>NC_142779.1:6267192-6595423 GCF_988280905.1 Pimephales promelas | reverse complement strand
ATGGAAAAATGTTATCCGCTTGTTTATGATGTAAATAATACTATTTCCAGGTCCAAGCCTCCATTTCTAGTGAGAATATTTAACAACCGTTCACAGTTCACTAATGATTCATAAAAGCTGAATAATTGAGTATTCGTTTTAGAGATAAAGGTTATGATTTTGTCAGTATATTACAGCACACAGTGAGTGTATTAGCAAAGTTGTCTGATTTTGGACTCGGAAACAGAGACGTAAGACTCAACAAGTGGACTGAGGCACATAAATGTTATAAGTATACATAAATATTTGATGCACTTTTAATTAGTGCAGTCAAGATGTTAATGCCAATTGTTGTTGTTTTTTTATTACATTGAACGCATTGTGTTTACATGCATTTTATTGAGATGTCTTAATGGTTGATTATTCATGTTGCTAGCAGCTATTTGTTTTTCTGCCTATAAGCGTTTTGTTTTTTCAAGTGCATGCAAGTGTATTATTAAAATGCATCTATAATATGCAATAAACAAATCTTCTTTTGTATTTGGTTCAGTTTTTTCAGTTTGTTTTTTACAATAGAAGTTTATGGCAAATAGCAAAAAATAAAAACCTATATAAAAAAAAATTCACACTATTTATTACTGCTTATTAATAGTTAGTAAGGTAGTTAAGTTTAGGTATTGAGATAGGGATAGAGAATATGATCATTCAGAAGAATAAGGCATTAATATGTGCTTTACAAGTACCGGTACTAATAAACAGTCAATATTCTAGTAATATGCATGTTAATAAGCAACTACAATAGATGATATAAAACTGTTCCTGGAGGCACCAAAAGCAGTAACACACAATGAACCCCAAAAGGTTCCTCCAGGATCTTTTCATTTGGTGTATATTTCTATTGGCTTATTTCCCTCATTTGTCCATTAGAGAGCAGCCTCTTCTAAGGCATCACAGTTAGCACAAGTTTACAGTAATGAACATTGGGCAGGGGGAGTACATGCAAAACTGAATACAGAGTGGAATGTGGCACACCCTAATGTTCAATTCAGCTCAGTATAGAAAATATGATTCAAGTAAACACCCACAGACTAGCAAACAGGCACAGGCCGAAGTGTGAAGCCTGCTCAACAAAAGGAAGTCTGTCCAACACTTAGTTATCAGCAAGAGAGATGCAAACAAACCACAAGACCATAAAAACACATTCAGATCAGCAGTTTGTAGAGTTTACTGTAACTGTACTATTTGAATTAAACAAAATGTCCTTCACGTGTTGTGAAATGGCGCAGCAGTGACTCACTGACAAATGACCCATGATTCACAGCACAGAACTACAGCCTGCGGACACTGTGACATTCATCCCAAATGTTCCAGACCTTTTTAAAAAAATAGGAATCCACATGTTTGGGTGTTTTGGGTCAAGTTGGAAACGAATGGAAGCCCATTTCAATCACATAAGGGGGAAAAACATGCGTAAAACACACGACCCAAACATTCTCAGTTACTTATTAGAAGTAGCGCAAATCAGTCTTTCAGGTTCTGGAGTTTTACTGTACCTGCACCACTATTGACAATGGATTTTTCTTCATAGGATTATAACACTATAGAGTAAAACAGGAACTGCAGGTTTTTCTGGTCTCATGCACTTTGGCCAGCAACAAGTATACGTGCACCTCTGCACACGTCTCGCATCATCCATCATTCTGACTCATAAAACCACATTTATTGCATCGTTTTACTACGCACCAGGCTTTTAATATGGCAGTCAGTTTAGGCATTGTCTGTTTGTGGTTGTGCTTTTCGTCACCTCAAAATAAACAACTCCGACTTTTGACTTAACTGAGATCGTACCTAAATCAACAAAAGTTTCTTCAAATACACTTTTGAAAACCTAGCTGTGCTACGTTGTACTTTTTTTTTTTTTTTACAGAATAATCTGTTACTACATAGCAGCAGTCTAGTCTAGTCAGGAGTTTGATACCAAGTTGTGCCACTTATTTTAAGTCCATATGGTTCAAATACACATGAGCAGCATGTCTCAGTTCAGACTAAACTGGGAAGTAAAACTTTCCCAATGTGGAACTCGCACAAACAGGAATAGATTCACAAGACATTCTGACTCATATGTCAAATAACCACAAAAAACTGCCAATAGTGATTTTATCTCAAATAGATCAGAATACTACATGCATCAGTAAGAAAAAAAAATGAATAATGATTTACCAGTGGATATAAAAGGACACAACTGCATAAGTGTTCTCACACCCATGAACTACTACTTTGATCATATTACAACATTCAGTGTGTTTGGATAGGAGTCTATCAGCTTGGCACATCTTGACTTGAGAATATTTTCCAACTCCTCTTTCCAAAACATCTATCTTTGCAGAAGCCAATATTTTGTTGATCTAGACCAGTGTTTAGGATCACTGTCATGCTGAAAGAGGAACGTTTTCTTCACTTTCAGCTTTCTAGCGGACACTGGAAGGTCTTTGCCAAAATCATATGGTACTTGAGCTGTTCATGATTCCCTCCACCTTCACTAAAGCCCCAGTTCTAGCTGAAGAAAAGCTGCTGCCACGTGGGTTTGGTATTACTGGTGTGCTGTGTTGTTTTTCCACCAAACATGTACAATTTTTACAAAGAGTTTAATCTTGGTCTCAGACCATAATACATTTTCCACATGGATTTGGGAGACTGGATATAGATTTTAGTAAAGTTTAGCCAGGCTTGGGGGTGTTCTGGGATTTTTTTTTTTGTTGAAGCCCTCACCGGAGCAATGCCTTTCAACAATAGCAGTTTTCATCCACCATTTTTTATGAGCATTTGGGGATATCACATAAAAATGTTGGATGGAAAAGTAAGTATGCACATAAAAACAGATTAAAAAGAATATGTGCTCATTTGAGGCAGATAAATTGTTTATCTGATAAGAAGACATGCACATTAACTATGACGGAAACCCATTTACAGAATAAATCCCTCAATGCGCAAACAAAAACCTCACAAAAGTTTTGTCATCAGAATGATTTGGTTTAATTCCCTCCAGAATTGTCAGAATGCAGCAACTTATAACAGATATTTTGCGCCAATTTCCCAGGAAGTGACAATTTCATTCTCTTAAACACATGGGAAGGAAACGCCGCTTTATTCACAAATGTTTAAGTTAAAATCGCAACTTTGGATGGAAACATTCTGTAACACTTTATTTTAAGGGTTCAGAATGATGCATTAGTTTAGCATAAATACACTTGTAACTTATGATTAATTTAAAACATAGTTTGGACATATCCTTTTAAGGATCCATGCAATGAATAAGCAAAAATAAGCTAGTAATGAATTAACTGAATGTACAGTAAACACCTTTTAGCCATTATTTATATTTACAAACTTAGCAAACTTTATATTTTTGTGTAGTAATGCACTTAGTTACATTGCAGTGATCCACCATCTATTGAGTTAACCGTACAATTTAAAACAACCATGATTAATTAATGCTGGTTTTACAGTTTTAAATGGCTAGAATAGTGTAATAAAGACAATTTGATCGCCTGTTCTAAAGTTAGAAAGTTATAACCACTTTAATAATGGCACTTAAGTTAATATACATATCTATATATTATAAGAAGCCACTAAGGCTAAACTGCCACTAATACAGTAAAGACAATCTGAAAGTTATAAACTTAAATTATTAAAAAAAAAAAAATCATAAGTTACCAATAAATACGTTACCAAGGCAATATTTACTTTTTCCATCTATAATTACAGTATAACTTCAGCTTTAATTAATTTTTCAATTGAACTTTTTTTAATAGTTTGTCTACATTTAGGTTAGTTACGATAATAGTCCTTCATCAAACAAAGGCCTTTGTAACTAAAACTCCAATAAGTGCATCAAAACAAAATACAATTTTGGCTGACTTCAGCCTTTTCTGCATGGAACATGAACAGACAATCTGTGAACAAACTGTGGGTCTGTGGGAGTGCTGAGAACAACTGACTGACCTTTTATTGACACAATTGATTGTTCGTTCTCCCTCTCTGAGCAGTAAATGAAATACAATAGGAATTTCTCAATGATATCTGAGTCAGAACAAGGAGGAATTTAAGTGAATTGTGATTTGTTATCAAACTCTCAGCATCCAACTCAATGTTCAATTATAAGAGCACTTGAGAAGTGACCCGAGGAGCGAGGCAACACTCCAGATCTGGACTGAATCTGAAACTCTCAGGGCACTGAGGGGACGATAACAGCCTGAATGCAACTTCCTATTCTGTACGTATTTGCAAAAATTCACATTAAACAATGTAAATCAAAAAATGCCACTGAGCTATGAGGCGTCTAACCTATAAATTATACAACAGAACATCAAATACTTCGAAAGACAGTAAACTGGAGGAAAATGATAGCAATTATAGTTCACCCAAATATTTACTTCAAACCCTCATTTTTTCCCTCATGAAAGACAAAAATAGTTAGCAGAAGCAGAATAAACACTTTTCTAATGTTATAACTTATGACATTAGAAAAGTGTATATTCTGCTAACTATTTTTGTGATGCAGTGAATGATGACCGACACCGTCATTTTAGTTTTTGAGTGAACTATTCCTTTCAATTTGAAAGAGACACGGTGTAAAAAGTGTACTATTGTACACTTAATAGCACTATAGTAAATATGAAACACCAGAATAAAAAGAGAAATGAGTTGGAAATGACTTGAACCAAACACTTAAAGATGTGATAACATTAACAAAATATCTCAAGTGGCTTGAGGCCTTTTAAACCAAACAAACCAAAAGCAAGCTGAACAATGAGCTTCTCACAGATATAAGATCATCATTAATGACCTGGAGATACGACTCTGCTTATGAGTTTATCAGAATGCCATCACCGAAACAAGGTTTATCCTCATCTCATTACTGTATGTTATTTTCTTTAACAAAAGTTACAAGCTACAAAAATGTTATAGCACACTCCACAATAAAATCATACAATGCACAATGTAGCTTACTTTAACCTGTTGACATTTACACACCAGTGCCTTTACTATTAATAACTTCAGTCATGGAAAAGCATCAACCAGCTTCCTTTTTACAGAACAATATTTTCCCTGTGAGCTCATGATATCCACCAAAGACACATGGATCAAACACACACACACACACACACGCGTGCCTTTGTTTTCCTGTCAAGGGGGAGACCTTCCATTGACTGCCATTGTTTTACTGAGCTAATGATCTATTCTAAAATGTTCACATTATTCAGAATGTGAATAATGTATTGAGATCAAAAACTTCAAAACAGAAGTTTGTCTCTACTAATGTTTGAATTGCGCTTGGTTTCGTATCTGTACACGGCGAGCAATAATTTAGAAAATTACTTATAAAAGTAATTTTGTTACTCCAGTAATAATCAAGTAGTTACTTTTTGTGGAAGGTACAAGGTAGTGTTACATTACTTTAACATTGCTCCAGTTAAACTTTTGGTAATTGTACTAAAGGCCCTTACATGACAAAAGTGCAATGAATAAGCCTCAGGCTGAAGGAAATGTAACTATTATTATTATTACTATTAGAGGGTGCAGCTCAAACCAGCTGTGCCCGACTGTGCTGCCATTCTAGATGCAGAGGAACAGGATATGCAAGAGAAGAAATTTCACCACTCTTACTTGAGCAATAAAAAAAAACAACACACAAATGTGATGTTTAACCCTCTGGGGTTCTTCGTTTAACAGTCACACTCGGGAACTTTGGGTCGGGAACTCTGGGCGGGATTCATATTTAAAAAAGAAAATCATAATTTTTTTTTTACTTGTTTTTTATAATTTTTTCTTTTCTTTTTTGGTGTTTTGAGAAAATTTCAAAAATACAAAAATTTATAATTAGTATTAATGCAATAATTATGACCAAATTTTCCCCCATTGAATATAATAGAAAAAATTTAAAAAAAAATTTACAATTTTTTTTAAAGCTGTATTTCATTTTGGAGGCAAGCCTAGGCCTCATAAAAGCAATTTTTGAAATTAGATGGATGCCATCTCGTGGACAAACTGAGCTTTTTAAAAATGCAAAACACATGTATAATCTGAATTTTTTGGTGTGTTTGTGCATAAAGGTGTGTGTGTGTGTGTCTGTTTTGCACTCTTGATGTTTTATAGATTCACCCCTTCACTGTTTTGTGCTTTTTTTCCAAGATCGTTGCTGATTTGTAGATTGTACACACACAAAAAAACTTTAAAAAAACTTTATGTTTTTGCCAATTTCCCATTCATTTCCTATGCGGGTCATTTTTGACCCGAAGGTCCTGAGTGTGACTATTTTTTTTTACGACCACTTAGACTTTTCAAATCCTGTCCCCAATTATTTTGGGTGTTCATATACCAAGTACCATTAAAGTCACCAAGTTTCGGACCATTCCGATGAAGCTACGATTTTTAACATTTTTTTATTTAAACGCTTCGGGTCATTATTGACCCGAAGAACCCCAGAGGGTAAACTAAAATCACTGTACTTGTTACATGGTTGAATTGGATCAAAGATCAACAGCAAAGAGATTGATTAATAAAGTGATATTAAATACATCAATTATACAGGTATGAGTGTTATTTAATGTTTAATTTTTGCAACTTTGCACAATGTTCTGGGTTTGCATTTCACTCCTATTATCAATTTTGAGGAATACTAAATCTGACTTTGTGCAAGTGGGATGAGTTACTACATGCTCACATTTAGTCGACAACTACAAGAACCATCATGTTTACACAGCGCACACAACACCTCTGCACTTACTCTTGATTTCTGTCAACACGCGGACAGAAAAGGTGCAAGTCAATAAATGGGAAAACAAGTATCTTGTGTTACCATTTTAAAAGTAATGTGTTACTTTTCTAGTTACTTGGAAAAAAGTAATCCGACTACGTAACCTGCGTAAACACACTGACGGCGAGGCGGTCCTAACTGCTAAACTAAGCTTGTGTAGGTGTTTTAACAGCCTAAAGTATCGCCAGCACAAGCCCTCTTTGCGCTCAAGTTGCTATGCTTTAGCTCATGGCTGCTACCTTTTCTCCTCTCTGCTCCTGGATTAATGGGCTGAACTCTAGGGTAGGGGTGTGCGATATGACGATTTTTAATCGTGGACGATTAAAATGTCTCCACGATCTGCTTTTGAAGAAATATCGTAGTATCGTGTTACATTGCATTCTAGCAGTTCAGTTCTGGCGCCTCCGTCTCTCAACTGTGCAACGCGACGTAGCCTACACATGATCACACGTTAATGAATAGGTACGGGACACTGCAATTCACAAAAGTTCATTATTTGCATAAGCCTTGCCGGTTAAACATTTAATTCACGCGCTGATGCGCTGTTCTAACGTGCGCTTTCCTGACCGCATAACCCCCGACGCTCACATCCACTAGAAGCCTGTCAAACAGCGCCTGAATACTGGACTAAGTTATCTCTCGAGTCTTATTAAGCTAATACTGTTAAATACACACAATGTTTACATAAACAGGCTATGTCTAAAGTGAAAGCAAACATTTGAGAGAATATCTGGTGTAATATGCGTCTATATTAAACGCGTCGCGTGCTGGTCTAAAAGCAACAGGAATAAATAGTAGCCTACTGCCGCTTGTCCTTAAAGGGATAGTTCACAAAAAAAAAAAAAAAAAAAAAAAAAATCCGTCATTATTTACTCACTCTAATGTTGTTCCAAACCTGTATTAATTTCTTTCTTGTGCTTAACACAAAAGACATTTTTTTTTTAATGTGGGTAACCAAACAGTTGCTGGTCCCCATTAACTTCCAGGAGAGAACCTATAAAAAAAAAAACTATAAGGAGACCAGCAACTGTTCGGTTACCCACATTATTCAAAATAACTTATTTTCAACAGAAGAAAGAAACTTATTCGGGTTTAAAACATCTTGAGAGAGTAAATTAAGACAATTTTCATTTTTGAGGGAACTATCCCTTTAGTGTTAATAAAACAAAAAAACACAAGGAGAAAATCACTCACTGACTGAGAACTTTAATATATCTTTAATAAGAATCAATTTATTCAGTGAAGTCTATGTAGTGTTTTAATTTCATATTTGTTCGTTTAATTACTTCAATGCTACTGCTAAATACACCTACTGCATCTGAAAAAATAAAGCACTATTTATTTAATATGAATATTAATTTGTGTAATGTTTATCTTGTCTTATTTTTTTAATAACAAAGTAAATAATGACAAAGATTTTGTATCTTCGCCACTGGCCTAAATGTGTGGCTTTCTTTTTTTCTTTTGTTACCTAAGCTTTGTTTTTAACATTGGGACATTAGTTTGGCTGTAATGAACAGCCACTTGCAAAATATTAAAACCAACTTGAAAAAGAATCGTGATAAAAAATCGTGATCGTGATTTTCCTAAAAAAATCGTGATATGATATTTTTTCCATATCGCCCACCCCTACTCTAGGGTCTGAGAGAGAGAGAGAGATGCTAATAGAGAATGTGCTAGAAAGGGTATTTATAGCTCACAAGCACCTTTGTGTGTCAAGAATAGATGCCGGTCACTGTGCTTAAAAGTATAAAGCTGTTAACAGTGAGATGGTAGTGGGTCAATACTCATTTGCTTTAGTTCTTTTTTGATAATGTTCACTACTCTGAAAGAAATTAGTACGTTTAGGGTATACCGTATTTTAAGGGGTCCTTGATACATTTTAATTATACATTTGAGAACTGAGTAATACTAATTATCATCATTACTATAGGGTTAGGGTTAGGAACAGGGTTTGGGGTCGCACTTACGTGTACTTATCCAAGTACTGGGCAATATAAAGTAACTACATGGATTAAGGTTATGTTTAGAGGTAGGTTCAGGGTTAGTACCTAGTTATTAACCAGTTATTGTAATTGCTATAATAAGTACATAGTATGTACATGGGGAACAGGACTGTCAAATAAAGTGCTACTGGGTTTGGTTTAGAGATAGTAGCATGTAATTAGACATAATAGGCTATTTACTGTAGTACATATTTATTCAACAATGACATTAAATTGGTGACAGTGAAGACATTTTTAATATTACAAACAATTTCTCATGAAAGAATTCTGGGGGAAAAAGTATCACATTTTCCACAAATAAATTAAGCAGCATGAGTTTCACATCAATAATAAGATGTTTTTTGAGCAGCAAATCAGCATATTAAAATTATTTCTGAAGGATCATATGACGCTGAAGAGAGTAATGGCCATCACAGAAATAAATAAAATTTTATTTGTGTCATATTAAATAAAATAAAAAAACTTTTGAATGTTAGTGTACTTAAATTGGAAGTACCCTACTGAAAAGGGGAAAAGCTATCTACACATATCCAACTTGATAAATAAAAATAGGAATTTTTGTCGATCCAACAGGATTTTATTTGATGCATAATGTTCATTATGTGATCCTTTTTGGGTTATATTATTGATTCAGTCCATTGTTATGTTATTTGTCTTGCTCCTCACTTTCTCAGAGAGCTAACACACACATTGCGCCCCCCACATCATCACCCGGAGTGTGTTTCAGGAACCTACAACCGAGGCTTTGCAGACAAGCTGATTAAAGTGAGTATTTGTAGGCACTAAGAGCTGCTATTCTAGAGGTCTGTACAGTGGTTTAGATCATCAGATGTGAGGGGGGAAACCCACTCGCTGTTCTCATTCCTCACTGTATAATGTGTTAACAGAAAGCAGATGGCTTAAATGTAACACACCCCTTTTCTTGTGTTACATCATCAAGTCTCCTCCATCCCCCACATATGGGTGCAATAAACAGATATGGGAAGAGGAGCCTTTTACAATTGAGATCCAACATTACATAACCCACAATCAATCATACGGATCTGAACATGTTAAAGGGAAATCGGCTCATTTTATAACTCCCTCAGAGTTAAACAGTTGAGTTTTACCATTTTCGAATCCATTTAGACGATTTTCTGATATTTACAACAATATCAGTAACCAGACCGTTTCTGGTCCCATTGACTTCCATAGTAGGAAAAAATATATACTATGGAAGTCAATGGGACCAGAAACTGTCTGGTTACTGATATTCTTCTAAATATCAGAAAATCGGCTGATTGGATTTGAAAATGGTAAAAACTCAACTGTTTAACTCTGAGGGAGTTATAAAATGAGCATATTTCCTAAAACAAGTGGAGTATCCCTTTAACACAGAGCCCTGAGAAGAACTGCATATTATTCTTACCATTTGTGCACTATAATTTATGCAAAATGTCTGCATTCATAGTACACTGATCTACACTTGTTTAGTATATAAAGCACACTGCCAGTGATGAAACAGGAGTTTTAACATCTTAACTCACTATTTAATCTGACTACCAAAAGATTGCATTACATTGGATGCACAATACATCATTACCATACTGTTATGAGCCGATCAATTCCTTATAGACAAAATAGCAAGCAGTGTGAAGTATATAATGTACAGTACACACTAGTATCTTATTCCAAACTCATCTCCAACTATAAAATCGATCCTCTGTGCTTCCCAAAATAGAGCACAAATGTTTATAACACAATGAGCAAGAGAGAGAATAAGAATAAATAATTTCACCTCTACACAGCATCTATGAAGGCATCAGATTGCAGAGGGACGGCCTTTTTTGGACTCGTGGAAAGAGGAGCTCTCAATAGTTTGTTTCAGATAGAACATTTACCAGATGTTAGCGCATCTAGCTCTTCTTCAGTATCTTGCATTCCACATGCAAGAAAGTAACATACACAAACACAGAACGGACCGTAACAACCTTGAATTTAGAGAGCGAGTGGTGAGAAACTGCTCATATCACAGCACTGAGCACAAATAAAAACCTCACACTTAAACAATGCTTTATATGTTGTCTGATCTAAATTTTATCGTGACACGTAAACGTCACGGACAGCATACATTTCCAAGCCACTCAACCTTGTTTTCCCTGAGAGGTCAAATAGGTGTGCAGTATTTGCACACAGCAGCTGACAGTCATACAAAGCTGCCGCAGCACGAGAAAGAAATACGAAAACAACAATGTTTTTTCCATCTCAACATATTTTATTGTTTGTAGTAAAACAAAAGATCTATCCATTTAAAAAAAAAAAAAAACATGAACATCAATCTGTACTCTACTGAATGGTTACATTGATGTAAAAGCCCATCTAGCTGTTAACCACTCTTTTATATCTAAATGAAGCTAAACAAGACCGCAGGCCTGATCCTGGAGATCCATCCACCAGCAGAGTTCAAATCCAACCCCGATCAAACACACCAGTCTGTATTATCAAGTGCTCCTGAAGATCTAAATTAGCTGGTTCAGTTGTGTTTGCTCAGGGTTGAGCTGACTTTGCAGGAACGAAGATCTCCAGGAACAAGATTGGGCATCCTGGATATTGAGGGTGTGTCATTGCATGACATTTAGCGAGTCTGCGTTACTCACACTCTACAACAGTCTCCTCTGTGGTCGGCTTCAGCGATGCGTCTAGTCGCGTGGTTTGGTAGCAAAGGTGAGGTATCCAGTGTGTCCTGCCATTTCTCTTGGTGGTGTGGCAGTCCTGCAGATTACGGAGGTGTTCCCAGTGTTTGGGACTTCCACTTGATTAAGATCTGAAGCCATCTGAGTGCTGTTAGTAGAGCACTCCTCTGGTCCAAAGTCTGGTAAGGGCAGAGTGACAGAACGAACATCATGCACCCGCAGCAGAACCTCCAGTGTGCAGATCTCCTCAAAGCCATGGTTCAATAAAGCCTCACAAGTCCTCTGGACTTGCTCTATACACGGCGAGAAGGAGCAGAGACGACCTCCTGAAGACAGTGAAAAAGAAAAGCATTGATCCTTATTTTTAGTATTATTAGCATATTAGCTAATTATCATAGTAAAGCCTGAAGTGCACTATTAAAAATAAAGGTATTTTATAGAGCTGGTAAGTCCCGCCCCTTCAGCTAACCCCGTTGGACCTCTAGGTTGAAAAATCGTCAATGCAAGTGAATGAGAGAAAATAATTATTTTCTAATACCGTTTGAATTTTGCAATGAATGTGAACATATGTTGTCTGTGAATTTTCTATATAATTTTTCGTGTAAAGAATGCTACAATTTAGCGGGTAGAATTTTTAATATGGTTAGACTTTGTGTGAAAGCACTTTGTGGACTACAACTCTTTCAACGTGTTTGATATACGTCACACCCACTAGCGCACGGATCCCGCTAAACATGCCTGTGTCTTTCACCGCCTTCTTTCAGGGAGAGGATAAACTAGTTGAGCGTGGTGAAAACCGTGATTTGTGGAGGGAAAATGTGTTGTGCGTCGACGTCACAAATGCGACGTGTAGTCTTTCTCGTTATGTCTATTCCACAACTGCTAGCCAAAGAATCATAAAATATAGACCATTTCACAAGACGTAAACAACACTGGTCCAGAAGCACTTCCTGTTTCAGTTTTTTAACACTACATAAAAGCTGGGATAAAATACGACCAACAGAACATTTAAAACTGAATCAAAAAGTTAAACAAACATCTTTAAGATGTTTTCTTTACATGTGAAATAAAGAAAACAGTTACAAACTGAAACAGGAAGTGCTTCTGGACCAGTGTTGTTTACATCTTGTGAAATGGTCTATACTGTCAAACTCGTTACATGAGAAATTATTAAAAAAATTCACAGACAACATGTTACATTCATCCCAAGTAATATCCATCTATATCAGCAGGTATCTATAATCCATTTTCATCATTCAAAAAGGGAAACTGAAACTAGGACTGCAGATATACAAACTGTAGAACAAAGCAGCGCTTGCTTACGATTTTGAATATAAATGATGTAGATCACTTTCTTTATTCCAGTCGGTAATGAAAATATTTGTGGATTCGAATGCTCAGGTCAGCCTTCTGTCTGTGCCGTCTTGACGTCTTTGCTCGCTTTCATCACTTTCGCTTTTATTCTCGTGCACTGATTAGTTCGCTAAGCTGAAGAGCCTAAGCTAAACTGAACAGAACTCGCCAAGTTGAGTTCGATCCAACACGCTGATTCGGCATAAAAAACCCAGACGGCATCCTAAGCCGACCGATGCTCAAAAATTAATTTTATAAAAGGCAGTGGATTGCAACCAACAGATTGAAGCTCAGAAACATGCGTCCAAATGTAATTTGATGTAATGTGATGTACTTACTGATATTTACGCTACTTCTGATGACATCAATTTCGAAAGTTGCGCATTAGGAGCAAGCAAACGGTCAAATGGGCTCTATGCACGGCGGTATTTCCGGTGAAGGTTTAAGGATGCTCGATAACTTCCGCCGATCGTAGAGTCCAATGCAATACCGAGAAATTTTATTGAATTTTATACTCCATGGTTATACTAAAGAAACGTTAGTCACAAAAACAGATAAAACAGACAGCCCTCGTTGTGTTCATGCTTCTTTTTAAAATTATATTAAATAAACATAACTATATATAAAATTACATCTTTATGAACGTTTCGTTTCAAAGACGGGAGGACAGTAAATTTTGAAGACTCTGCCATAATCCTGTTTTCCTCGGTTTTCCTCCGCTTTAATCATCCCAACCGGAAACTGTTGAGCATCCTTGCGTGAAAAGCGGAACTTATGCGTGCATATAGCAGCCCATTGACCATTTGGCCGGAAGCTAGAAATGTATTTTGTTACATGTTAAAGATTAATATTTTTCTTACACAAACTCATCGTTTTGCTTCAGAAGGCCTTTATTAACCCACATGAGTCGTTTAGAGTTCTTTACGATGGATGGATGCACGTTTTTGAGCTTCAATCTGTTGGTTGCAATCTGTTGGTTTCTGCCATTATAAAACTGGGAAGAGCCAGGATTTTATATATATAAAGTATATATATATATATATATATATATATATTACTCTGATTGTATTCGTCTGAAAGAAGAAAGTCAAAAAAATATACACTTAGGATGGCTTGAGGCGGGTGAGTAAATCATTGGCTAATTTTTATTTGGAAGTAAACTAATAAACTAGTGGCATGTCTCACAAATGTTCGTCAGAAGACACATTTATTGTTCCATCTCTTCAGTTTCTTTTTTTGAGTGTAAAACAACAGACTGGGCCAGTGTTGCCAACTTGCAGACAAACTAATGCAAAAAAATTCAATGCATTTTTCACCTGCAGGTTTTGTGGCAGAGACTGCCACTCCTGAATTGGACTGTTGAGTCAGAACTGACGCTGCACCGGTGTTCCTCATCCGGCGTGATCCATGGTCTCCTGAGACTGGAGAATGCCACTCATTCTATGATTTAGAAAATTCCACAAAACTTCTCTTTTGTATGAATGTAATTTGGATCTTTGTGACTCACTATGTCTGTCTACAAGTTTGCATCTGTTCTTTATCAAACCACTGAGCAGATACACAAGTCTCCAGCACTTGTGCTACACTTGGTGCAAACGTGAATAGCTGTTTATTAGTAGTTTAAACGAACCTCCCTGTTTGACAGCAACAAGCGTTACTATTTGTAAAACCTTATCAAATACCAAGGATCACACTTGTGGCTGACGTCAAATCAAACCTGAAACTTGAAATGAGCAACGAGGAACAGAAACATTTTTGCTCAGGTCTTTTAAAAGAAATTTGACCTCGACAATGTTCTTTAGTAGATCCAAAAATTTCATGCAGAAATAATTCTAAATCATCAAGTGTATATAGCGCTGCGGCATACATTATAAATTAGGCAGTCAGTAAATGAAACCATTTTCTTATTGTTTTCTTCAAAACAAAAAGTTGCATCATAAATGACGCACGCATGCACTGGCCCGGAACGTTCAGAGGGGGAAAATCAGAGATGGTCCTAACTGCAGAACACAAAATCCACATATACATCTCCGCCCCCTGATCACTAACCCCACCCCTAATCCTACCCATCTCCACCCCTTAGATCTGGATCCAACTCCGCCCCCTGGATCTCATGTACTGCAATGAGATGCTACAGGAAACTCACGCCAGGGCATGCCAGGGTACAAGGCAACAGTGCCTAGTGCGAGTACACCCCACCCCCCCAATTACCATTGTAGGTAGCCCTGCCCAAAAATCATCAACATCACACCCAGTAGGCTGTTCAACAAATAAAGTTCTGTGGGTGCAGATTTCATGCAGGACTGCTGAGAATAATCAGGAAGTGATGTCAAAGAATATGGTTCCACAACAGGCTTACTGGAAGCAACCAATAACTCACTAAGCTGTTAAGGGTTAGAGATCGGCCAACATGCACATGTTTGCATATTGTTGCCTTACTGTTAAACGGTTTCATAATAACATGTTAAATAGAGGAGTAAAATTGAAACAGCAAACTCTTCAACTCCTTTGCCATCTTGCTCCACTAACACGATTGGAGGGAATTTGGGCTTAAGGTGGTATTACTTACATGCACAAAAATAGCCACTGCTGATCAGAGTAAGAAGATAGACAGGGTGCTGTGAGGAGAGAAGTATGAGAAAGAGACCTTAATGGGTATAGTTTACTCTACCATTCTGTCTTTAGACTCAATCCAATCACATTCACTTAATCCAGCATGACCCTTTCCTTCACTCTCAACATTCGCTAAAGAACTACAATGAATGGGAACCATGGTAGGAAAGCAATGCAGAACTGTCTCACTCTCTTCTCTTGAGCCTGACAATTTTCACAGGGATGCATCAGGGATCCAAAGTCACTTGGTGCCTAAAAAATACTTTTATAAAAAAGGTCCTCAAAGCTGATACAGCGTTCAGGCCATCCTAAAATCTGCAATACAGTACAGGTGATGATATACGGGGCAACTTTTTAAGCTTTTTAACTTTTTAAATCTAAAGTATCCAGATATAATTCTAAATCACAATAAAGCCTCTTATAACTAATTGTTTAAATATCAACTCTGGGTAACACCTTTTTTTTTTTTTTTACAGTGTCCTTGTTACACGTTACGTGTACTTACCATAGTAATAACAATAAAATATGCATTTCAAAGCAGCAAAACAGCTTTGAGTATGCATTTCAAAGCAGCAAAACAGCTTTGATTTTTGGCAACTAGCATTGACTCCAGACTGCAAATTGGGGGAAAAGTATTTGGATTTTAGATGGATTACTGTACATTTAGATGGCAGTTTATCAGAAGACATTGATTGGAAAATATCAAACATGTTTGATAGTTTGAGTGATGTTTCTATAAGTTTGATTTGTTTGGGACAACTTAAAAGTGTGGTAGTATGTGATCCTCAGTTGGTTTGTGCATGTCATGATGGCCAGTCTTTCTAACTCCATAAACATTTACAATGTTGTAAAGTGTATGAGAGAGAGAGAGAGACAGAGAGAGAGAGAGAGAGAGAGAGAGATTGTGATTGTGCAATTCCATTGACAAATAAGGCCTTTGCATGAAAACACAGTCATAAACATAGACATCAGGTCTCCTGGCAACAGGGGTCCGAGTAAGAAATGAGTCACGCCAACAGCTCGGATTCTCTGAGCACTCTCTAATCTGAATATCAAGACTGAAAGGCCAAAAATGAGAAGAAATAAAGAAACAGGCAGGATAAAGAATCAGCTCAAATCACTACACACTCTGAATGTTGCATAATAGCAATAAAATGTACAAGTTGTGAGAAACATGTCAGTAGTCAAGGACAACTGGCTTGGAGTTAACCAAAGTTTAATAGTCATGTTAAATTTTTCTTCACTGAACTCTTGATAAGTAATGCACAAGTTCGTCAATTTGTCAAAAGAATTGGAAAAGAGGTCACCAAATGTATGAGAATTCCAGAGCCTTGCCCATGCTCACTGAAGACTCACCGCATGCCCCTTTATGGTCATTATTACCCTGCCAGCAAAACATTCTGTGTGTGTGTATATTACAAATCGGAGTCTCTAAGGGGGTGTACCGTAGAGCACTGCAGACATTCCACTATAATGAGACAAGAGAGGATCTCCTGGTGGAAATTGGAAATCTTATACTCCGCCAAGGCAGTTCTTTAGATGCTTGTAGACAAATTTGTGTTTGTGTAGAAATGAAAAATGACAGCAGTGTCTTTACTGTATGAAGTTATTGTACGTGTTTTTAAATTAATTTTAAATTTTACCTAAATAATTCATTTAAAAAAAAAATAATTAAAAAACATTTTGGTTACGGTCAACCTCCCATTTATCAAAAATGTATTAAATTAGAGAACCAATAAAAAATAAAAAAATCAACTACATCAAAGGTTTTAACCTTTACAAAGGCAGGAGAGTTATGGGTTAAAAGCCAAGGGCTTTATATTTTTATGAAAATTCATCTTTACTGACACAGGGGAATAATTCATACACAAGGGGGGATAATTAATACACGCTGACCCCTTACTGGGACACTGACTAGTCTAGGCCTGCCCAGTAGGGCAAAGTGAGTTGTAGTTCCCATGGAAACAGCCTCTTGCCAAGTGGTCTGGTCACTTCTGAAGAAACCATTTCTGACATGCCCACTCGATAAGTTGTTCCAACAGAATGATCAGAGAAACCACAGACAAAAAAACTATGAAATCTATTCGAGCTGGGCAAACTCAAGCCAAAGTTTTCATGATTAATTAAAGTCAAGTAATCAAAGTGAAGTGTGACATCATTTTGGCACAAAACTAAGATGTAATTATGCAGAACAAGAGGCCTCTGTCTATGATTCACAGAAGCTGCCTCAATAAATGAGATGAAAACCTACACAAATTTAAACAAGAAATTCACAATTTAAGAATTAGGAATCTCACCCCAAACCTCTCATTGATCCATAGAGGTTATTTGGGCATTTTATTGAGGCCAATGGCAGATGAGGGGAGTTTTTAGGCGTATGCAGTGCCCTTAAGAGCCACCAGAGGGCACTCCACACAGACTATTATCACTCCCTCACAAACTACATTTCCCATAACTCACTGCCCGGACTCATCATCACTGATTGCATTCACCTGTGTCTCATTAGTCATTACCTTGTTAAGGCCATTGCGCACCGAGTCTGAAATTCGCGTCCGAAATTTCCACACGTTAAAAAATAAATACGACCTCACGTTATGTCAATCACGCCTGAAAATCGGGTTTGATTTTCTGCGTTTTTCACATCCGTAGCGAGCAGTTTGAATGTTTTTTTTGAAAATTCAGAGCCACCGAATCACAAATACAAAAAAAACGCAATCGAAACTTTCGGACTCAGTGTGCAATGGCCTTTAGTCTCAGCCTATTTAAACCTTGTTCACTCATTCACTCACCGTAAAGTTTTGTTGCACTACATTTCCGAGCGTTTTCCCTGGTTTTATGTCTCTTGGTTTTTGGATTTCTTGCCTGTTCCTTGGATTACTCTTTTGCCTCTGACCCCTCCCTGTTTTGTTTGTTTCTTTGGATTGCCTTTGTTTGTTTGGACAAGTTTATTACACATCTTTTTTTTTTGCCCTTGTCCCTTGTGTGGAAATGTGTGATGTTACTATGGTATTCTTAAAACTACCTTTTTTAAAAGTACTTTTTGTAAGTGTGTGCATATTGGTAATTTTAAAACAACACCACTTTACGCCTGTAAAGTGTTCAAAGGTCACTGTAGTATTCAGTAGCATCTAGCTTGTGATTTGAAGACTCAAACTCAAGTCATGGCGACAGTGAACCACATGCCATTTAGGATTAATATGGTAATGTCTCTTTAGTTATTTGAGTTGTGTACTCTTACCCTTGCGTTTCAAGGCCCTCTTGGCATGTGTGACTGCCTCCCACGGAGAAGGGATGTCTAAAAAGACCGCATCAGCTAATCCTGTGATGCCGAAGCCCTCAGCGCACACGTCCTGGTTTCTAACAGTAACCAGGTGAGACACCTTGTGCTCCTTGAACTCCTGGATGGCCTTCTCGGCTCGCTGAGCGTGGAACTCGACTGTGTGCAGGTGACCGGTGGGAGCAATGGTCCGCAAAATAGAGTGAGACAGAGAGCCGCTGCCTGTACCTGGAAAACACACACAAAATCTGCTGTTATAACAAGCCCACTACTGGAAATAAGTGGTCAGTGTTTGAGATTATAAAATGAATATCAAATTACACTTTTTCCAGAATTTCAATTTTTCAGACACTAAATAATATAATTAAAATCTGGTCATGTTCCAAATATACAAGTATAAATGTAAACTCATTCACCTCATTGCTATAACCACATTAACGGGTTAGTTCACCCGCTAAAATTAAAATGATCATCATTCACTGACCCTTCTGTTGCTCTAACACTGTATGCAATTAAAATTCTTAAAAAAAAAAAAAGTCCAGCTCGGGCTAGTCCATATAATGGCAGTGAATAGTGACAAGCATCACACTTTTCAAAAAAAAAAGATGCAAAAGTATCACACAATCAGGTCCCATGCCACACAGGCCATATAAACGAGTGTTTTGGGGGTATAGACCATTTCACAAGATGTAAACAACACTGGTCCAGAAGCACTTCCTGTTTCAGTTTTTTAACACTACACAAAAGCTGGGATAAAATACAACCAACAGAACATTTAAAACTGAATCAAAAAGTTAAACAAACATATTTAAGATGTTTTCTTTACATGTGAAATAAAGAAAACAGTTACAAACTGAAACAGGAAGTGTTTCTGGACCAGTGTTGTTTACATCTTCTGAAATGGTCTATACGATAGGGTTTGGTGAAAAACAAACCGAATGCATTATTTAACAAAAATCCTGACCTCGATGTGAACTCAACGTATGCATTTGTGAGACTATTAACACCACAGATCACTCCGACTTGCCCAGAAAAAGCACAAAAGTTGTGAGAAATCAAGATTAATAAATATGGGCCATGAAATACAATGCCTAGAAATCCCCAAACAGTATACTTGTACTTTCTTCACTGAGTTGAATACCTCCAGAACTGATGACAGTCAGAATGATAGTTGACAGATGCGATAAATTTTTGTTGCAACAAACACAACATATTAACCTCAAAGAAGAAAGTACATGGCACTCCTTAATTAAAATGTCTTTATTACAAAAATGACAATTGAGCACGCCATTCATCTTGAATCTAAACAAGTACATGGATTGTATTTCATGTTGGTGAAATCAGATTGTTGATTAGATCAAATACATGTTTTAAGTTAGTATTTGGGCTACTACTAACATGTGGAATATTCCAAAAACAAAAAGCATCTTATTAGGGTTATATTGACCTTAATCAAAAATTATGCACATGCATGTATATATGGTCAGAGTTCAATACAGTAATAACATACGTGTCCATGAACATTTACATTCTGATACACGTGTCGTGCATGTGAGCAAGCTCTGGTGTTAATGGGCCATCTTCCTCTTCAAGAACCCATTAATATGCTTTTGTTCTCATGGCAACAATAGGGTCAATGTTTAGTGCACAGCGTTGCATTCAGATAGAACAATGAGTGACGCAAGAACGAGAGGCTCAGTAGGAGAGAAAGAACACACTGAATTATTCCAAAAGAAATATCCAATAGTATCCTTGAAACAAACTTCAGCCTGCACATGTACCAATTCTGTGGGACAGTCACACTCACCTGTCCTGAACACTGCACTGATATCTAAGGGAAAATCTATATCTGATATCTGATAGTGTTGGGCGATATGCTCCATTTTCATATCGTCCTATCGTCAGCCTGTGAGATCGGCGATACACGATAGTATCGTGAGGGGGCGGGGCTAACATTTGATTATTAACTTGATTATTTAGCCTACTCATTAATTTGCTTGTTTTATTAGCCTACTTCGTTTTATATACGAGAATATTTTTTCTATTTTGCTAGCAAAGGTGGAGTGTTTATTAATAGGATCAGGTTATTTCCTGGTATAGTGAGGTAAAAAAAAAAAAAGAGATCCTAATCCTTTTGTTTGTCAACGGGAAATTTACGGACACATTAGCCTATCCTCATGCCGTTACATGAAGCATTTTGACTAGGGCCTATTTCTGCACGAGATGAAAACACGTTTTAATAATTTCTTGGGTCAGAAAAAGCCCTAGCAGTGCGCTCTTTGCGCACTTCACATGCGCACTTCAGTAAGCACGAAGTACGCGGGTTAATGTGTTTTAAATGCCGGGAGAAACAAGAGCAAGGGCCAAACGTCTAGCTGAGTCGATCGGTTTATACTTATGACTTGACTCAGATAAAGGAAACGTTTACATGACCACATGCATTGTCAAGTTTATTCAACATAATCAGGTTAAGAAAGTCGTCGCATGTAAACGCGCTCAATCTCTGAAAGTGAAAGTAAAAACGGACTGCTTTCGGCATCTGCATTAACGCCGCGTTCCCTCAGAGACGACGATGATAACGGTAACTATAATACTATTTTAGTGATATTATTATTAATACTATTTAGTAATTGTATTGTTTTTAGTGTTAGTGTCATTAAACGTTTTGTTAATGTGTTACGGAAACAAATACTGACGAACAACGATGCCGTTTTCATCTTGGATCTGTAGGAAATTGAATTTTGCGTCTGTTAAAACGAGCACACTTGATAATTTGTGAATGGATCACCTTGCAATTAAATTTTGATGTGGGATGTTTTTTAGTCTGTTTTAAAAACATTCTCTTAGAGGAGTCCTCATTAGTGTGTTGATGCAATTGTTATGAGGTGATGTCGTTGTAAATTTAGGCAAGGCAAATTGATTGTAGTTCCTAATATTCATTTAATAACAATACTAGCTTTATAATAATAATAATAGGCCTAATAATAATAATTTAATACATTATGGTAAAACGAGCCAATTATCGTATTGATATCGTCAAAGGCATCTGCCATCGGCGATATGTCAGACTATCGTCGATACACGATACTATCGTCTATCGGCACAACCCTAATATCTGAGCACTGATATCTGCTTGTCCAGCTCAATGAGTTGGGAGGGCACAGAGGACAGAGCAGAGTGTGTGTTTTGTGTGTGCGTGTGCACGCTCAACAGCCTTTAATGGATTCATTCAGAATACAAGAGCCAAATTGAAAAGAGTCTCCTCTCCATCTCATCTCTGCCGAGCCTACTCTGCCCACTTCAACTAGACAAGTCTGTTTTATTTGTATTGCACTTTTCACAACACACCTTGTTTCAAGGTGCACAACAAATATCTGCCAGTGAGCTCAGAAAAATCTATCCATCCATCTATCCATCCATAAGAGCAACATGACATCATGACTTTTGCGTAAACATGCACACCACTTTCAAGTCAAGTGGCGTGTTACCTATACGCATTTTGAGCTATTCGCGTGTATGCGTTTATGTCCACATCGTTAAATGTTAGTGATTCCGTGAGTATGTACACACCGTTAAATGTCCGAGCGAAACGAAGCAAAATGTAGATCTACATCTGGGGAGCGATATTTTTTTTCTCCCTCGGATGGTAGGGGAAGACTCATAAATGTTATTAACCCCAGTGACTAATAGTTGATTAAACAATATTGCTGCTGCTAGTCGACACAGTTTTCACATTTAATGTTTTGTTTTTATTTACAAAAGTTACATTGAAATTAATGTTATATTTTAAAATAAATATATTATTTTGAAAAGTGTATATCTGGAGCAGAAAATAAAAATCACCTGAGTTCAGAGAAATGTCCGCTTGGATGAGCAAGGTAAGGGAGTATTTCAACAGCCAAAAACTTTCTATTTTCTTCTATGTCCTGTTAAACCAGCATATAATTAAGCTTGCTTATAGGATTGTTATACTACCGGTTTTGTATGGACAATACAGCATGAAATTTTATATCGATATTAAAGGACAAACGGGAAGAATGAAACTTGAACAGTTGCTATATCAACATCCTAACAAAGAGAACACGCTTGCCTTGCATAATGTTTTGTTGCCAGAACACATCAAGCTTTTCTTGCGATTTTGGCACCCGTCAAGTGTACAGATACTTTTCATACTCAAGAAGTGTGTTTAAACCCGGACACGCAAGTGGTTACCGTTGCAATGAACAACAATACCTTATGTGGACTAACTTTTATTTGCAACCCTACCCTATGGACACGCTGAAGCTCAAATTGCCATTGGCTAGTACAATTTTTTTACATGGAATGCAAGAACAATGCAAATTACATAAATATAGAATTTAAATATAAATTTTACTATTAAAGTCAAATAAACATGTAATAAAATAAGAACCAATAAACCACTAACCAATAGCACAAATAAACACAATAGAACAAAGATGCAAATTAAATAAACAGTGCTTTTCATTTTTTTTTTCATGTACATCTAACAGTAGTTAGATACAGATTAGGTAGATTAGGCACAGAAATTGAATAATCAAATGTAAAAACACTGAATAGTCTTCACTGTATAAATTAAATAGATGGATCCTTATTAAAATTACAAAAGTTATTCAGTCAAGAGCATTGAGTGATTTTTTGCAGTGAGTCTCATTGTTTGATTAACATTAAAGGGTTAGTTCACCCAAAAATGAAAATTCTGTCAGTAGTTACTCACCCTCATGTTGTTCCAACCCCGTAAGACCTTCGTTCATCTTCGGAAAACGAATTAAGATATTTAAGATATTAAAATCGCTCCTGCATACAGTCCATAGGCTTCTTGAGGGACTGGCTCTTGCCGTCCCCGAAAAGTCATAAAAGACATCGTTAAAATAGTCCAAGTGACTACCGGGGCTCAATCTTAAGTTTATCAAACGACGAGAACACTTTTGTGCGCAAAAAAACAACAAAAATAACGACTTTATTTCAACTATTCGTTTATTTCTCCCTCTGCGCGAGTCAGCTAACTAGTTTAATAGCGTAAGCTTCTGTTATTGTACGTCACACGCATCACACACACATGACCAGCGTCGACCAATAGTGAGCCTACGTGTGACGTTGCTCTACGCAATCACACTACGTTAACGGACTATAGGCTTATGGAGAAGGAAGTGAATAGTTGAAATAAAGTCGTTATTTTTGTTGTTTTTTTGCGCACAAAAGTGTTCTCGTCGTTTGATAAACTTAAGATTGAGCCCCTGTAGTCACTTGGACTATTTTAACGATGTCTTCAATTACTTTTCGAGGACAGCAAGAGCCAGTCCCTCAAGAAGCCTATGGACTGTATGCAGGAGCGATTTTAATATCCTAAATATCTTAATTTGTGTTCCGAAGATGAACGAAGGTCTTACGGGGTTGGAACAACATGAGGGTGAGTAAATACTGACAGAATTTTCATTTTTGGGTGAACTAACCCTTTAAAAACAGACAGCAGCAGTTAAATTAGGCTGATGTCACTTTAAGACAATGCACAGATCCATAATACTGATAAACGTTTTCTTTCTCGACCGTTTACGTTCGTAATTGACTATGTTTACTAGGATACTCGCCAAGACAGGCATGTTGACAATTTTGTGTGAAGATGTGAAAAAGAGCTCAATTCAGTATTTGGGTCAATGACGTGACGCTTGCTTTTTCTGTCCGACTGAACTTTTTACCAATTAATAAACATTAAAATTAATAAAATTATAACATGTATGTCTACCACCTCCCTTATACATATGCCCACTCTTATTTCTTTAAAAACAATTGGTTTATTGGCATTTTCTGCCACCTGAAGTGTGAAAACATCATGTGGGGCGACCGTCCGGCCTTGACTTCTGTTTGGATAACTGGTTTTAAATCAAACTAAAATAATTTAAATATAATCCTTACCCTATTTGGCATAATTTTAAACTTGTTTTCCATTGATTGACAAAGTTATGAAACATTTGTACACACATTTCAATCATAATAAACAAACAAATCTTGTCCGAAGATGTTCATTATCTGAAATATCATCTGGGGCGACCATCAAGAAAATACAAATAAGGGACTTATATTCTGATAATCATCTCAAAGAGGATGTTGCATCAGCCAGCCTCATGGTGAGGGTCCCACAGAGACAACTAGCAGGTGAGTTGCCACTCTCATTTTTACAAACAAATCCTCTTTAAAACTGCTGCAGTGTATACGTCACATTTTGATATCATGTGGGGCGACCAACCTAAAACTGTAAATTATAAGTTTTATACGCAAATCTTTATTTTTAAATTTGTAAATTGTAAATTTGTCAGTGATATGTGGTGAGAAGAAGCTAACTTGGGCTCTATAGCTAAGCATTAGCCTGTTATACTTGATTAAACTTGAAAATATCATCTGGGGCGACCGAGCATCATGTGGGGCGACCGCCACTGATTGCTTAAATAATAGAAAACACATATCATGTATTTGTAGTTTCTGTATGCAAATGTTTACATTCATTATATGCATTTAGTTGTTTTAAATAACTTTTTACATTTCACCACATATTTTTTCTAAATTTCAATAATTTCCCTTCAGAGGACTAAGCTTACTTCTTTTTGATTATTATGTTTTTTATCAAAGAAATGTGTGATATTAAGCATTCATTCTACTTTTTCCAATTCTTTTTCTAACTCTGTGTATGTTTAAATATACTTTTTTTTTCTAGATGGCCCCACTAACAAGCAAAGAAAAGACTGCTCGCTACAGGCAGCGGAAATTGCTGTTCAATGTGTCTGCAGAATGCTGCTACGTTCAACTGTTAAATGAAAATAGTAATGAAAATGCAAACATTGTATGTTTAAGTGATTAATGAAATGAAAATGAAAAAGGAAAATGCTGTTCAATGTTTTGTCCAAGCGTTTAATGCATTAGTATTGAAAATTTTTATATGATGGTTTTGTGTCAAATGAAATAGTGAGGAAACTGTTAATGTTATGAAATGTGTCAAATAAAATGGATATGCTGATTCTTCATAAAATTTCATTAAATATGCTGATTCTTCATAAAATTCCATTAAATGTGTTTTAACTATCAAAATAATTGAATAGTCTTAATTGCCTGCTGTTTTTCATCATGTGGGGCGACCATTTATCATGTGGGGTAACCAACTATATTCAATTCTGCAGTAAATTCAAAAAATAATGTCTGTCCATTATGGTTGAAATATAATTCATTGGTATAACATCAATGAGTGGATACTATATCTACACATTTTAAATCAGTTTTATGGATTATATGAGTAAAAAAAATATGTAATTGCTTTATGAGGGTGACACTGCCATTATAGATAAAAATGTATTTAACATCATTTGCAATAAATGAAAGGACACATGATTATATCTTTCTTAAACAGTTCAATTAATTACTGATACTTCTTAAAATATAACTTATGCAAAGAAAATCTATTAATTATAAGATAAATTGCGGTCGCCCCAAATGACTTTTTTAAGGTCATTGCCCTATTCATTTGAGTTTAAAAGCACTAAAATATCTTTGTTTAAAGTTTTCACACACATGCATGTGTAGACTACAGTCCACATGTTTAGAAAATAGACAAATATATTATTATTTCAAGTATTTTAAAAATGGGCCTCTCAAAGGCCTTATACGTCATTGACCCATTTGCGTGCTGTCAGACACAGCTTTGGCTTGGCTATTGAGTTATTTTAGATGAAAATAACTCAATAGCCAAAGCTGTGTCTTGTTTGCCTTCGCTGACTCTATATGCAGGTACTGAGAATTGTGAATGCTCTTTCTCTGCCATAATTGTTATTATTACTAGCTTCCCTCTTCACCTCCTTGAGCCAAACGTGGTGGTAGCCATGGTAGCAGTCGCCCAGCCAATCATTTCATTCGTCCTGAATGGAATAATGAGTTGTGTTTATTGAAGCCCTGAGAGGACTACAGACGATCGATTTTTTACTTACATTTTAATTATGCATTGATATATAAAGACAGTTGAAAAAAAATTTTTGATAAAAATTAATTTAAAACTTTTTAAGGACCTGCAGGGACAATATACTTTCGTCAGTGTGTTGAACAAAAATTATTTGAATTCAGTATTTTAAAATAAATCGTCAATGTCGGAACATTTTGTATACTCCTGACGAAGGTCATGTGACTGAAACGTTGTGTGTGAATAAACTTGATTGAAAAGTGCAAGTAATGATAGTGTGCGGAAGTTCCTTATCTGCTTGAATGACTAGCTGGTCGTATTACCCGACGCACCTATCACCTGCAGGTGTGCGATGGAGTTTGGTCACTAAAATAAATCGTCTGAACAAATTTCCATTCAGACTTGATTTACTTGACTTGCAGTAGGGTGGATATCAGAAGTACACTGGAGAAAAGTGAGCTGCATTGAACAGGCTGAGCTGTCTCTGAGCCTTGTAAGAGTAGGGGTTATGTTGCATTAGGGTTATATGGAGCACTTTCATTGATCAAACCTCCATCAGAAAAATATGAATATGAAGTGTCCTTCTGTTTATATATGAATTGAGTTCACCTGCTTGACACCCAAAAGTCAAGGATCTCCTTGCTACAGCAAGGATAAGACTGTACTATAGAAGATCTCTAAAAATTCAAATGCCCTAAACCCTTTGATTCTTACCTGACTCGCAGACGACAGAGCCCGGTTTGAGGTCCAGCATCAGTGTGATGTTGGCAATGTCTGTCGTGTAGAGGATCTGTGTTCGGTGGGGAAGGTTAACAGTCCACAGTTCTGGTGTGGGGTGCAGCACATAAACCCAACCACCCTTACTGCAAGTCACTTTGGTACCAAAGCGATGTCCAATCAGGTCGCTGGTGTGCCGGATAACCCCATAGCGGGTCTGCGTCTGAGCTCCTGACTGAACTTTGATTGGCATCATGGAATCATGACTCTG
This sequence comes from Pimephales promelas, assembly GCF_988280905.1. Classification (NCBI taxonomy): domain Eukaryota; kingdom Metazoa; phylum Chordata; class Actinopteri; order Cypriniformes; family Leuciscidae; genus Pimephales; species Pimephales promelas. Next base: position 6,567,761 of record NC_142779.1, on the reverse strand, counting down.
GAAGATAATGACAACATCTCCTTCTTGGATGAACTCGGAGTATTCCACAAAACTCATGAGGCACAGCTGGGTATCAACTTCACCGAAAAGTGTGGATGATTCGATTACGCTGGTCTGTCATAAATGAAAACACACAGTTAATGTTAATGGACACAACATTTATATTAATATTTATTTTCCATCATATTACGTCTTAGACTAAACGGAATATTTAGGATATTCCCATCTTTAAAAAATATACATTTGTGTTGATAAAAAAAGAAGCATAAAACAGACAGACAATTATAAACAGTATGACAATAAAGAGCTATGCTGTCATGCTTTTAAAATCCTGCCAAACTCATTTCTGCACTTTTAGAGAGACAAACCAAAATTCCACTGTTGACACTTCTTATGGCTTTTGTTTAAAGTAATTAAAGGGATAGTTCACTTTGAAATTAAAAATTAAATCATGATGACTCGTAAATGTAAGTAGCCTACACATTGATGGCCTAAGACACGAAAAGAGCAGTTTGTGTGAGAAAACAAACAGTATTTATATAATTTTTCCTCTTGTAACCACAGCCACAAAGCGCCCGCACCCTCAGATCACTTGGACGTGGCTGTGGTTACAAGAGGTAAAAACGATATAAATAGGCCTACTGTTTGTTTACTCACACAAACCGCTCTTTTCGTGTCTTAGGCCATCAATGTGTACTTACATTTACGAGTTATTAAAACATGTTTAATTTGGACTTTTCTGTGCATGCTCTTTGAGGTGGACCCCATAGACCTCCATTATATGACTGACAGACAACAACGGTTTGACCTAAAAATATCAAAATTGAAACTACTGGGGAAACAAAGACACCATCTTGGATGCCCTTGAGCGAGGTAAGCTAAAACATAGCCTAAGCCTACCAAAAAAATTATTTCCCTTTTAAGTAATATTGCCAAAAAATATTAAACAGAAACGTAAAAATAAAGACACTTGAAAGTTAAAAGTAATAATAAATTAAAATTAATTTAAAATAGAAACAACCTTAATATTGTACTGAAAGTAAACGGTTTACAAATATAAAGATTTTATAATATTTTACCCAATATATTAAGATCTCAAATAAAAACACGAACGTCAACTAATTTAAACTCCAGTAACGTTAAGTGGGAATTTTTATTTAAATAACGTTAACGTAGTAGTAAACCGTTAGTGACCGTTACCAACCTGAAGCACCTTCTGTAAACGCAGTCCGGAGACAGTTCAGACCAGCAAAAATATGGGAAATATGTAAGTTAATCTATTAATAAGGCGCTTTCTGATATCTATGAACATTTCTGTTATTTTACGTATTAGATTCAGCAAGGTCACTGTCATAAATGAGATGAACAGGAGGAACGGATTCGCTGAAGCGACTTCGATTGAATGAGAGCACACAATGACACGGTTTCATTAAAAACCATCGATTACTTATCTAATTTTTTTTTTTTTTAAATCGTGTTTACAAGAGGGCTACACTGACTGTGAAATAACACTTTTTAAAAACAGCATTCATTAGGCTAAGTTACATCGTGTTTTTCAAAGTGTAACTTAAACACATTTAACGTTAACCGTTAGCATTGCTGGAAACGAAATGTGACTGACATGTCTGACCGAACGCATCGTTCGACATAAAGATATATTTAACATAAAGGAAGACTAAAAAACTCACCGTTTCTATAATTTTATATTAGGGAGAGAGCAGAAAGAAAGTACAACACGTGTGTCCGGCTAGTTTGCTTGATAACCCGCATGTATTCAGCTGCGGTCCGTCCTACAGAGCGGCTCTTTACCTCATCTGGATGGACTCAAACGCATGAACGGGTTGCTCGCCATATACGAATCTACAGCTTGTCGCAAAACGTCTACCCCTCACAACACAACCAGGCTCAGAAAAATGATGTAAGAGTATTTAAAGGAACAGTATCTGTTTTGCTTAAACGTCAAGATAAACCAAATAGAAATGTGCTTTTTGTAATTTATTTATTTAGATGAACCAGGAAAGTGTTTCCAAACGTTAGTCAGGCCGAAGTAACGTTATCCATTCAAATCAGAGATGCACTCCTGTTAAAGGTATAACGTTAGTGCACATATTATTTACTCTAGTTATTCTAAACCTGTATGGATTTCTTTCTTCTGTTGAACACTCAACAGAAGAGATTTTGAAGAATGTTTCAAAGAAAGAAAATCATTCAGGTTTGTAACAACTAACGTTAGAGGGTGAGTAAATACTGACACAATATTATTTGAAGTCAGATTATAGTTTGCATTATAATCCATAAAACAACAAAAACAATCAATAAGTGGGGTCTCACCATACAAACTGTAAGGCATATACGACTTGCATGCATTATACATTTGTTTTCTTTTCTCTTTACCTTTTTTATTAATTACATATCAATCTATAGACATTCCCAATCCCAATAACAATTAATAGGTAATTATCATTGCCATTTAAGTGAAATTACTGAACTTAAATATACAAGTTTGATAAAAATTATCATTAAAGAAGAAAATATCAAATGGCATTTAGAGGCTTTTGCATCTGAACTCTTCATATATATATATATATATATATATATATATATATATATATGAAGAGTTCAGATGCAAAAGCCTCTGAGTGCCATTTGATATTTTCTTCTTTAATCTTATCTTATAAGCACAGATAAGCACATCTTATAATATATTACATATTGTTGAGAGCAGTCAAACTATTCCAGTGTCAGAATCTTCCAATTGGATGAATGGACTGCATATAGCAGCCAATAGGAGCAGCTTTCCTGTACTATAAAACAAACGCTCCATCATTATCTGGTGCTGGAGAACAGACGGACGACACGCAGAGTTTACACTCCAACCGTAAAAATAGGGATCTTTGTCTCAGCTCAGTGTTCCTCTAGTTCTAGTAGTCCACAACAACCCACGGTAAGAGTGTTCATTAAGTAGTTTGCATCTATCTTGTTAATGTAGACGCTTAAGCAAGATCGCAATTAAAATTGTATTTGGAAAAAGTATTGCAACTAAGTTACGCTATAAACAGCGATTTAAAGGGTTCTAGATACGCCTTTTGATCAGAAAGACTGGCTTTTTAATGCATCGTGGAGATCTACTATCATGCATTTTCAGAATATTTCTTTGCTTTTTGTGAACGAAAGCGTCCACTGGACGGCTCCACTTCAACGAAAGAGAAAGCTTGAGCCGAAGTACGATAGTACGACTACGATCGATAGCAGCGATCGTAAGTTTGTGCATTTTTAGTTTGACACAACGATGACTAACTGTTAGATGTGGACCTGAATCATTTGATCTGACGAGCTTCATTAATGTTTTTAAAAGAAAAATAATTTAACCAATCAGAAATTCATTATCAACAATTATTTAAATTGCCATTTTACAGGTACATAGACGTTTTATATTAACATTAGTCCGGTCCGAGTGTTTCGTCTTTGATTCACTAACGTTATTAAGAATCAGATTCGGCACATATGAGTTATTTATTTGGGCATCGTACTTCACTGGCCGCGTTTGATTCACTGTTTGATTCGCTTAAAAAAAATCGGTTCATAAGAGTCATTCGTCAAGCTATGGATTCAGTTGAGACATCGAGTATTGCAATTTGTAACATTTTGCAGAATTTTTAAACTGTTACAAATTTGTACAGCATTATTTTGTTAATGTAGGAACAAATTGTTCATTATTTAAGTACAATGTGAGTACTATATGAGTATTTCTGTGTTGAACCATAGCACATATCGGTCATACTTATCATTTGCCGTTGTTACGTGTGTAGAAATGTAGCATTAATCACGTGCATAAAAGTAGTTCCATCTTGTATCGATAAGATACTACTTCAACTTTATGCATATTTCTCCATGAAAAGCCAAGGATGCCTCTTGGCTTTGTTTCACATTCAGTGTAACCACCGTTATTTTCCATCCCAATTCAACCACGCTCAGCGAACAGCAGCCATGCCTTTCGGGAACAGTCACAACCAGCTGAAGCTGAAGAACACCTGTGACCAGGAATACCCTGACCTCAGCAAGCACAACAACCATATGGCCAAGGTCCTCACACCGGCGATGTATGAGAAGTTGCGCTCCAAACAGACACCCAGCGGGTTTACACTGGATGATGTAATCCAGACCGGGATAGATAACCCAGGTAAAGGCCTGAAGCAACTCAAAGTCCTCTAAAGACCAGCTCTCGTGCGCTTTTAGAACCTATAGGTGTTATGTGAGCATTACACTACAATCAGGAAGAAGTGCTAATATAGCTGTGTTTTTTGACTGTGATCTTGCTGACTCATGTTTTAGTGCAGAGGGCATTGAATAAATCTTTTCCTGTATAGATAAGACCAACCTGCCTGGTATGGATAATAAAATCCAATTGGCCTAAACCAGGTCATGAACACTTTTCTGAAAGGAAAGAATGCTCAGGGTATTTGAGACAAATGGTGCTAACCTATTCAGAACCCAACAGGTCACTTCAGCCTTTGGCAGCAAAGTGTAGTTTTAATTTTTGTCTTTATTTAGCAATACTAAGCTAGCCAGGCGGGTCCAGCAACGACCAGCTGAGGATGAGTTTCCAGACATCACAGAGCAGCACTGCAACCATATGGCCAAAGTCCTCACTGTGGACATGTACAAACGCCTCAGTCAGCGCCGCACACCCAATGGTTTCACCATCGATAACGTCATTCAGACTGGAGTAGATAATCCTGGTAAAAGAACATGCATAGTCTGTCAGGGTCAGGGTTTAGTCCTAAGAGAAAGCACTTGATGTTAAGTTTAGCTGATGCCGGCCTCTGAGGTGCATGGCTCCTAATTTGTGTACATGGACCTTTTCCCCATCTCAGGCCACCCCTTCATTATGACTGTGGGTTGTGTGGCTGGAGATGAAGAGACCTATGAGGTGTTCAAGGAACTGTTGGACCCTGTTATTCAGGACAGACATGGAGGATACAAGCCTACAGACAAACACAAGACCGACCTCAACCCCAGTAACCTCAAGGTATGAAGATGAAGTGATAATCACTCATAGACATTAGACCCCACTCACTTTAATTGTACAGACAAAACTGCTGAGACATTTTCAAAATACAACCTTTGGATGAGTTTTTTTTTTGTTATTGTATTTAATCACTGATACAGTGATCTTGCTTATTCAAAAGACAAACTTTTTGTTCCTGCAGGGTGGGGATGACCTCGACTCCAATTACGTGCTGAGCTCTCGCGTTAGAACAGGCAGGAGCATCCGCGGATTCTGCCTGCCGCCCCACTGCAGTCGTGGAGAGAGAAGAGCCGTTGAGAAGCTCTCTGTGGAAGGTACATGTACATCACTGCAGCACCACATCGGTTTATTTAAAACATGACAAAAAATAGTGTTTGAAATTATAATTAGTGTCCCAAACTGTAGTATTTTCAAATGAGTGTCCCAAAAGTAATTGGATGAAATATGATTTTTTAGAAATTGCACGTCCATGCACACTTTAACAGCTAATATTGCCTACAACCCATTGTGCTTTGGAGGAGGATTCGGTTTGGTTCAGCTACACACCAGGGTTATTTTAGTTAACTAAAACGAGAACCATGACATAACATAAAATTAACTTTATCTACTATGACGCACAATACAATTACCAAAACTTTAGAATAAAAATAAACTCATTTAAAATATGAATTAATAACAACTAATACTGATACTAAAATATCACTGCAGCATTAATCTAAAGTGTTCAACTAAAAAAACATGGTGAAAAGTGCGAGACCGGTAATTAAGTTGAGGCTTGATTTTGAGAATTATTTAAACTATCTCTAACCTGATGGAAAAACTCGATAGCTTTCTGAATGAAAGACCCATGACTGTCAGATCAATGTAATGCCTATTTTCTCTCCAATCTCATTGGAATAATTGAGTAGCATATTTCAAATTAATTAAAGTAGAGTGTGTGTATATGAAAATGGTAATTGTGACAAGATGATTGACAGGTGAGTTTACTGTGACAAGATTCATGTAACTGTGCTACAAGCTGGTCTGATAAAGCTGAAGTTATGTGGGATTCACCACTTGTGTTTCTGAAATTTGGTCATGTGACTCCCTCTAGTGGTGGTGAGGCTCATCATGTGTGATTGGACCAACATAAATACTCCTTGCATAGAAATTTTAATCTGTAGTCTAGGATGTTTCTAAGAAATGATTTCTTAAAGATAACAGAATTAGTAACAGATTTGTTTGTCTGCTGTAGCTCTGGGTAACCTGTCTGGGGATCTCAAAGGGAAATACTACGCTCTGAAGAACATGACCGATGCCGAGCAGCAGCAGCTCATCGATGACCATTTCCTGTTCGACAAGCCTGTGTCTCCCCTGCTGCTGGCCTCTGGGATGGCTCGTGATTGGCCCGACGCCAGGGGTATCTGGTCAGTGTTCTAGATTGCCCTAATGCACAGCTTGTGTAGGGCCCTAATGTTAATGTGGAACTTGCATATTTGGAATAAAATTCTGTTTTTGTGTGGGAGAAGAACGTATGTCTGGGGAAAAATGCAGACCGGGGTGAACGACTTAAGGTCAACTAATAACTATTTTATGTACATTAATCATAAACTGTAAAAGCACACTCTTTACAACTAAAATAACAGTAAATGTAAAAAAAAAATTAAAATGGAGAAGACTGAATCTGGGGGAAAAAAATTATAAGATTTCATAGGGCCTTACTTTTGATACTTTAGTTGAGAAGAACCTACTTCCTGTCAGTTTGTTCTAGATCCTACAAATACATGCAGCAACAGCAATTGAATCTGCGTAATTTTAGCAGTCTTGCACTTCAATCACGCAGCATCAAATGTGCTGAGAAAATGGTTGGTTTTTAGGACTGGCTCAACATTAATTGGAAAAATTCAATCAATTCTGGCTTAACCATTGCATTTCTGTGCTGGACTTGCCTTCACTCATTTTCTCCTTGTTTCCAGGCACAACGACACCAAGACATTCCTTGTGTGGGTGAATGAGGAAGACCACCTACGCGTCATCTCCATGCAGAAAGGTGGCAACATGAAAGAGGTCTTCACCCGTTTCTGCACGGGTCTCACTAAGGTATTACCTCCCTGTATGTAAGGATCACTATCAATGCCCACACCAACGCACAATAACATTTATTATAAGCGTGCTGCATGAGCTCATTAAAGTTTGGATTCTGATTGGCTGTCAATGTTTTTAACTCTCATCAGCTGGAAAAACTCGTTCTGAAAGTGATTAACTATTGTCCTTTTGCTGGTTGAACAAACCAAACAAGTTCAAACCGGTGTAGATTAGGTTCAGCCTGTTCAACACATGGGGTTTGATGACTGATAATTTGTTAACTTGCTGACTAATTCACCCTGGAGCACATCCACATGAGAGCGACATCTGCAGCGAACAGCCAATCACAAAACATAAATTTGATTCACTAACTGAAGATTGAGAGATTGTTATATTAAATATAATAAACTGAAACATTTACAAGGCAGGAAACAAAGCTAAAGTTTGAGAAGGCTGCTAGAAGAAAGTATCTGACTGCTCATAGCTGATTGATGCAGTTTTAGTTTGCAATCTCTAGTGGCCCATTCACACTGAATAAAAACGATAACCATATCGAAATCCACATCAGCTGACCGCAATATTGTTTAATTTAAGCGCATGCTGCGGTTTAGTCGTATGCCATTTTAAATTCTTGAGCTCTTTAAAGCAGGGTGGATTCTGATTGGCTGAAATATTTTTTTAAATTTTTTCTGCCGGTGTGACAAATTTTGTTAGCTGGTGTGACCACCGCAACGTTGCCCAACATTACATAACTAGCATAATGAAAACAGAACGAAACTGCGCTACTCATTATTTAGTGCAGTTTGGACCGATGCCAGTGCAGTGCGGGCCAGTCTTTATCAAGCAACACTTTTCACAAGAACGAATAGTCTCTACACAGCGCTAAGAGATCCAGTAAAGAAAGCATTTGAATTCGCCTCTGAATTAATTACATCGTTGCAAGATCTAATGAGAAACATTAAAATTTCTGTTATTAACCGTAGATCCTATTAGATTAAACCGCACTGACATGGAAACCAGGGGAAACATTGTGCCATGAATGATCTAGTTGATCAAGTCCACAATCTGTAACATTCACCATGGATTTACTGTAGTAACACTAACTGTAACCATGGAACCAATAGTAAAATGCTTTCAAGTGCATCACACCTCTCTTTCCAGCACTTCAAAACTCAAATATTGTCATATTTAAATGTTACTTTTAATGTGATGACCAAAACATTATTTATTCTTCCTTCAAAGATTACCCCCGATTTATAAAACTAAAAGTTTCAAGATATAGGAAGACTCGCGCTGCAAAAAAAAAAAAATTATAAAGAATTTAAATTGCTTAAATCCAGGATAATTCTCTTTTGGCTGTATCGAAAACGTACTGAACCGTGACACCACTGTGTCCCTGTATCAAACCTAACCATGAAATTTGTAAACCGTTTCTCCCCATCTGAAAGTGATTCCAATGATATCTTTATTGATATTATGTGATAGCTGTTATTGATATAGTTATGATGTGGACTCTGCTATTCTTTTACATTTATAGTTCTTGTTCTTGGTGTGAACGGGTCTTTACTCCGAATGAAACCTGCTCTGGAGCGTATTAATCGTGCAGTCGATCCCTTATCTACAAGTTACCGATCCCTTATCTTCAACTCCAAAAACCATAGTTTATTTATAGTATATAAAACTGTATTTAGCATTTGTATTTATCTTATATATACACTAATTACAGATATTTTAAATATTCTGAAACTTCTTCCTCATAAATGTGCTTTATCTTGTAAATTAAATGGTTTCTGGTATAAATAATGGCTTATACAGAGCTCCAAAAAACCTCACACTGTTTGTTCTTCCAGATTGAGGATTTGTTCAAAAGCAAGGGTCACTCGTTCATGTGGAATGAGCACCTTGGCTACGTCCTCACCTGCCCCTCCAACCTCGGCACAGGCCTGCGTGCAGGAGTGCATGTCAAACTGCCTAATCTCAGCAAGAACCGCCAGTTTGAGGAGATCCTGAAGAGACTGAGGCTGCAGAAACGTGGAACCGGTAAGAACCGATCTCAGCTGGAGAACATTTAACCGCACATTACTATTCCCACCGAGCATCGTGAACGAATGCATCATGCAAACTGATGGCATTGATAAAGTGGTGCCTCTGTTCATTAGGTGGTGTGGACACTGCAGCTGTGGGTGGTACTTTTGACATCTCCAATGCTGACCGTCTGGGCTTCTCTGAGGTGGAGCTGGTCCAGATGGTGGTGGATGGAGTCAAGCTGATGATTGAGATGGAGAAACGGCTGGAGAAAGGCCAGACTATTGATGACATTATGCCTGCCCAAAAGTAGACTGCATTTCAACCTCACGTCACACCTCCGCTCACCTTTGTTAACTGATTGATTAAATGTTTGTTGACTTGTTCTTGGAAGACATGTTTATTTAAGGGTCCTTTTTATCTGCACTGGTCAGTTCTTGTTACACATAGATGTCACAGGACAAAACATGGATGAGAATATCTGAAAATAAAATTTGTGATGACTTGATTTGTCTTTCTTCCCTGTTCTATCCCGTTTACAATTCCAGGGTTCCAACATTAACTTTAACCTGATAAGTTTTAAATTGATTTAAGAATTTCAAGAATAATTATTTTATAGAAGTTGTTCACAAACTCCAATTTCTACGTAATGCAAAGGTTCAGAACTGAATTCGATTAGATAAGACACACACTTTGTTTATGATGCATTTGTTTAAGCAACTCAATGTTGAATACATTTATTTATACATGCAAGTCTTCAACATTAATAATAAATTTTGCTTAAACACCTGATTTGCATGTTAGAATGATTTTTGTAGGATCATGTGACCCTGAAGACGGATAATGATGCTGAAAATTCAGCTTTGCATTTTGAATGAACGGTTTTCCATTATAATCTATTTAGATTTGTAATACTATTTTACAACATTAGTTTTACTGTATTTTTTAAGAAATGCAGCTTTGGTGAGCATAAAAGACTTGTACTATTCAGCCACAAACATCACCTCATGTTGCACCATGATAATGCATGACCCCATATTGAAAGGATCTGTACACAATTCCTGGAAGCTGAAAACATCAGTTCTTGCATGGCCTGCATACTCACCGGACATGTCACACACTGAACATGTTTGGGATGCTCTGGATCGACAGCGTGTTCCAGGTCCTGCCAATATCCAGCCATTGAAGAGCAGTGGACCAACACTCAACAGGCCACAATCAACAACCTTGGAACAGATGTATAAACAAGATTTGAGAGAAATTTTGTGTACATGCATCTGATTTGGCATTGCATTAGAAAGCTCAGACAGTTGACTATACCTTTAACTGTATCAGCTTCATCCATATATATGATGGCCCACGGATATATACTCTTCCCAGTAAACATCAATATGTCCATCTCAGAACAGCTTTCATTATGGCTACATCCAATCATCGCAAGTAGTGGCCTTATATGCTCGGTATCATGAATTGCTTTATTGTGAGTCTAAATTCCACAGCCCATCGGCTTTATGCTGAATACACTTTTCCTCTATATTGTCATTAGTTTCATTGCACCTCTATTACTATTACCTATACTAAAGGTTTGGGATTTGTTAGGGAAACCCTAACTCTAGAATTAAACATGACACTTCTGACAAATAAGGGCAACAGCGTTTCTTTATTTTCTCTTTACAAGAACCCTTTAAATAAGCTCACATGTAAAAGACAACATGAGAGAGAGCCCAGAAAACCCTCACACCCAACCATAGCTTTAAATAGCAGGAATCAGACTGCAACACAACGGCTGGTTAAATATGGACCAGAAAAAAAAAGATTGCATGCAACCTTTCTCCTCTTCAAATAAAATATCATTGCATTTCTGCATCTATACATTTCGCAGACTTCTTTACCGAGTCTAGACGAAGACTTCCTTTTCAACTGTGAGATTAAGCAACATGATCTAAAAACAGAAGTGTTGTGTGACGTCATTAGCTGTCTCAGTAACTGAGACGATTTGTGAGGACTAACATCCAGCTGGGTTTTACAAAACATTTTGAAGAATAATTTCAGTTATTAGTATCAGCATCCTTATGGAATCCACACATAACTGTTAATAAACCAAACCATTCTATCATTAGCAGGTCATAGATACTGTAACGTTTAGCAACAAAAACGGTAAAGACAAGCATACAGTCAATGGGATAGTGTGCCATAATTATTGTCTCTTAATGAGCCAAAATGAGAAGCCATTTTGACCTAAAAGCATCCGTTTAGGTCCGTTTGACAGCGTCAGGAACAATATACGAGATACAAACTGAGCTCAATGGGGACTGCCTCATGATTTGGTTTTGCTCTGACCCGATATATATATACACCAGTCTCACTGGCCTGTGAGACCAACCCAGAAGCCCAATATGATCATTGTGAGTGTACAATTGCAGCTATTGAATTGATGGTTGCATTCACAACAGCATTTGCCACAACAGGAACATCTCTGGCCACTCTCTGGATGGGTGGAATATTGGGTCCTTCCAAAGTATCCAGAATACCTGCAAACAGGAAAACACAACAATGACGAAATGACAATGTAAGGCCTGTAAAGACAAACTAAGCCAACGTCAAAAAACTAGTGCTGATTGTGAAAAACCTGCACTTGAACAGACTACAAAGCACATGCTTTCTGTGCTGTATGGAAATATCTTTCTTTCGGTCCTTGCACAGGAAATTCTGAAATTTTTCGTATACATTTTTTTCATATTTGTCATTTGGTGGCTCTAGATTTCAATTACTTAAGGTCACAATAAGGTCTTCAAGACATACTCGTGCACAACTATTTTGCTTTATCTTCAGTTAGCTATTCAGAGATAGTACAACAAATAAAAACACATCAGGCTATTATAGCTCATATAGTATGATATAGTGAGAAAATAGAGCTCATACAAGAAACTATGCAGTTTATAATATTTATATGGCCAAAAAGTAAAGTGAAAATTCTGATGGCTGGTAATGTAAATCATTAAATAATTTACAGTATATGGTTATTGGTTAACTTAGTGTTTTGGAACTGAACAGCCCTTGCCACAAGGATGAAATATTGTATATTTTCAATGATTTTGCTGTAGAGATGAATAGGTAATATTGCAATTATTTAATACAATCTATTTGCACATTAAAATTTCCTAAAGACTGTGGCATTAAACTAGTTTTATGATTCTTCTTTGTCCAGCGACTGACGATGAGACTATTGATATAAAGATATTTTGGCTTGTTTGAACCTGATTCAATGGCTCGATTCATCAGTGATTCCTCTGCATCATCATCACTCAAAAATGTCTTTCCATGCATGCATCAAAATGTTTCAGTAACTGTCTAGTTTAGGTTCCAATTCTCACTGTTAACTAGTTTCTTATTAGCATGCATTTTACTAGGATAATTGACCGTTTATTAGTACTTATAAAGCATATTTTAATGTCTTCTTCTGCATGATCATATTCTGCACCCCTTAATCCTACCCAACACCTAAACTTAACAACTACATTACAATTAATAAGCAATAATTGCACAAAAATCATAGTTAATAGTGAGAATTTGACCCCGATCTAAAATGTGACCAATGTTTTATTTTAAAAAAATGTGTTTTGCTATAAGTTGTCCTGCAATTGTTGTCTTATGCTTTAGGTGGCACTGTGTGATTGCGTACACCTTATTGTAAGTCCACTCAGCCTCCATTGTGTTATTGCAATCGATAGCTCCATAGAATATAATGATATTCTGATATACACATCACTATAGCTATAGTTTTCTTGTCTTAATTAAATGGTGAACAATGTGGAAAATGTGCCATTTTACTTTTATTTCTTATTATTTTAACTTTCTTTGTTTACTGTTAACAGTTGTTCAGGGACAAAATACATTAATTTTTAGCTTAATCACGTCTCATGAGTCATGACTCATGTCTTACCTTCAACCATCTTATGGTAAGCAAAGTGCAGGTAGAGCAGAAAGAGCATGTGAAGAGCAGCCAGTGTGCCACACAGTATGAGGCGAGGAGTCTGACCAACAGCTCGAGAGATGAGAACAGCCACCTGAGAGGAGGACACGAGCGCAACGAACGTGAATACACATCTTACAGAGATACATGCATGATTTTGGCCCTTGTTCATTTTGCTTTACCATGCGTAGAGTAGAGAGTCCTCCAATCACCAGCCAGAGAATGTAGAAGAGCGAGTGGAAGTGGACATTGTACGTGATGAAAAGGACCACACAGTGGCCAAAGAGACCATAACCCTGAAAACAAAGATAAGCAGTGTGAATTGGGCACATCATACACTCTCTCCTAATGGGGTAATGTGAGCTACTTACTAACAAAGACAACATCTGCAGCATGGTAATCTGAGCGTTGCACAGGTAAGCAAGGAAATAGATGAAGGAAGACACTCCTAGCCAGTATCCAAAACAGGTTCCAATGGCAGTGCCCATCAGCGTTCCCTCTCTCTGTTTCAACAAACAAACACCAGTCAAGAACGACGGACTTCTAAAGATTTTGGATTAAATTTGTCACTGACAAATGTATGGAACATTGCTTACGATGACGGTTCCTGATGTCTTCATGCCATGGAGCAGAATAGCCACCAGTGAGAACACCAGCATCATTGGTCCATACAGTTCTCCTGCAACTTTCTGGGTTTAGAAGAACAAATAAGTAGCTAATGAAGCAAAAAGTGCGTTATATGTCCAGAGGGATGAGTAACATGGTTTTTCATCCCACTTTTGGCTTTCCACACAGCTCAAAACTAAATAAAATGTGCTGTGTGACAGCGAGGAAAAGAAATGTAGATATGGAAAATAAAAAGAAAAAACATTAAAATGAAATAACCCTGTGTAGAGTGACAAGAAATAACAGTCAGAAAAAATATTTAAATTTAAATTGGAAAGGTTTACTGAGCCTTTAAACAAACGAACATGTGTTTTTTTGTTTTGTTTTTGAGTATCATATTTCATCCTTCGGGTTTTTATGGTGCATATACTATGATATTGGTGAATATGGAGCGTATATTCAAAGAGTAAAAAACACCTCAATTTTATTCAGAGGCCCAAACTGAGCAAAAATATGTACTTTGTTCCATTTACTGATATTTATATAGTCAAAAAGAAAGATGAAATTCTGATAGCTTGTAATGTAAATCAATGAGATCTTTATAACAGTCTAGCAGATGCTTACATAAAGTGCATTTAAATATCAGTAGTTATTCTATATCTCCCAAAAGTCTCTTAGCAAGATGATATCTAAATGCTTTTGTGATCAAAGCTCAATCATTTTTATCATAGGGGGCAAAACATAATGCAATGCATTACAATAAAGACTGAGAAATGAACAAATAAACTCAAAAGCGGGATGGATCATATTTGATACTCACATTTTAACGTGACTTTTGATCTATGTATAATCAAACTATGTCTGACGGCATGTAGTAGATAGTGTGCAACACATATTGATCATGTTGATAATTTAGAGGGCTTAGAAATTTGCACATAAAACATGATACAGTAGACTTTATAGGGTTAATAACATTAATCTCTCGCTCAGGGTTGCCAAACCCCTGCTCTTATCATTACAATTAAACTTGCTTTCTATTGTTTTATGGCTAAAATAATCAAATGCCTTACCTGTGGAAAGTTGATCATTCGGACTGGGATCAGGGACTCCACCAACCTGTGGATTAAGCGGTAGGTCATTGAGTCTGAAGCAGTGGTGAAGCTGCAGTAGATATTGTGAAAGCGCAGCTAGAATGCTTGACGTGGATCTTACCGGTTTCTGACTTGAATGGGTTCCACATCAAAGTACGGCCGGAGGATGTCAATATTGGCGTACAGATTAAAAGCTTTTGAGGCCTGTCGCTTTCCTGCTTGCCATACCTGTGTAGATACACACTGTTAGTAACAATCTTTTCAACACACAGCTCAACAGAAATCTATATAGAGAAGTTACACAAGTTTTTTTCAGTAAAAATGATTCACACCTGTTGAATGGAAAAGAGCAGCTCAGACATTCTACCTCATTTCATGCACATGTGACTTAGGCCCTGTTTACACCTGGTATTAAGATGTGTTTTGGTCGATCGGATCACAAGTAGACGAGGGAGATACGTTCCCGTTCACACCTGGGGCCTCATGTATAAACGTTGCGTACGCACAAAATGGGCATAGAAATATGCGTACGCATTTTTCCACGCGCATATCGGGGTTTATAAAAAATAAACTTGGCGTAAATAAGTGCGCACCGTAAGGATGCTCTTGACCATGCGTACGCACTCTTTTAGAAGAGTATGGGTTTTGGCGACACCGATGGTGAGCTGGAGTCAAATGTCTTTTTGCGCACTATTAGACAGAGAATCTAAAGAAAATTATACATCTACAGAAAGATAATACAAATATAATTTCACAAACCTATCATCACTTGAAGCAAACATCCATCCCTTCTTAAATGACCACGCCAGCACGCGGCGCGCGTTGGACCGTTCGGTGAAACTGACGCACATATAGCCTATAATCTAACGGCAGATGGAGTAAAACCGTAAATCTTCATTATGAGTCCAAATCTTCAAACAGAATGGTTTAAACTAGGTTTTACTTCTGATATAAACATTTAGATTAAATATGGCATTCTCATTAATGGAGTTAAACTTTTAAACTACATGAAATCATTACTGAGAAGTTACAAATATATAACATAATATAACATAAAACACAGCAATATATAACATAAAACACAGCATGCCAGAAGAAAAGTGTTCAAAAGCGCATCCACAACAAATAGGTCTTTATATATATATATATATACAGTATATATATGTATATATATATTCAATAAGTAGAAAGACCTATTTGTTGTGGATGCATTGCTTTTGAACACTTTTCTTCTGCCATGCTGTGTTTTATGTTTTAACTAGAGATTGTCTGAGAAAACTGTTTCGTGCAAATAATGCACAACCATGTCTATCTCTTTCCATTAAAATATAAATCAATTAAAAATACTATTTGGCCAGTGGAAAAGATTGAGAAAAACTTTCTCTGAAATGTAGGCTATATGACACTATTTGATTTATTCATTCAAAAACAAGGCAAGGATATAGGCTACTAAAAAAAAAATGTTTTTAATAATGTGACGGCACATCCGCATTTCATATTTTACTAACGTCTTGTACCATTAAACTTGGTATCACGTGGATGAATAATCATATGCAAATGATATGCAGATGAGGATATGCATATTTAAACTAGGCGTTGTAATCTCCATATATGGTTATTTCGGGGAGGAGACGCACGCGCGCATAATCTCCCGCTGACTGGGATTTTTAAAGTAAATTCTGCGCAGGTTCTGGCATACGAACAGTTTTATAAATCTGAAAACTTTTGTGCGTACGCAAATTCTGCCTTATGTGCCTACGCACGCTTTAAGGATGAAATCTACGCAAAGTTTTATACATGAGGCCCCAGGTGTTATAAACCGTCTCTTTCATCCACTTCTGTCCTGTTTTCTTTGAGGGGAGGGTCTATGGGCGTGTAAATCTATAGGCTTTTTCAGATCTTTCAATCTAATGGACAAAATAAGCTCACACAATTTACATATGAAGGTGATCAGAGATGACGGAAAAACATGAGAGCAGGAGCTTTAGTTTCTGCTCTGACAGCCACAAGTGTGTGTTAGAAATCAGGAATGTTGAGAACATTGTGCTTGATACATTTTTCATCTTTAAACCAAACTTGAGTCTTCAGCCGATAAAATTTGAAACCCATATTATATTTGCTCATTAGGCAAAGAGTAGATATTTTGTGGCTGGTCGAATTTGTTTTCTACCTCTGGAAGTGGTTGAAAGTGGACAAGCTGAAAGCATTTTAGACCCCGTTTACACCTGTATTTGGCGTCATCCACTTGTGATCCGATAGACCAAAACGCATTTTAACACCAGGTGTAAACAGGCCTCACATGTCAATCAGGTTCCAAGCCCTCCCTCTGGCTCACCTCATCAGCAACCTGTCTGCCCAACTGTCCCTTCAAGCCCTTCATGCCGAGGAACTCTCCATATTCTCTGTTGTCCTCCTCCGTAGCGGCTGCCTCTTCCGTCACCTCCTCCTCCTCCTTCATGCGCTGATGCATCTCCCCCATATCCTCGAAGCTGGAGCCCGAGGTGTCGTCCATATTCTCCATGTCCACCACAGCCGAGCCGCTGCCCTGGGGTCGGTCACGAGAAAGAGAAAGTTCTGTCACAAAGTCTTAGTGCAATTTTGTAAAAAAAAAAAAAAAAAATCATACAGCCAATTTTCACACTCCAGATAAGTTAGAGATTGTGATGGAGCATGCAGGACAGGTTTATTTTCCGTTTATTTATTTTTTATAATTTGCTTAAGTTTTCTGAATACTGCAAATACATAGAAAGTATTAAAGGGTTATTTCCCCCCAAAAAAATCCCATAATATACTCACGTTTAAGCCATTCTAGGTTTATGAGGTTTTTTTTGGCCAAACACAATCAGAGCTATATTAAAAAATATCCTAGCTCTATAATTGGAGTGAATGGTACTAGATTTTAACATTAACTATTAAATAGCATTCTACAGGTTTGTGTTAATTTCACCATTTACTAGTAGCCTACATTATATTAACATTCGTTACTGCACTGTGAAGTAACATGAACAGTTGTATTTTTTTAACAACAAAGATAAGATTAATAAATACAGTAACACATGTATTGCTAATGGTTAGTTCATGTTAGTTAGCCTAATACATTAACTAATGTTAATAAATCAAACCAAATAATTTACCCAGAACACATCATAAAATGAGAATGTAAGTGTGCTTTAGTAAGAGTGGTAAGCAAGATTTTAACATTAATAAACTATAGTACTGTCAGGTTATTTATATGACAAAGTGTAGAAAAATTACACAAAAAGGAATTTAGTTTAGACCGGAGTGAGTTGAAACCAGAAAAAAAGTGCAAAGCAAGTTGTTATCTAGGTACTAATTTTATTCAATTGTATATGGTAGAAATTTTGACATTAAACATTTTAATGCTACTTTTATATTCTACTTATTGATATTTATATGATTATTAACCTAAATAATTCTCAGGTCTAGCAAAGAAGGATTTTATATTACAAAGCTATGAAATCCAGTGGTAACATCCCAGCTTTTATTAAAAAAAAAAAAAAAAGAGGGCAAGAAAGGATGTGTTAACGTTGGCCACCACTGAAGACCAATTTTGACCCAGGAAAAACCCTGGGTAGGCAAAATAATTGTGGATGCTAAAGTGCAATAATAATGTTTTTGGACATGCTACAATGGTAATACCTTGGTTATTTGTACATATAACAAGCTAGCATGTTTATGAGCATGCAACGTGGTAAATAATAACAATAAAATGGCGATAATTTTTCTCCTCGACTTATACTAACCTGTGTGTACATAATTGTTTACATCACAGTTTCGCCTACAGAATCCTAAGCAACTGAATATGGTAATTAGTGAGCAATATCCAATAGAAATAAAGATAGTAGCTACCACCACAACAGTGATGTAACAGACTATGCAAACGGCTTGTTTAACAGAAGAATCGAGTGTTTTCATAGGTTATGTGACTGTATAATGCTGAGTTGAGTTGAGGTAAATTACCTGGATAATGTTGTCATCAAAACCACCCCATGGTTCCGTATTCGTGTTTTTGCTTCCTTGTGATGCCGACATTGTTTGGCACTATCACGAAAATCAGCAGAAAGTTTAGCTTCTACAACATTAAAACGCTACAATCTATAGTTTGGTTCTCGTGCTCATTTTAGTTTGATATTAAAAATGGTTCGTGTGAATTGTTTTGCCAGCTGTAAAGCGCTGGGACAAAAATGTGACGTGATGACGACGCGATTTGTGACGCTACTTCCTCTACTCGCAGATCTAAACTTCCGGATTTTACCAGACAGAACCTTGGACAGACAGAAGAACCTATTTTTATACAAGTTTTTATTTGGGTAAATACAAGTTTAAATTTAACCACATACATTTTTTTATTACATACGTTCAAAAGCAGAAAGCTTCGCCGTTTAATGTCAACATCGGACAAGCATACCAGTCAGTACGTCATGTCAAAATAAAAGTCGTGAGCTTATTTTTTTTTTGAGCTAGATGTCAAGCCATCGTTATTGATAAAACAGATGTTATGTTCATTCAATCTGATCAACACAAAAAGAATTAGTTAACATCAAGACCAAATCAACATCTTAATTCTAGATGGATACATAATCCATTTTGAATTTTGAAGTGAACTTAAATAAATTTAAGATATATTATATTCTTAAAATCTTAACTTCAACACCAAATTAAAATTGAATCTTTCAATATTTTTCTAAAGAAAAAGGACATAATTCCTTTAAAGGCTTTCCGAACTGTATTGGGAATATTTAGGTTAGTGAGAGAAACTCCATTCACCAAAAGCTTAGAAAGACAGACAGGGGGTTACAATACTTGGAGACAAATTGAAAGACATCTTAATTATAGATTGCTTTGACAATGTTATCATACTGGTTTCTGTCGAATAAATAACATTTCTAACATTTCTAAGTCTCAAAAGACATGATACCGTAACTCAAGCATTATCTAAAACATCACAGACCATATTCCTTTGCCCCACTAATTTTCGTAAAATAAAGATTTATTTCTAAATACCATACATCTACAACTCCACAAAAGGATGTTGTGAGGACTGAAATTATGCTTATAGATTATTTTCCAGTAAACTAAAATCTGTTGAAACATATAACGTAACGGAGTTTTTAAAGGGTCATGATCACATTTAAGGAAAAGATTGATGCCTCCTAATTTCATAAAGTTTTGACTGGAGTTAGGAAAGCAAAAACCATTTTTCGAAAAAGGACCTAAATAGCCAGGAAATACACTTTGCCAGCACAGTGAACACTGTGTAAAACACTGCCCTCTGCTGGTTATTGTGTTGATAGATTCAAGTAATGCAAAGTTTGCAAACTATCAATGCAGCAGTTGTACTGTTTAACCTTATCGTTAAATGTATAATTCACTTTGAAATTAATTTTTGGTATGTTTTAGCTTACCTCAAGGTGTCTGTTTCCGCAGCATTTTAAATTTTGATGTTTTTAGGTCAAACCGTTCTTGTCTGTCAGTCATATCACAGGTCTATATGGGTCCACCTCAAAGAGCATGCACAGAGAAGTTCTGCGGGACAGACCCTACTAGTCTTTAACCTTTGGCCAAAAAATCCTCAGATGACGCAAAATTTTTCCAGACAAAAAAATACATAAATCTCTCGTCTCAGGGGGATATGGCGGTGGAAAGCATGGTAATTCGAAAATACTACAGGTTTTCTACTAATAGAAAACACTGAAGTATCCCTTTAAGGGTCCTTTAATGCACTGGTCAGTTCTTGTTACACATAGATGTCACAGGACCGGATGAATATCTGTGAATATCAATATATATAAATATCAACTTATGTCTTTATTCCCAGTTCTATCCTGTTTACAATTCCAGGGTTTCAACATTAATTTAACTTTTACCTGCTAAGTTTTACCTGTTATTAAATTTCAAAAATAATTTTAGAAATTGTTTTATAGAAATCACAATCTGCAATTTCTAACTAATGCAAAGGTTCAGAACTGAATTCAATTAAATATATACATCACATAATAAAAAAATGTTGCTTAAACACTAAAACAGTTTTTTTTTTAAATCATACCAACCCCAAACTCTTGAAACTCCTACCGCTTTCTTTGATCTCCAAGTTGTGGACCAGCAGCTCATGTGATCCAGAGTCAGAAAGATTAAAAAAAGAGGCAATACAAATATCGAGATCATTTTGTAGCTGTATTAGATCTCTGCTATGAACACGTGACGAGTTACAGAGAGTTTAATGGAATCTGTGGTGAGTCTTTTAAGTGAAAGATTACAAGATGCCCTCTTGGTTTCAAAGAAATCCAACAAAACAGTATGAAAATGTGTAATTACCGCATAAAGTACAATATTTACACAAAAAATACACTCGAGTGGGCAAATAACGTGAAATAAATTATAAAACATCTAAATGTTGCTCTTAATAACATTCAAACAGTGAAACTGAGCTCAAATCAGGTTTACTGCAGTCGTTTTCACAGACGAGCACCCTCAATACACAGAGGTGCAGAGCAAATTTTCCAAAAGTCTTTAAGTCAGGATTCGGGTGCACCCTTTACACAAGAGTTGCCCAAAACACGCAATACTTAAAACCACCACAGAATAGTGCCCGTTTAAAAGCTAAAATAAAACGAAACCCCACAAATCTCCATCTAGTGTCCGTTTCCTGAATGACCAGTCTGAAGAGACGGCGATGGTAATGAGTTGGTTCCTCAGAGGTGCATACAAGCGTAACACTGAAAGGTTCAAACCTGTTCTTTTTACAGCATTTAACGACTTGCGCGATAATACGATAATTGTGACCAATGTTAAAGAAATTATTGCTTTAAGCAATGTTACAGTATATACATTTTTTTTCCAAATTCATGTTAAGTGGTTCATTTAAAAAAAAAAAAAAAAGAGAAGAAGAATTTGGGAACTGCTACTTAACGATTGTACAGCTTAATTTGTTTGTCTATATTGAACTGAACAATTTCATAAATTCCTCTATGTAGTAAGATTAAAGATATTCATAGCTTGAGTTCGCTTGACACTTTGGAAGCAATGTTTTTAAAAGCGATGGAGTTGCCAGATATCCTCTTAAAACGGACACCATTAAGTGAGAGCCGGGGCAGTTTGCAAACCTCCATCTCCCATTGGACGAGGCTGTCGGAGCGGCTGTCCCCGTGGGTACAGAGAAGCAGAAAGCATTCTTGCTGCTGGTAACTGCAGCTGTTGGCGTCCAGAACTTTGCGGATCTCATTTATGATGTCGGCTGGCTCCAAGGTGCTGGTGGTGTTCATACTCCAGGTGAAACGGAGAGAACGGGGTTTCCCGTCTTTTCCATCTTTCCCTTCATCTTTCTGCTGATCCCCAGATACATGGCGACTGCGAGACGGAGCGGAACGGGAATGAAAACAGAGAAAGGTAAAGTTAAGGCGACTGATGAGGATTATTTTATATACTGAGGTTACTTATATGTGAAGACTTAAAGGAGTAGTTCACTTTAAAAAAAAAAAACTTTTGCTGATAATTTATTCACCCCCATCTCATCCAAGATATCCATGTCATTCTTTCTTCAGTCGAAAAGAAATTAAGGTTTTTGATGAAAACATTCCTGGATTTTTCTCCATGTAATGGGAACCAAACAGTTCAAGGTCCAAAAGACACTTTCAGTGCAAACTGTTCAAAGGGCTTTAAATGATTCCAGACGACGAATAAGGGTCTTATCAAGCAAAACGGTCGCTCATTTAATAAATAAATAAATAACAAAGTTTAAGTTTTATAAGCTCAAATGTTCGCCTTGCTCCGTACTGTGATGCGCGTTCGTGACTCTCCTGTTCAAACTCGTTTATGAAAATGAACAAATCTTTTTCCGAGTCATTTGGTTCATTCAGAGTTGACTCGGGAAAAGATTCGTTCATTTTGATGAACGAGTTCAAATAGGAGAGTCATGAAACACGCATCACAGAACAGAGCAAGGCGACCATTTGAGCTTATAAAACTTAAACTTTTTTTAAAAATAAGTGATCGTTTCGCTTGATAAGACCCTTATTCATCGTTTAAAGCTGTTTTAAATCGTTTTCATCAAAAACCTTCATTTCTTTTTGACTGAAGAAAGAAAGAAATGGACATCTTGGATGACATGGGGGAGAGTAAATTATCAGCAAAAGTTTTTTTTTAAAAGTGAACTACTCCTTTAATCACAATGGTAGTGAAGAATCACTGCAGCGGATGCATGCATGGGTTATCAGCACACATGGGAATTAATGGCAATCAAATGCACAGCAAACTAAATCATGCATAGAAGCAGCTCATTTTTTTTAATGCTATTAACATGAATTAGGGCTGGGCAAGTCAGTATTTTTCAACATGTTAATAATTCAAAATACACCACCAAAGTCACACTGGCAATAATTGTTGAATTAGTCAAATGAACAGTTTGAACTGATTCACGGAAATGAAATGAACTGAACTCAAACTCAACAAGATGAGTTTGCTATGGATGTTATAATCAGAAAGGATATTACCAAATTGTAACATTTTAAACTAGGGAATTATTGCTAATGGAATTATGCTCTCTACCCAAATAAAGTGCATTAAAATCATTGTGATACTCAATAGCTATGTTTCCATAAAGTGTTTGTGAATTTAAATTATGCGCAAAATTTGAATATCACATAAAACATTTGTGAATTTTCATCCAGTGACCGGAACAAATCGTCATTTCCTGATAAACTGGCGCTAAATATCATTATCATATCATACAGAAGCCACTGTATATAATCATTTTCAGCTATAAAAATAAAGTAAATTAAAAAAAATAAAACTTAGAGTTCTGGGAGGTAATTATACCGAACGTATACTTTGACGTATTCATGCAATATCCTAAAATGTGCATAAAATAGGTGGTTGGAAACATAGCTAGAGTTAATTAATTTCAAATAACCAGCTGAATCAATGTGAAAGTACTGTGAATATTCAATAATGAATATCGCCCAGCCCTAATGTAAATGGAGGAACAAAATATAATAATAAACAGAGCAATTCCAAGAAAAAAACAAAACAAAAACACATCACTCAAAAATTCATTATTAAAGCAAACTAATGGCCCTCGTGCTGTACACACTACACTAAAATACACTCGGATATCTCATACAGTGGGAAACAGAAAGTATACATCCACAACACACTAAAATAATGAGCCAGGAGAGGAAATAAGGGTTTCCAAAGTCACGACGACACCTCACCTTGAGCCCTCAAATCTCCCGCTTCTCTCAAACTCGGTTGAGACTCTTTTATTTTTAATTTGTCGAAAAGTTAGAGATCACAATGCAGCGAAAAGGAATGGATAGAGAGAAAAAGGAAATCATTTTGAGTCATTTTAGCGCAAATCACTACACACACACAATGAGATAGATAGAGAGAGGGTGTGAAAGAGACAGCAAAAAAAAAAGAAGAGGTAAGCAGAAAAAGTGAACCTCCCACATAGACTCACAACACAAACACAACTTATACAAGACTCTTACGCCTGAATATGTACGGTAGTTTTTCACCATGCACTCATTTGCACTGCCATGCTGCTTCCTTCAAAGAACAATATACATCTAGAAGTTCACTGAAAGAGTGCATGATGGGTAAAAGCCTATTCTGAGCGCTGGATGTGAGACATCGGCTGAGACCTGACATCAGACGCATATACAGATATAGAGGACGTGTCTATACATATACTGTGCTCTTCGCATGCCAGAGCGTGCGTCGTAGTGTCCTTATGACAGTCGTTCGGGTTCTCACTCTCACACACAGCCTTTCGCTCTCCATTAAACACAATGTGTGGTTGTTGCTGTTGTTTTGTGCGTTTAAACGAGCCCTTACTCTAGACACTCTTCATCTGCGAATTCTTACAACTGCCTATAGCCAGAGCTGCTGAATCTGGAAGAAAAGAGCAGTTCAAAGCCCACAAAAAGAAAAAAAATTAAACTGGTGGACGGAGATAAAACAAAAAGCCAATGCAGAGCCACATGTTTGGAGACAGGGTTCCCACTCATTCAAATTCACTGATGAAAACTGGATCATTTAGACCCAATTTGTGAATTGGTTTGTCTGATATATTGGTAAGATTCGTTTCAAA
Source organism: Pimephales promelas (assembly GCF_988280905.1). Taxonomy (NCBI): domain Eukaryota; kingdom Metazoa; phylum Chordata; class Actinopteri; order Cypriniformes; family Leuciscidae; genus Pimephales; species Pimephales promelas. Next base: position 6,542,862 of record NC_142779.1, on the reverse strand, counting down.
TGTGTTCATATCCTGAACATCAGTATATGGTGTGAAATATTTTTGAGCAAAGCATACCCTACTGGAAAAACTAAATTTAAAAAAATTAAAAAAAAAAAAAAAAAGATAATTACCATTATTTATTTATTTACATCCATAGATCCATCCATCTATCGGAAATGGTAATTATATTTTTAATTATAATGGTCATTTTTATTAGATAAAGATCACGTGACACTGAATATTGGAGTAATAACGCTAAAAATGCTTTGCCAATTGCATTAAAAATATATTACAACACAAACTAGTTCATGTAAAATGTAATAATATTTCACAGTATCACTGTTTTACTAGATTATTGATCAAATAAATGCAGCCTTGGTGAGACTAAGAGAGATTGTTTTCAAAAACAATGTTTCCAAACTTTTGACAGGTAATTATATATTTTTATTATAATGGTGATTTTTATTTAGGGCTGTCAAACGATTAATTGCATCCAAAATAAAAGTTTGTGTTTACATAATATACAGTATGTGGGTGCACTGTGTATAATTATTTTATATATGTATCCATGTATGTGTGCGTGTGTGTGTGTGTGTGTGTGTGTGTGTGTATATACACACACACACACACACACACATACATATATATATATATATATATATATATGTATATACACACACACATACACACATGCATGTATATTTAAGAAAAAACACATTATTTATTTATAAAATATTTATATAAAATATTTATAAATATATATACAGTATATACATGAAAATATTTCTTAAATATATACTGCATGTGTGTCTATTTATATATACAGTATTAAATAATTATACACAATGCACCCACACATATTATGTAAACAAACTTTTATTTTGGATGCGATTAATAGTGATTTATTGTTTGACAGCCCTATTTTTATTATATATTTTGTTATATACATTTTTATGCAATATAATTTGTGTATGCATGCATGTATATGTGTATGCATGCGGGTTCATACTGTATATAAAACACAAGTGTGTATAATATTAATAAGTGTTTACTCTATAAAAATGATATTCACATTTCCACTCCTGGAAAACACTATTTTAAAATGTCCTGATATTTCCAGGTTTTCCATGCTGTGGGAACCCTGCGGTGTGGTGGAAAAGGGCAGAGGCTGGAGGAGAGGGGGATGATAAAGAAAGAGGAAGAATGTAAACGAGTGGAGCGCAGACTTACTAAGAGTCTTTGCCGCAGGGTTGGAGGGGACTGTGAGGGTGGGGGGCACAGAGGGGGCAGCCGGCCCTGATTTGACGGCAGACTGCCGTTTGCTCGGGTCAAGAGTGACCCTGGGGGAGGAAGGCAGACAGAGAAAGAGATAAAGGGAGGAAGGGAAGAAGGAAGGGAGGGAGGAAACACAGGGAAGAGAGGGATAGATAGAGACAGTTTCAACATTAGAGCATTTCGCATTTCGTCAGAAGAGAAAGTGTGTGATCTGTTCAGTTATATTCTACAGCACAAATCTGATCATCTGAGGGTGACTCCTCAAGGTCATTCAACATGGAGTCGGCTGCAGCGTACAGTGCAGTTTACTTACAATCCTCTCTATGAGCCAGAACAGGCTCCTCCCACCTGAACCTGCTTTAAGATGTGAAGAGCATATGCTCTTACAGACCTCTGTTTGCAGGGACACATATATTACTGTTCAAAAGTTTGGGGTAAGTAAGGATGCATTAAATTAAAAAAAACATTAATAATGCAAAAATAAAATCAAATAATAATAATAATAATATATATATATATTTTTACATATAAATAAATAAAACCTAAATAAAAATAAATTAAAAAATTATTTGTGTTTTATATAAATTTATATATATATATATATATATATATATATATATATATATATATAATATATATTACCATTTCAAGAAAAATATTAAGCAGTAATGATGCCGAAAATTCAGCTTTACCATCACAACCACAAATTACATTTTTAAAATTTATGTTCAAATTGAGTTTTCACTGTAATTCTGATCAAATAAATGCATCTTGGTGACTAAGCATAGGAGACATTTTTAAAAAAACAAAACAAAAATCTTACAGACCCCAAACTTTTGATGTATATATTGATGCATCTGGTGAAGGAACAGCAGTACCCATAAATCTGAAGAGATCCACCAATCAGAGGTGAACAAAATCACTATTGCCAGAGAAACTAATTTAGCTCAGCAGCAGTCTCCCATATTTCTGTCTCCTTACTCTCTCAACCTACTAGAACTTTCAAATATTTTGCAACACCCTTCAAATATATTGTATTTTATACTCAGCATTATTGACTTACAAACCGCATTAAATCAATACTTCATAGTAATCAAGTACACAGTCTTGTACCTTTATCTTTTTCAAGAAATAAATAATCTAAGATTTTATATTGTTATTGGTGTTTGATTTTAGAACTCTTTATTAAATAATTTATTGAAATGCCTATAAAAGGAAAAACGCATCTAAATCCAAGGCCACAGGCGGTAACTGGTCATAACTAATATCTATAACCAGCACTGGCTTCTAACAACAGAAAACCTTCTTACGGACATCACCAATATTTGTGTTTGCAGGGACATACGGTTCCTTATAGAGAACCCAAATGTAAACCTACTGTAGTTTGTACTGTCTCTGGCCCTAAAAGCGGACTCAGATCTCAGTTTACACTACTTAAGATCTTTTTTTTTTTTTTTTTACCTAAAAAGGAGGTAAAAAATTCGTTTTTTAATCGAATTTGTTAAAAAAAAAAAAAAAAAAGACAAATAGATAAAAAAAAATCGTTTCCATCTATCGTTACATCTCTTAAGGGCAGTAGTGGATATTTTATAAGCAGTAGAATCCTCTCTCTCTCTATGAGAAAGAAACATAGTCATCCGCATAGTCACGCAGAGCTGAAGCACTACCATGCAGTTTTAACCACAAGAGGGTCAAAAGTTACATAGTGTGCCTTTAAGATGGTGTTTTGTCCACTTTAGAGGGGTCTGGGTGTGTCTGGCAAGTTCACATTAAGGCTTTTTTAACTACTAAAAATATATATTTTGAATAAATTCCATCTTAAAACAGTTATATAAATGTGTTTTAAAATGTAATATTCCTATTGTGGCACAGCTACGTTTTTCAGCATCATTACACAAAAATACAGAAGTAAATCTCACTGATCCCAACTTTTTGAACAACTTTTTCAATTCCTGTTCTACAAAAGATAAAGAAAACTGGGGGGAAATATTATTAATAAAATCCTTTTTGTCTAGGAATCATACAGAGCAACTGAATCTGATCTCTCAACACAACGTAAAGCTGAGAATGTACCAAAGCCTTTGTGGAATCAGTTGAATAATTAAAATGAAGTGTTTTTTTTTGTTTTAAATAAAAATGTCAGATTAAGTTATACACATTGTTTTGCACAATCAGCTTGTGTCATGCAAACATTTTGATTAGTAGCAATCAGTTAAAGAGCAATAGATTGATTTGATTCGGCCACACTAAGATGCAGGCAGTGTTTTAAAGCATGCTGAGAGAGCATTAAACTCCAAATCACTGCAATCAAATGTCTATGGGTTAGTGTGTCAGCCCCTGGACTCTTCTGATTACGTTAAAGACAGATTTACACCCCATGAACTCAATGGCCTACCTTTTGGAAAACCTGAATGACATATTTCTACAAAACAAGAGGAAAAGAAAAAAAAAGGAAAAAAAAAGGATAGACGTTACATAGATGGACAAAATTAAACCATTTCTAATGACCCCTTAGAAAAAAAATATACAAATAAAAGCAGAGGGATGTCAGGAAACGGGAAGGAAAAGTCAAGCCTAAATTGAAAGAATGGCACTGGCACTGTAAGAAACGATGCGTTTGTTTGTGAATGATCGTTTACCTGCGTGTGAGTTTGGAGGTCAGCTTGGTGAGCAGGTTGTTAGCGTTTCCACGGCTGCGAGGCTGCGTAGGCGAGGCGGGTGGGCCGTTGTAGGTGGCCGTGCGACGATCTCTCAGCTGTCCGTGGAAGGTGCTGCGGCTTGCGGAGCCTCGAGGGAATCGGCTTTTATCTGGTGTGGCGGCAGTGCTGATGCTGTGAGTGGACGCGCCAGGGTCGCGTGAGCCAGGAGACAAAGACACACTACAGACAGAGACAAAATCAGGCTTGGTTTCACTAAACCTGAAACGTTCCTTGAACTTCCTTAAGCCAGCAAACAGTTTGGGCAACATAATGATAAAATACACCTTGAATGCACTTTAAAGGTGCATTAAACCATTTCGGAGAAATGCTTTTGAAAGTGGATTGGAGCCAATCAGCATTAGGGGGCGGGTCCACTCATGATGGGGGAGGAGAGAGAGTGAGCAAGAGGGAGATTTGTGTCGGAGGAATATGAAGGGTTGTATCAACCCTCAGGAAGGCCTGGAAACAGACGGCGGGGTTGCGTTGGTTCTGCTCCAGAACTTGAGTAACATTGGTTTTGTAGTTTCACAGTTGTTGTAATGTTAGCAACAGTAACGGGACAGGTATGAGTGTCATTGATTGTCTGGAGATGGTGACTAACAACCAACTCTTGCTTGAAACCTAAATGACATACTTCTACAACACATACTTTATACAACACATACATGTACAACACAAAATTAAGTCTTGCATACTTAATTTTTTTGCAAAGCATTATTTTTCTTCGCTTCAGCTATGATAAAGAGACATCCACTCTTGCATTGTGTGTTTGTGCATTTTGGGGCGGATTGATGAAGGGAGTAATGTGTTTGTTTGGGTTTATTTTGTTTATTATTTTATAAATATTAACAGTGTTTCTCAGAAATCTCTTATTGCGCCTTTAAGTGGCTGTGGATGAAAGTAGAAAATTGCACATTTGTGTGTTAAATATTAGGTAATGTCCATCACTCAGGACAAAGGAGGGGCAGCCTGTACCTGTTCTCTTTCCCGTTAGGAATGACAGAAAGGCGGTCCGTGTTGTTTCTCTCACCGCACATGTACGTGTTTCTCCTTGACATGCCTCCCGATCCAGAGTTATTCTGTGTGATATCAAAAAAACACAGGTGTAATGCTCTATTACTAACGGTTCAAAAGTTTGGGATAAGATTTTTTGCTAACACTTTATTTTACAGTGTCCTTGTTACGATACATGTAGTTTCTAGAATAATGACTAAAAAATATTCATAATTATATGCAACTAATCCTAACCCTATAGAAGGTACATGTAGTTTATTATTATTGTAACTTAAATGTATAATTAAACTGTAACAAGGACACCTTAAAATAAAGTGCAACCGATTTCTTAAAATGCTTCTGAGACATTGCAAGGATGAATTTATTTCATATGAAAAACAGTAATATTGTGAAATTAAATATTACAATTAAAAATAATGTTTTCTATTTACATTTTTTTAAATGTAATGTCTTCCTGTGATTGTAAAGCTCAATTTTCATCATCATTACTCCAGTCTTGTGACACATGATCCTTCAGAAATAATTCTTTATATATAAATAATTTTTTTTTTAAATTGTCAAAATCATAAATGTATTTTTTCATTGATGAATAGAAAGATCAACATTTATTTAAAAAAAAAAAAATCAACATCAACATCCTTACTGTCACTTTTGATCAATTTAATGCACCCTAACAGAATAAAAAAAATGACTTAATCTTACTGACCCCTAGGGATGGGATGATAACCGGTTTCACGATAAACCGTGATAAAATGTACTGACGGTTAGTATTATCGTTTAAAATTTAATTATCATTAAAAGCGTGTTTGATTATCGCGATTTTAATAACTCACTGAATCCTGTCGGCCAGTCTGACGCAGGCGCGCAGCACGCAATGTTTTTTTAAATTACTATTCGAGAAGGAATGGTGGAAGGCAGTGACCGTGCCCAGGAGATTTTACAGCCTTTTAAGAGGACCAAATCTGAGGTGTGGTCATATTTTGGGTTTTACAAAAGTCCTGAGGGAAACTTGTTTGAGGATGGTCACCCTGTCTGCCGAACAAAAAGTCACTGCAATAGAAACACTTCAAATCTGCCGAGTCGTCTTGTGTGATCATCACCCGAACGCAAGGCAAGTTAACTTTGACCTTAATACCAAAACTATGTATGGGAAACAATTGGGCACGAAATGTTTTAAATGAAACGTTTTAAGGGATAGTAAAGTATGATACATCACGTATTAAACCGATTTTATTTTTACCACATAATTACGGGAACATATTGAATTGATAATGAGATTAGCTAATGTTTTAGATCTTACCTGTTTATGAATTCATTTTGTAAAACAATCGTCCAGACAAGATATATCTCACCAATATTATCAAACTCTTTAAACAATAAATCAACTCTGATTTCATTTTTGCGATACAATCAAAAACCGGAGACGCAAGACGGCAAGTTGTGTTTGAATGAAACAAGAGCGCGCGCCCGTTGTGATATGGATGTGCGCCGTGTAATAATGTGTTGCTATTGACGACGGGCATTATAAAGAAGGAAATGCCATAGAATAGAATCTTGCTTAAAAGAGAGGCTTGTTTTATTTGTTGTTTGTTGATTTTCAATTATAAAACTTGTTGAAATGTTTTCAGTGTGAGCATCAGTTCTTTTTGAGCACTTTCATAAATTTTTAACAAAACCGTGATAATATTGATAATCACGATTATTTTGGACACTATAATCGTGATATGAAATTTTCATACCGTCCCATCCCTACTGACCCCAAACTCTTGATGGTAGTTTGCTATTTGCACAGCAAGCAAGGGTGAACTTACATTAGGTGTGATGGAGTTGCCTCTCTTCCGGTCAGGTACGTCTGTTTTGTTGGGGTTGTTGGCGTTACCCTGAAGTGGGCTGGGGGGGCTGTGAGTGGGGGCCTTGCGTGCTGTGACTCCACCTTCCTGTTTGACATCACCGTCGGCTGCGACAGGAACCGTCTTCTTGGAGTTACTCAACGCTGAGTTAGCGACCACACCAACTTTGAAGGAGAAAGACAGTGAATGAGGGAGAGAAACACTTGAGTGCTTTTCTCTGCACATACTCAGCATAATTCAGTTATATTCAATTAATATGCTTATTTCAAAGGTTCCTGATTTTGTTTTGGAGGTCTCCTGCAATAGATTTACATGCATCCAAGGTCAAAATACACTTACATTAACTCATAATATACATTGCAGCATCACCTCCTTTCTCACAGTCTCTGAAATGGTTTGATAAAGAATTCAGTCTCTTTATACTTCTCCTGTCCGAGAACTCTGACCAATCAGAGTCTACTCTGCTATTTTTGGTCTGTTGCGAAATGAAATGAAATGCCCAATGCCATATCTGATATTCAACTTGAAACAAAGTGATACCAACAGAAAGGATGGTGTCTGTTTTGCCATATAAATTCTCATTCCCTGGAAATTCATGCAAAATGCAACATAAAACAACATCTTCTTGTAGCCTGTGCTTTTGCATACAATTTGGATCTGATGTTTGACAGCATGTAAAGAGAAAGTCACCTTGGTCACTATGGCGTCTGGATTTTCTGGACTCACTGGAGGAGACGCTTCTCTGGACCTTCAGGTGAGATGGTGATTGGCCGTTCATCTCACTGGTTGGCCTGGTCTTGGCCACGGAGAGATTACTATTGGAGCTGGAGTCACTGACCTCCTACACACACAAAAACAGCAAGTCACACCTGTCCTATAGACCATAAACTCAGTTATAAGTAAGCACTCTTCATTAGCAGCTCACCTCATTGGTCTTCCTGCCCAGCAGTAAGTATATGGCCGTGACCTCGTCATAGTTCATTTTGGACAAAGACTCCTGGATCTTCTCTCTGGAGAAGCCCATGCCCACTATCACATCTGGAGAATGACACACAAAAAATACAGACCAGCTTAATGCCAAATTTACACACAGAAGTGTTTCTGAAATGCAATTTAGCCATCTTTACAAGACCTGCTCAGAGGTGGCATGAATTTATTTACACAGCAACTATAACTCTACAAAGGGGCTGACGTGGGTCAGAGCTGGCATCATTTAAACAAAACTGAGCATGCTATTAATAAATAATTCCCAAGTATGAGCAATAAATATAGCAGTTTAATAAATCTTAACCCCCAAAGTATTTTTAAACCCGAGTACACAAGTGATCCCACACCATTTGTGCTAAAACATGAAAGAGGGGTGATATCTACCAAAGGAGACTCTAATTGAAGACTACCATATTCAACTCTTTAAGAGATTAAGGATAATTAAATATTTGAAATTTTAACATAATCATATCACACACCACCCCCTCAGTTGTTATACACACTATAAACCAGTAGGTTGATATACAGAGATAAATCCAGTTTATTTGTAAGAATGTATGAGTCATCCCTTCCACCTACATGTGCTAACAATACACAGATCTGTCCTATAGCCAACCATTCACTGTTACTCAATAAAGAACAAGCTGCATCTCCTGTTTTAACTGAAACATATATTTATTAGGTAACACTTTACAACAGTAAAGTGTGACTCCATGTTAACACACAGCTAATATAATGACAAACAGCCACCTGAATTTTTAACAATGCTAATATTTATAAATGTTTCTTGAGCAGCAAGACAGCACTGAAGAATAAATGACGTTAAAATGTATTAAAGAAAAGTTAATTTAAACTTCAATATTACTAATATATGAATGTTTTATATTTTATTTGATCAAATAAATGATTTGGTGGGCATACGCATAAATATAAATCTTACTGGTGCCAAACTTTTGAATGGTAGGTATCTGCAGGGTTTTTAAAATAAAATGTCAGGCTTGTTAAAAACTTTTTTAAGACCTCCACAAATAAAATTAAGACCATATGGGGGGTTTAGGGCAACGTTTTTGGTAACATCCTAAATCGTGAAAATTTAGCCCAGTCAAAGTTATAAATGATTATATGATTAACAACACTGCATGTATGTTGCATACAAATATGGGTCAATTTTTGCTGTGGGGTGAGTCAAAATGCAAATTCCCTCTCTGACAGTAGGTGGCACTTATGGAACAGCAAAAACATAACAGATATCCAGTTATACCCTGGAATACAAAGCAGCTGCGCTTATTAGAATGGAGAACTTCTCTGAAACTACGAGTTTGCCAGTGATATTTACACAAGTATATATACACATTAAGATATTATATCACGAATCTTGTTCTTCTGTCCCCAAATTGAAGACCTCTTAAGATGATAATTAAGACTTAAGGACCCACTGGCACTCTGGATGGTGTATACTATTTTTTTTTTAACATTTGAAGAAGGAAAACAATGGAAAAACAAACTAATTGGACGATTTATGAATTAACATTTAACCTAAATTAATAAATGCTGCAAAATTAATAAAAAAATGCTGCTCATTGTCATGATACGTAATGCATAGGGGTGTAACAATATATCGTTCCACAAAATATCGCAACACAAAAATGCAACAATACGTATCGTGGATAGCCCCCCCCCCAAAATAAAAGTTACTGTGTGAGGGAAAAATGCAAGTTTTCAGAGTTTTAGAGTAAGTACTATATATAGTGTTGCTTATAATGTATAATAATCCAATGGGGGAATATTTGTGGGTCCTGATGCCAAATGTCTGATGTTACTAGTAAAAAGTGGCTGACATTATTTTAAATATATCTAGTGAAAGCATGCAGGCAGTTTCATCTGCAATAACTCAGTAATTTCATCTTCAGAATCATGAATATTGTTATTCTGGTGTCACAATTGCCCTTGGGTTACAAGCACCAAGTCCAAGCCTATTTATTCAAACATACAATGTAATATCCAATTTAATCAACAGTACATTTTTTTGTTAACCTTTTACCATATGTTTTGGAGTATTGCAATAACATCATATTGTGAGTTCAGTATCGAATCGTGACATGAGGGTATCGTCGTTACACCCCTAAGTGCATTAACTAATGTTAATTTTATATAGCATCACTATATTAATTACAATAACTGAGGTATAACAAGAACTACCCTGAACCTTTACCCTAGAACTAACCTAAACCCATGTTGTCCATTTCATTACCCAATATCACTAGATCCTTTCTTGGGTAAAATACTGTAAAAGTGCAACCACTAATATTAACAAACTGAATCTTATTGTAAAAGGTGTCAAAAAGGAAACCTAAAATGCTATGGCAGCTCAACTATACTGTATAAAAAACATTGAAAAAGTTCAAACTTATTCAGAGACCGAGAATTAAACACCATTTTAACTTTAACAAAACACAACTAGAACTAAAAGAAATGGTCAGGATGCTTAGGACTGAAGTTTCTAGTGAATGAAGGGCCAGTCGGACATTGTGTGATGGAGAGCTCTCTCTATTAATGCATGTTCCAGATTGAAACAAGATGGAAATATATATTTCATGAGTCTGAATTAAGCCTCTTCCTCTCTCAGATTTGACTTTTAATGGGCTCATGGGAATCAATACGCTGTTTGACTTAAGGGCTTTCTTTCGAAGAACCAAAGCTCCCCGTTTCACCTCCTCTCCACACACACACACACAAAAGGACCGCTGAGGGCTGCCAAGCTCCAGCATGCTCCTCTCAACGTGAGGCTTCACTCAAAATGGGGGCGGAAGGCTAGAAAAGACCAGTCACCATCTAACTCTGGCATCCACATTCAAGTGTACTTGTTCCTGCAGTTTCCGCAGTTAGCAACCAGGTGTGTGTGTGTGTTACACAGACAGGCGTGTGTGCAGAAAAGCAGATCGATTGCAGATAAGCATGCAAAGCTCTGGTGCACCGCACTGCCTCGTGCTCCTGCAAGCTAAACTCTAGTACTTTGGAGTCATGTGATCATATCACATTGCTACATGAGGAGATCCTCGCTGTGATAGAGTGAGAGAGAGAGAGGAGTAGACATCAGAGACGTCGATAGATGAGGGAGCCAGCTGCTGGGTATTACGCAATACCCAACACTAAAAAGTACGCTCCCTAAGCCCTCATATCACAGTCTCTGGATGTTTTCTCTCAAGTGTTGTGATAAGAGTGTGGATATAAATATAAATGTCCCTCGACCTGCTCTTATAGAGGGCAGCTCCAAAGTTGACTACGCAAAACGCTTTCCGCTGCCTTTCTTTCATGCAAATGAACACTGAAATGGTAGTCTCAGATCTCACGCCCACAGACCGTTGGCTAAACATCTCATGCATAAGGCACACAAAATGGGAAACACCTCAGGATGTTCAAAGCCGTCAGCTGATTGGTTGAATTCTACAGGATTTCCAGGAGATGTGTCTGTTGTGTTCTTTAACTGTCTGCTTTGAAACAAAGCAGGTGTGATGCCAAACCCCCTCATGGAATTTTAAAAAATTAAAAAAAAATTTTTTTTTGAATTTACATTTTTTTTTTTTTTTTAATTTTAAAAAAGTATGTGGAATTCTTGGCGCCATTGTTGCAGTAAACTTGCACAACGTTCTTGAATGAATAATTTATTAGATGCATGCCGGTCTATTGTCGTAGTGACATCGACTTTACACTTTCACGACCCTAAATATGACGTGGAACAAAACAAACTGTGATTGGTTGCTCTGCATGTCGGTCAGACATTGGGCGGTCCTTCACCAAAGAAAGCTACGATGGAGTCCAGGCGAGACTATTGAAATGGTGGCAAAAGAACTAATTACAGTGAGGTTTCCTCTTACCTATTCTCTTCTGGTCGGAAATGTCGGCTTCCGGCTCAAGGAAGGGTTTGAGCTCATCATCCTCAAAGCAAGCATTGATCCAGCGTTCCTTCATGATTTGCTGAAGGAGAAAGTTCAGAAATGGTCATCTCCAGCTTGAGACTCACTGCAGTGACTGACAGTCACCATTACTAGGACGGACCTATAAAAATGTTTAATTTGCTATTTTTCAAACCTTGGTATTCAGTATTTCTAGATATGGGAAACACTTTACAATAATGTTTCATTTGTAAACTACATTAATTAATATGGACTATAGAATGAAAAATACTTTTACAGCATTTATTAATCTTAGTTAATGTTCATTTCAACATTTACTAATACATTATTAAAATCCGAAGTTGTATTTGTTACCATTAAAGCACTGTGAAATGACATGAAGTTTTTTTTAACTAATGTTAACAAAAATGTATAAATACTGTAACAAATGTATTGCTCATTGTTATTTTATGTTAGTTAATACATTATCCTTATTGAGGCCTTATTGTAAAGTGTTACCTAGATATTAATATATTTGCTCTGAAATGCATTAAAAGGGTGATTTTTAACAGAGGATTGATCTGGTTACATTACAAATGTTTAAAATCATCAGAATAATATTTATTTTAATTTAAACTACTGTTCAAAATTTTAGGGTTTGGAAAGAAGTCTCAAATTTTCTTTATAAATTATTTATAATAACATTATAAATGTCTTCACTGTCAGCTTTGAATAACTTAATGCATCCTTGTTGAATAATTTCATTTTTTTTCTTCAAAAAATTCCTGATCTCAAACTTTTGAACAGTAATGTACATATTAGAAAGAGTATTTTTTATTTAGAGGAGCAATCAGTTCAACCAAAACATGAAATACATTGCAGTCAATTAGATAAAAAATGTTTAAAACGATAAAAGAAAAATACAATAAAAATTTAGTAAAAAAAGAAAAAAAGAAAGAAAAAAAAAATATATCAAACGAACAAGAATATTTCAGCATTTCATTTATATGCACCACTATAATAATAAACATTATTATCAGACAAAGTGACTAAGACATATTTTTGAACAACTATACAAATGATTTAAAGCTTAAATATATATTGAATAAATACATAGCAAATAGTCAATATATTGCTCAGCAGTACAAATCAGGCATTAATTATGAATAATGCTTGACATGCTATTAAGGATAAAAAAGGAGGTACGGCCAAAAAAGGAAAAGGTGGAAACCAAACTAACCTCTAACGTTCCTCTCTTGGCTGGGTTTAGAACCAAGAACCTCTTGAGAAGATTCTCACAATCAGTGGACATGTAAAAAGGGATCCGATATTTACCACGCAACACACGTTCACGCAGTTCCTGTGTAATAAACAGCAGTAAGTATACAGTGATGTACAAACACACTTATAGACGTTGATAAAGGAGGTTAAAACCTTGAGATTCTGTCCATCGAAGGGCAGGGAGCCACTGACCAGCGTGTAGAGTATGACCCCCAAACTCCACACATCCACCTCCGGCCCGTCATACTTCTTACCCTGAAAGAGCTCGGGGGCAGCGTAGGGGGGGCTGCCACAGAACGTGTCCAGCTTATTCCCCACCATGAATTCGTTACTAAAGCCAAAGTCAGCTATCTTAATGTTCATATCAGCATCAAGCAGCAGGTTTTCAGCCTGGGGAAAAGAAACACAGAGGGGTAAGAAGAAGAAGGTGGGGGGTGTCCGGATACATTTCGGAGCCACTGTAGAATCCTTTTTGTCTTTTGTTTGCAAGTTCTTACACCTATATAAACTTTAACACAATCACGTCATGAGAACGAACAACAACTGCTTACCTTCAAGTCTCGGTGCACAATGCGTTTTTGGTGACAATACTGCACAGCTGACACAATCTGTACAAAACAATCAATAAATCAGATCATCTGTCTGGAGTTTGGAGGAAAAAAAAATCATCATTGGAAAAAAATGATCAGGATTAGGGTCATCAAATAGCCTTTAAATGGTATATTTCATCACTGTATTAAAACATTATTTGTACTTTGAGTTTCATAATGAGTTATAGTAATAAGGCCCATGAATTTAGAACAGCTAAGGAGTGTGCAAAGCGGCTTCAAGGGGCTTGTTGTTTTTATAAAACAGTTACTCCATAAAAAAATATTAATTTTAATATTTATTTTATTCATAAAATAAACACCAGCAAGACTAACGTTATAACAGATTTATACATTGCCAAGCAATGTAGTTCCAATGAGGTTGTCAAGCAACAGCAAAAAATAAAAAAATAAAAATTCACAAATGGCAGTTGCGCAGTAAAACTAATGTAATGCGGTCACAGGTGTTATGTTTGTTGAGTCATTTACAACGGCTTCGAACGCGGCTCAACCAATCAGAATCAAGGACTGGAACTATCCATTTTATAAAACACGGTTTACAGTTTTTGTCCATTTTGTTATGTTTTTAAGTTTTTGCCCATCCACTTGCATTATGGACTGCATTATGAAAATCTCTGTTTATATTCCACAGCAAAAAAGTCATTCATAAACATATGGGACAGATTAAAGGTTAATTTAATTTTCTTTTATCCCTTTAAAGTAAGTAATTCGTCAGTATGATTTTCTGCCATGTGGGTCAATGAATGAGTGAATGACGAATGATTCAACTTTATTACATGCATTTTAATTTATTATAAAATATAGTTCAAAAGTTTGGGGTGATTAAGATTTATTTTAAAACTTTTATTAGAAAGGTAATAAACTTTGATTTGTGGTAATGAGCTTTTAAAGCCAATAGCGCCAATGATAACACCCCCCGAAAAATAGACCTAGACCTAACTTTTGCACTGGCAAAACCGCAACTATTTTAGCTGTTAATCACTTAATATTAAAAAAATTATTGTGGAAACTTTGACATTTGCATCCAATCAGACCGTAGTCACGCATAGATATTTCTAAACAAATGTCAGGAAAAGAACATTGGTGCAGTCAATCAATATACAATGGGTTGTCTACTCGGATTAATAGCTTTTTCCAAAATTCAATGGTTTGCATTGATTGACTCTAATTTTTCACAGAATTGGCCACGCTCAACCATGCTGAGAATGACTAACCGCTCTATCCTGAGTTAAAAGTACTATGCAACACACTGAAAAGCAACAAATACACTTAAGTGCAGATAATAAGGCACAGTTGAGCATAATATTACTTTAACTATGATGTCAGTCCCTCCACATTTTGGTGCAGTGACATTGAGTAACCTCGCATTCTACAAAATAATTGTGTCAAAGGGCTATTGTAAGATTTAATGTAATAACAGTCACGATATGCATGTGCCTAGTGGGCTGATGAGACTCACACCGAGCAGAAAACCAATCAGATGCGTTTGCCGAACATGTTGAAAGAAAACAGTAAGAGAACTGCACCTGTCTAAACTTAGCTCTGGCCTCTTTCTCCTTCATCCTCCCATGAGCCACCAGGTAGTCAAACACCTCACCTGCACAACACACAGAGCAGAGAGGTCAAAGATAAGACCAAGAGTAGACAAGAACACAAAATTAAACTCTCTCTTTCTCTCTCACACACACACCTACACTTACCTCCGCTGGCATACTCCATCACAAGAAACAGTGTCTTCTCAGTCTCTATCACCTCAAAGAGTTTCACTATAAAGTTACGGAGAAGAGAGAATTTGATGAAAAGGCACACATAGAAAAAGGAGGCACAGGAAAAAGTTTTTTTTTAAAGTTAAATCAGACACAGAAATAGGCTCATTTTACAACTCCCTCAGGATTAAACGTTTGAGTTTTACCCTTTTCGAATCCATCCAGATGATTTTCTGATAGACCAACGCCACTTTTGCGTTATCGAAGGGTAACGCCCCCTTTTGGGGGAAAACACCTCTATACGGTCTATGGGAAAACAAACGGATTCCCATGAGAACAGAACTCGCACTAGATCTGCAAAGTTTCTTGATAGCAAAAATGGCACAAACTTAAAGAAGCTAACGTTACTGAATACGGGGTTACAGAGGTGTCCCTTTGAAATGGTCGAAAACTGGATTAATGACCCCACACAGCGGCCAAATATGGACTATTCAGACATCTAACGATACCACTATCTCGTGGAATCGCCAAGTAAGTAGCCTTTTTTTTTCATTAACACACAGTATGACAAACTAGACGATGAATGGATCATATTTAACTTGATTTAAGCTATTGACATAGTCTAATAAGGTAACGTTAGCTGCTAACAGCTTAGTCTTTCTAATAGCTAGTCGACAACAAAACTGTCAATAGCTTAAATCAAGTTAAATATGATCCAAGTGACATGGCCTCATCGTCTAGTAGTTTAGGCTACTGTGAGTGTGTAAATGATAAATAAATAAATAAAAAAGGCTACTTACTTGGCGATTCCACGAGATAGTGGTATCGTTAGATGTCTAAATAGTCCATATTTGGCCGCTGTGTGGGGTCATTAATCCAGTTTTCGACCATTTCAAAGGGACACCTCTGTAACCCCGTATTCAGTAACGTTAGCTTCTTTAAGTTTGTGCCATTTTTGCTATCAAGAAACTTTGCAGATCTAGTGCGAGTTCTGTTCTCATGGAAATCCGTATGTTTTCCCATAGACAGTATAGAGGTGTTTTCCCCCAAAAGGGGGCGTTACCCTTCAATGACGCAAAAGTGGCGTTGGTCTATATATTTAAAAGAATATCAGTAACCAGACAGTTTCTGGTCCCATTGACTTCCATAGTATTTATTTTTTCCTACTATGGAAGTCAATGAGACTCTGGTTACTGATATTCTTCTAAATATCAATATATCGGCTGAATGGATTAGAAAACGGTAAAACTCAAACGTTTAACCCTGAGGGAGTTGAAAAAAGTGGAGTATCCCTTTAAAAATCTCAAAGGCTTGTTTAAAAGAACAACAGATTTATCTGATCCCAATCAGACATTTATTAGGGGGGTGTTCACATATGCATTTAAAAACAACTTGGCTATGTCCACACTTGATTGTTGTCACGTTATGCCGTTTTAAAATGCAGTTTTTAATGTTTACACGGTCGTCGAGGCTGGTCTGTTATTGTCGTCTTCAGGAAGAATACGTAATGTTCCAGAAGATCAGGGAACGAATGTGTGCAGTCAAAGCTTTGTTTACAAAAGTCTCTGTTTTGGTCCGTCTGCACCAAAACTCAAAAATGATGTTTTCAAACTAAAATGGGGTCTGCAGCGTTTCTAAAAGCCTTTTCAAGGGTGGAAGTAGTGTGGACACCAGGTGTAACCATAGCAAAAGTTCGAATAAAATGAAAATGTGCTACTGTAAATAGGACAAAATTACTACAACTTTAAATAAAAACCAGAAAAGAATTTAAAATATATAGTATATAAATAATACTAAAATACAGTGATGTAAAGGAGGCATATGAATAAGGCAATCAAACTACGTCTAACTGTTTTTGTAAGAGGTTTTACTGCCTCGCTCTCATGAGCTTTATTTTCCTATCTCTTTGGAAGTCATTTCTTATTTATAAATACTCCTCTGCACATTTAAAAGTCGGTTCCACTTCATCCCATTTTGTTTAACGTCTGTCGGTCGTGAAGCACCACGAAGCTCTCTCACGCTGTACCACCGACAGCGTCTAAATATAGGCTAGTGAAACATAAAGCCCCTCTGTGTGAAGACATGACGATGTGTCTGGCTCTGCTAAACATTATGCTGTTTGCAAACAGGATCTAACAACAAATGTGGAAGAATCAATTAAACTAATTGAGAAGAACAGTATCTAAGCCTCTACTTATGGTGGTGTGTGTGTGTGTGTGTTAGTGTGCAAATAAACACACTTACCAATATTTGGGTGGTTTAAATTCTTCATGATTGTGACTTCTCTGGAAAGCTGTTGAAGAGAAGAACAATTAAATGTCACATTGTATTGTTAAACAAAAGCTTTGTACCATCTTTCAGCATTAACATGGAACAGGAAGCTAAATACAGCTGGACTGTGTCATTGTCATAGTGAACAGAGTGCTTGCTTTTCAGTGGAAACTAGCGTTAAGTAAGTGCTATTCATTATTGATCCCTAAAAAAAAAAAAGGCTGAATCCTCCCCTCTCAATGGAATGGAAGTGTCATGCATCTTTAATAGCGCTATAGTAGGCAGCCTGTGTTCCTGAGCTGTTAGCATGTTCTGCTTTCCACGTCCTGCTCTCACAAGTGTAGCTGTAGCTTTGGAGAAGGTGCGAGAGACGCGGTGCGATTTTTGGACTACAGGGAAACACTTGCGGTACAGCATAAACCCAATCCAATTCTCACTACACTACATTCAGAGTTACACCACTCATAATCGTTTTATTTTCCAACTATGAAACACTGAGGCCACGGCAGAACTCATTTACAATAAAAACATCTTCATTTAGATACAAACTCAAAAGAAATCCCAGTCAATCCAGTATCTGAAGGAGGAAGTCTCTTTCTAAGGCAAGAATCCACTGGTGAATACAGTAAATATTAATGAATAGATCTCACCATAATTCCCCAGTTGAGTACATAAAGGGAACCTATTAGGGCTGGGTATTGACACAAATTTCACAATTCGATTCGATTTCGATTCACAAGCTTGCAATTCGATTCCGATTCAATTCAATATTGGTTACTTTGAATATCAGTTACAATAAATGGCAAATTTTCTCAAGGAAATCAAATCTCTTAACTAATGCTGTAAACTATAGGAGTCTAGTTGTAGCCTACTAGGCTTCATTAGCCTAATATGAAGGTAATAATTAACCGTTTTGTAGCTATACAATCACTTAAATTACACTTTTATTTCTTTTTATAATAAGAAAATTATATGAAATGTAAACATTTAAATGGTGGCTGTCATAAAAACTTGCCAGATTTATTCAAATATGCATTAAATATTGAAGAACATTCAGATTATAATGGATATGTAATATGGTGTATATATTTAGCAAACTATATTTTTTTATTGAATCTGAGCGATTCCTTTCCCTCCACTGAAAGTCTATTCACCTAAAACTACATTTTAAAACGTATATAAATGAGATCGTAAAATAAATAAATCTATATAACAGAGAAGTTTGAAACTCTTCTGAAAAGACAGAATTACTTAATTTGATTAGCTTATTTAATTTAGGCTTTTATTTTATTTCAAATGGAGGGACAGAAATCCTTCATTTGTCTATCGAAGATGAACGAAAGTCTTATGGGTTTGGATTTTGAACAACAGGAGAGTGATTTTTCATTTTTGGGTGAACGAACCATTTAAAAGGTTTTTACAGCGAAGATTTTAGATCTTTCTTTTTTTATCACATTATGAAACTAATAAACAAAGTTTCTTCAGCCCATCTCTAAAAATCTTAAGAATGCAGATAGGAACATTAAAGATACATCAGTAGAGAATTGTCTCAGTACTTTTAACCTACCAGTGGGTGAAACACAAAAGACTGCGTGTTTCTATTGATTTATAACACATGACACAAATGATGCCATCCTGCTCTCTCTGTAGTTTGCCATTAGACACTGGCACTTTCAAAACGACTGAATCAATCAACTCCTTGACAAAAAGACATTCAGATCTGTGGTTTGTGATAAGAACAATGCTTTCGTAAATTTCAGATAAAATAATTGTAACACTTTACATTCAAGGTTTCATTGGTTATCTACTTTAGTTAACATGACCTAAGAATGAACAGTACATCTATGGCATTCAATAATCTTAGTTGTTAATTTCAACATTTACTAATTATTATTCAAATCAAAAGTTATTTGTTAACATGAACGCCAGTATTTTTATGTTTGTTAATACCTTAACTAATGAACCTCATTGTAAAATGTTACCAGAATTATGCAAATGGAGATAAAAAGGACAGTATCTAATCAGCTACACATTTAATTTAGTTATAACTTTGCTTTTCGCAACTTTCGTTGTATACAATTTATTCCAGGTTTAATTTATTTTAATATCAGATTTATAATTTCCGCATGATTGTTTCTCTTTTTCTTAAGCTTTTCTTTGGTCTCTCTCAGCTCTCACACTCTCCCTCCCTTTGCGGCACCATCTTAACGCCTCTGTGATGACTAAAAAACACCAGTCCACAGCAGAACATCTCACTTCAGTCGAGGAACCAGACCGAGTGTTGAGCTCAGACGCCCACGGGCAATTACACAACAACACGCATGCACAATCATGAGGACACGTGTTAGAGTAACACAACCAATTCCTAAAAACATAACCGCACGCACCACTGCTTCAACGGCAAAAGAAATGAAGACAAACAGACTGAAAGGGACACATACGTTCATGCTATTCAGAAATGGTGTTATTGTTAAAAAGAGTAGTTCACTTTTAAAAAAAACTTTTGCTGATAATTTACTCACCCCATGTTATTGTTAATTTACTCAGCCCCATCCAAGATATCCATGTCATTCTTTCTTCAGTCGAAAAGAAATTAAGGTTTTTGATGAAAACATTCCAGGATTTTCTCCATATAATGGACTTTACTGGTAACCAAACGGTTCAAGGTCCAAAAGACAGTTTCAGTGAAAACTGTTCAAAGGGCTTTAAACGATTCCAGACGATGAATAAGGGTCTTAATCAAGTGAAACGATCGCTCATTAAAAAAATAAAGTTTAAGTTTCATAAGCTCAAATGCTCGCCTTGCTCTGTTCTGTGTGACTCTCCTGTTTGAACTCTTTCATTAAAATGAACAAATCTTTTCCCGAGTCAATACGTTCATTTCGTTCGTTGAATGAACCAAATGCAGAGGTGGAAAGAGTACTGAAAATTTGTACTCAAGTACAAGTAGTTGCTAAAATAATACTCGATTACAAGCGAAAGTACTGGTGTTAGAAATGTACTTAAGTAAAAGTACAAAGTACCCCTCTCAAAAACTACAAGTACTAATTACTTTTTAGCCTGTGATATTTATTTACTTTTGTGGAAACCAAATTATAAAAATGGTAATATGATTATTATTATTAATGAATTATAATGCAAAATAAATAAGCTTATTGGGTTATTTTATTTATAAACTTCTTCTTTTTTCCCCCCAAAAGTACCCTACTAATATTTCAAAAGTTTCAAAAGTTATCAGCATTTAGCACTGACACAAATGCACAATCTAGACAGACTGTCAATTAGTGCAGTTACACTGTTATGCCAGTGGGTCGTGGCCGGCAAGATACTGTTTTTATGAAAGAGTCATTATTAAACTCTTCATTCTAAGCTTAAAACACTGATTCAATATTAATAAAACAATGTGTTGACAATGACATACAATCTAACTTTTTAATCTAAGTTTACAATGCTAAATCTTTATTACGGTATATGTGCTTGTCACCTGAGTAACGCTGAAGCTCATGTTTCAAGTGATGTTTTTAGTCAAATTATCGTGAGGTCTACCCAACTTTAAAAACGAAAACAACTGAACTATCACATAAATTTACCATAATGTATTTTTTGAGATTAGAGGCTGAAGTCTCGTAAGCCGAAATCACTGCAGAAACAAAGTTTCTATTAAACGCACGCTGTCCTTCCTCTGTATAAGAACAACTCCTCCATGTGGGGTCATGGGCACTCGTCATCTGGTATTTCTTCGGAATTTTCAATGAATTCAGCGTCTCGAATGTCCATGTCCATTACGGCAAAGTTCTTTGATTACACTAAAATACAAACTGAAGGACGTGTGAGGACGAATATAGCTCTCCAGAAACCGGGCTTTTTTCCTGGTCCAAATACAAGGGTTTTTATTGGCCCGCCCACGATCAGTTATTTCCGTTGGATACCCAAATGCTGGTCAAAGATTTGAATAATTGTTAAATTCAAATTGTACAAGTACTTTGTAATTAATGGGATTTTTAAAGTAGTGAAGTACATTACTTAACTTAATTTGTACTCAAGTACAAGGAAAATTACAGACTTAAAAATGTACTCATAAAAGTACAAGTACACAAAAAAACTTAAATTACAGTAATCTGAGTAGTTGTAATTCGTTACTTCCACCTCTGACCAAATGACACGACAAAAGATTCGTTCATTTGATAAACCAGTTCAAACAGAAGAGTCTAGAACGCGCATCACAGAACAGAGCAAGGGGACCATTTGAGCTTATAAAACTTCAACTTTGTTATTTATTTATTAAATGAGCGATCGTTTCGCTTGATAAGACCCTTATTCATCATCTGGAATCGTTTAAAGCCCTTTGAACAGTTCGCAGTTTGCACTGAATCTGTCTTTTGGACTTTGAACCGTTTGGTTACCAGTAAAGTGCATTATATGGAGAAAAATCCAGGAATGTTTTCATCAAAAACATTCATTTCTTTTCGACTGAAGAAAGGATGACATAAATATCTTGGATGACATGGGGTGAGTAAATTATCAGCAAAAGTTTTTTTTTTTTAAAGTGAACTCCTTTAACTAATGGTGCATTCAAGCCCTAATGGGAAGTTCGTATTTACAAGTTACAAGGTTTTTAAACTACTTCTAGAAAATTAAAAACAAAGACTTTGTACACGCAAGCACACACACACACAATAATTTAAATAGAAGAGAAATTGATATATGGTTCAGTTTTAATGCCATATTTCCAAATAAATTTTTAAAAGCTACACTACCAAAGTGGCTAAGCTTTTATGTTTTTAAAAGAAGTCTCTTATGCTCACCAAGGCAACATTAATTTGATTTAAAAATAAAGAGCTGTATTATTGTGAAATATCACTACACTTTAAAAATAACTTTTCTAATTTAATATATTTTAAAATATTATTTATTCCTGTGATGCAAAGTTGAATTGTCAGCATCATTACTCCAGGCTACAGTGTCACATGATCCTTCAGAAATCATTCATTAATGATTAACATTATCCATGTTGAAAACAGCTGTTAATTTGTGAAAACCCTGATGCTTGTTTTTAGGATTCTTTGATGGAAAAAAAAAGAATGCTTTGAAATTTGAAATAGAAATCGTTGATCATTTTTAAGGCATCCTTGCTGAATAAAAGTATCAATTTCTTTAAAAGAGAAAAATCTTACAGACATCAAACATTTGAACGGTACGTAGTGTACCTTCCCTCAAATTTCGTAAAAGAAAAACAAAAAAACATCATTGTTACAACAAGCACCATAGAGGGTTAGGAAGAAGAGAAAATCTAAATGATGCTGATGATAATTAGAGCAAAAACATCAAAAAAAGAGCCAAAGCGACGGCCTGGTTATGTCGGTCTGTCATTATTGCGGTGCGCGAGTCACAGTCGTGTGTTGGCTGAGGACCAGCAGGCCAGAGAGCGAGGATATACTCTGAATCCCAATCAATGGTCGCTGTGGAAAAACTAATGGTGGCTGCGGCGAGCAGATTCCAGCTAAAATTAGAGACGCGGCCCGGCTTGTGTATCCCTGAGCGAGCACTGATTAGCATTATCATTTGAATTCTTCTGATCATCCTATCCCCACATCTCCCACCAGCCTTTCATTTCACATTTATCACTTTTACTGTATGTACATCTTCTACTCCTCTCATTCAGACTGACATCAAGCTGTTTGTGTCTCTTTTCCAGTCTCTATCTTCCATCTCATACCATTTTGAGGTCCCTCCGGTCTGTCACTTCACTGTCAGCCCACCAAAATGTCCATCTGTCCTTCCCCCTCATATCCTCTTCCTCCTCCCTTCATGTTGGCTGTTGTGAAGACTGATTAGTTTTTCCATTTATTCTACAATCCCAGAGTTCCTACTAAAGGAGCATCATTTAGGCAGTCATATTTACCATTGCTCTGCAAATTTTCACAGACAAAATCCAGTCATTTCAATAAGAATCCACATGATTGGGAATTTCCAGAGAGGTTGAAAGATTCACGCAGATTTGGCAACAGGTTCAGTTGGCCATGCCAATTAGCTGTATTGACCAACAGACCACAGTGACTTTTGTGTGAGCAGTGAGCACTGAGCAGAGCCTCATACAACATCATTGGCGAATACATTCTTATATTTTACTTGCCAGTGTGTGTGTTATATGCCAGGCATAAGTTTAGCATAGATATATTTTCACTAGAGCCAGACCGATATATCGGCAGGCCGATATTATCGGCCGATATTAGGCATTTTCCAAACTATCGGTATCGGCAGTTATAATGGCCAATAAATTAATATTTCAAAAATAAATTAAAAACGGACGAAACACGCTTCAACCATGTCATGAGTGTTGGACTTGGTCGAGACCAACTCAAAAATGCATTAAAATGCATTATCATATTATTTTAGTAAAAATCTGTTAATGTTTTGTTGCATGTTTCTGAAAAATAAATAAATAAATAAATAAATAAATAATCGGCTGATATATCGGAATATCGGACTTTAAAACCAACAAATATTTGTATCGGTATCAGCCTTCAAAATCCTTTATCGGCCGGGCTCTAATTTTCACTCGTTGAACGCTGACTAAGCACTTGAGATTTTCACTCCCCGTCAAGTAATCTGTTTACCATTAAAAATTCAGCTTAGCGCACCTGTATTTGACGTACCGTAAACACGTGTGAAGGCGCACGAGTCGGAACTAACACGCAAAACGTCAATCTTATTGGATGGCACTCATACATGTTAAATTCAGCAAATCAGAGCGAACGAACGCAGACAAGGTCATTCACATTCAAGAACCCAAGAGCTCATGTGTTGTAGGCCTATATACTATATATTTTTTACGTATGTTGGTTGTATATTCTCATTATCAGTAGTAGGATTATCTTTTAATAATAATTACTTAGGGATGCACGATATATCGGCTAGCATATCGGTAGTCTCAGCCTCAGACGTCACGCCCACGGAACGTTGGCTAAACGTCTGATGCATATGGTACACTTAACTGGAAACACTTCAGGAATGTCGAAGTCGTCATCTGATTGGTTGAATTTTATCGGATTTCCGGGGGGCGTCAGTGTCGCGTTTATTTTCGGTCCGCCGGGAAACAAAGCGCAGATGTGTGATTGCGGAAGAAAAACTGTTGTGTTTATATGAGTGGCCTATGTGAGTGACAATGAGCATTTCTCAAGATCAGCTAAACGTAGTTGTATGTCCCCTCCAATCTATTATGGAAGATCAAGTGAAGTACTTAATTGCGAAGGGTATATCAGCTGCGTTTGTGGACAAAAACATGAAACAGACGCTGACATCGCAGCTGGCCGATTCAGTATTCATATATAGGTCGCGCACACTGGATTATAAGGCACATAAGATACTGCAGAGTCAAACGTTTGACTGGGTTTGCGTTATGCATCCACTAGATGTGCTAAAGGCTAAAGGGAATGTAGCGAGTGCGCGGCGCCGGAGGTGAGGCGTTTATTTAGTAGGCGTGAGCGCACTGGGGCGGGGACGTAACTTACATTCGTGTGACAAAGCGGACATAAGATGGACATGAGCGAGTTCGTGGGTGAATTTAATAACACGGAGCGTTGTTAGCGCCTCCGGTGACTGCTGACTGACTTGTTGCACTGTCTGTTGTTGTGGGTACATTTCCACGCCCCGAAACATGACGCTGAACGAAATGAACTGTAATTGGTTGTTTGACATGTCGGTCTAACGGCCTTATGGGCGGGCCTTGACCAAAGAAAGCTGCTATGAATTCCAGACCTTCAGCCGTCAGTCTGAAGGTCTGGCTACGCGAGACTAGCATATCGGTATCGGCCGATATATGTTCATTTTTAATGTTATCGTTATCGGCCTGGTAAGAAGAAAATGTGGCCGATATATCAAAGCCGATAAATAATGTATTATTCCCTTCAGCTGAGACACTTGTTGAGCACTGTTTATATTTTTGATTTTCTTGAAATATGATTGAAATCTCTTTAAAAAAAAATCAAATATGGTTCGGTACAACATGTGCAGCGCAAATCTGTCATATCGGCTATTATATATACAACACTATAATGAGAACATCATTATAATTGTGCGCTTGGGACATGGATTTAATTGTGAGACTTTTGTTTTTGTAATAATCAGGCTCTCAAAATTAGATAAAAATTTGGATTTAAATTTATCGGCCGATATATCGGTTAACGGCTTTCAAATATAAAGAATTATCGTATCGGCCAAAATTTTCATATCGGTGCATCCCTATAATTACTATAATAATTTTTTCCCCCCACAGAAACACTAAATGAAGACAGTTCACTTCGCGTATACAGACAGGAGCCATCTTAGGAAATAGTCTCGATAAGTCAAACCACGAACGTCGTGCTGAGTGATCTGAACTGTATGAAGTTCAGCAAACTTCTGAACTGTATGAGCGGCGTTCGGGGATCGACTTATCGAGACTATTTTTTAAGATGGCTCCTGTCTGTATACGCGAAGTGAACTGTCTTCATAAAGTATCTTCTTATTAAACGGTCTGTACACTTACAAAGTTCTCAATGCTTCGTTTTGCATGTATGGAGCCTCATTATATTACTGTGTTAGTGTGGGGCTATTTTGAGCCTTGTTAGGGGTATAAACTAACTATTTCTTTTTACTTAGTCAATGCCCCCATTACTAGCATTATACACTAAACAGTTTTTAGAGATAAAACTCTTTACATTCAATTATCATGAAAACAAAACTCAGAGAACAATTGACTAGGTACCGATGTTTCATTAGACCAAAGGTTCATTGTTTGCCGGAGTTCTCCTTTAATTGAATTATAGCATTTGCTCGCTCCACATCCCCACACAGCTTTGTATATTTAGAAATAAACCGTTCCAAACACAAGGTTGCAAGTGCACAAGAGTGGAAGAGTGTTTTCTGTCGAGAGCTTGAGTGGCGGCGCAGCCTGCAGTAGGTGGGCAGAATATTGCAGCACAGCTGGTGTACTTCAGTATTTGAGCTCAAGAGTGCGAAGGTTACTGCTCGAGGAGCTTCTGTTTGAATAAACTCCTCATAATGATGGGTGACTGACAACACCAGCTGAAAGGATGTTCCATTTCCACTACACAAGCCTCTGATAAACGAAGATCAGCACTGCTATCTGCATTCAGTTTCAAATTTGAATTGAAAGCCAACATTACCTATGAATCCATATGGAACTGCTGCGTCACTACCAAACACAAAACTAACCAAGCAGCCAATACACAGCATCACACAGAC
Organism: Pimephales promelas; assembly: GCF_988280905.1. NCBI lineage: Eukaryota > Metazoa > Chordata > Actinopteri > Cypriniformes > Leuciscidae > Pimephales > Pimephales promelas. The sequence goes on along the minus strand of NC_142779.1, from coordinate 6,516,050 downwards.
AAAAACAATGTCCCAGAGCCATGAACAAACAGAGAATGTGAACTTCCAGAAGGTAAATTACACAACAATAGAAGCATTAAGGAAGAAAGAAAAAAAAACTGAATAATGAAGACACAGTTTTACATCTAATACTCATAGCTGCCCATCGTTTACGATGATGGCGCTTGCTTCGAGGTCTAATACAGACAGTATAACACATGCGTATTTTAATATCAAATGTGAACCTCACCTTTTGAAGGCTTGTTGGATTCAGTTGGGTTTTATCAATCATTTTTATAGCCACCTAAGGAGGAAAAGAGGAAAATGAGAACTTTATCCACTACCATTAAAAAGGAAATCATGTTTTTGAAATTCTATTGTGTTCACCAAGGCTGCATTTATTTAATACATTCAAAACATTACTATCAAAAACATAAATGTAATTTATTCCTGAGATGCAAAGCAGTCTTGTGTCACACGATCCTTCAGAAATCCTTCTAATATCCTGATGTGGTGCTAATATTTCTAATCAAAGTTAAAAACTGTGTTTTGCTGCTTAATATTATTGTGAAACTTTTTTTCAGGATTCTTTGATGAATAGAAAGTACCGTAGTACAACATAACAGCATTTATTTGAAACCGAAATCTTTCGTGACATTATTATAAATGTCTGTTTATGTGTTGTAATTAAAAAAAAAATTCCAAAAGGAAACAGAAAAGCTAACATGTGCGTCTCTGGAAAACTCCCATACCCCACAGATCAGGAAACACACTCATGACTTTTGACTCCTCACCTCGCTTCCTGTGAGGATGTGGCGAGCCAGTTTGACCTTGGCGAAGTTGCCCTTTCCAATGGTTTTTAGCAGTCGGTAATTTCCAACAAGAGGGTGCACATCATCCAATCCTGAGCCAGAATTCCGGTTTCGACCACTTGACCTCACAGATCGAGAGGTCACCTCCCCTCGGCCATGGCCATTCGTTGTGTGCTGTTAAAATTCAAAACACATGAACATTACAAACAACAAAAACTTAAAACTTTATCCCTCCCAAAATTTCTAAATTATAATTTAATTTTTGCTCATTTTATCCCAGAATTTGCCCTCCAAGAATTTAGACAATTTCCAACAGTCATACAAAGAACAGGTATTCGGCAACAGACACAAAGGTCCCAGTCAGAGCAGAAATCACTAATATTGACTCCACCCATGCAGTGTCCTCAAAGAGCTCGATTAGCACATTCATCACCCCAAGTGATCGTCACTGTCACAAAATTATATCATGAGTCATCTGCATATAGCTTTACTACTTTCTCAAACATGTTTAACACAAAGTTAATGGAAGTCTGAAATTAAAAACACAATACAACTACAAGTTAATTCCATTCCTCTAACGTTTCTCAAGGTCTCTTGTAACCTTGTGACAGGACCTTTGTGCAACATACACCAGGCTACAAATAAACGAATTATGCCATTCAGAGGTCACGAGTGCAACAGGATGATGTTTAGTAAGTCAGTGATTCTCATGTGGTACTAACACCTCTGTGTGGAAGAGTACGCTGACACTGCGCTATACAATGTTCCCACTAAATCCTGCATATTGTCCCTAACGCCCGACTTGACTGTTATCCACAAAGCTCTGCCTAATAGATTATAAATCCACCAACACACTAATACACGATAATAAATGTTTTCTAACATAACCATAGCTCTGCAACAATGATATAACCCTCCTGCAATAAAACGTACAACGATCTTGAATAAAGGTCACTTACGATGCTTGCTCGATGCTTCATATTAGATTGCGATCCTCTCATTTTTTTGTTTTCAAGATTGTTTCGTAAATGGCATTGAACCAAACAGCCCTGTCTTTTCTATTAGAAGATCTCATCAATACTCTCCCATCCAGCGACACTGATACTGACGAGCTGCATCACTGCTGGAGTCTTTTTGACACTGTGTGTATGTGTGTGTGTTAGAGATTTTGGGGCAGATGGGGCTGAGTGGAATGGAGGGGTGATTGAAACCTCATTTGACTTTCAAAAGTGAGCATGAGTTGTGTATTAAAATATGTAGATTCTGGTAAGATATTATAAATATGAATAAATGTCAATACATAATCCATAAAGAATGACATTCACTTAGACACAACAAAGCAGAATCCTTTAACTTAATATATGAACAGTGTGCACACGATATTCTCATTACATAAAAGAGCAATTCATACATATTTAGATAGCTAGAACAGATAATTAAAACAACACATCGATAAGAGTGACAGACAGAGAGATGGAGACAGAACAACAAACATGTAGAAAAACGAATTGAACGGCAATGACAAAAAGATTGATAGAACAGTAGAAAGACAGAATGATTGAATGACAGACAGACTAGTATATTCAGTGGAAAAGTCAAAGACAGTAACTTAATGCTCATTATTCACAGGCATCTTAAAGGGGGACCTGCACAAGCACGCGTGCTTATGTCACCTTCCCTCACTGCTGACGTACGAGCAGTAACCTATAGGACAGACCGACGCCAATGCGCAATATCTGCATCCTATTGGCGCATTAAACATGCAAACCCACGCACGATCGCTCACTAGTGTGCAGGACTTGAAGTTGAACTAATCAAGCATATGTTGAACTCATCATGCATAAAAGCAGCCAAAGTACCGATGCCCCAGACCCCATGCGTCACTTCAGCCTGGTGCCCCATCTGTCCAAAGACTGGCACGATACTGCTAATCCACTTAAAGCACACAAAACACGGTGTGGAATGCGACACTGCCCTTAATTCTGGAGGAAATGAGCTGAGTGGCTTTGGACAGCAGCATCGGTTAGACTAAAATCGCTGTCTAACTTAGGCTGATGCTGAGACAGCCATACATTGCGTCAAGATCAAATAATACACTCATAAGTGAATAATTAACGCCGAATTGGGTCAGTTCACAACAGTTATCATTTGCTATCGCCCAGTCACTACAACATAAACAGGCTACTTACGTTTTCAGCCTTCCGTTCGTTGACGGTTGGCAGGGGGGCTCTTGTTGTTGACATAGTGTTGATGGAAAGCTGCTTTTCCGGAATTACAATTTAAGCAGCAGGTTTTGCAGTGCAACGAATGGGAAATATAGTTGACCGCTTGGGTCAATATCATTGAATTGCTTCTATAGCTGGTAACAAAGTTGTTAAAAGTTTGGGAGAAATATTCCGGACGTCACTACGTTTTATTACCGAGTGTACGCCATCTAAAAGATCCCTGAAAAGCGAACGAGACCGATTAGCTTGTGCACTGCTAAAAACATAATACTTCCAGGCGTCGCTGTCTACTTCATATTTCGGATGTCCGGTTCAGGTAAGAATGGAGAAAATTGCACTTCGCGGGGCCTCCTCTGCGATCTCCCCCCAAAGACAATCTGCTCATCGAACGGTCCTTCAAACGGACTGTCCGGTATATTCAGTTGTAACGGCAGGAGCGAGGTGAAGCAGGTGATCACAGGCGTCGGGGCCGCGGGGAAGTCACGCTCGTTGACGGTTCCATTCCACCCGAACAGCCGCGTCTGTCGCCTCTGGTTCTAAGCGAGATCCAAGATGGCTGCTCAACAGCGCAGGAGTTTCGAGCCGAGCCCTGAGCGAGACAGAGGAAGTGAGGAAACAGACGGATCCCTGTGCTTATTGGAGAGCGCCGCATCCCTCAGGGAGCTGTAGGTGTTCATATAGAAAAAGGGGGAAAACTTAGTCATCATACCATAACAAATGTGACACACCCTGTTTAATTGAATTGTAATTTCAACATATATGGTTTGACCGGTTTGGCAAATGAAGACAAAGTTTTTCAGGTTAATTGGTCAGTGTGCTTTACTCAAAGATGCACGTTTGAGAAGAGTCATCATTAAAAGTATTGTATATCGTCGACGTCTGCTGGAAAATAGATTTATTTGTTTTTGTGAAACAGCTGTTTTGTTCTACATGGGACGGGTCGCCCCCTTGTGGGCGCCGCCATGTTGAAATTGTATGACCAAACAATTGTTGTAACGATAAAACAAAAACATTTGTTTGTCTCAAGGAATATTTTCCTTATGATATTAACCTTTTAAGGTTGTAACGTTAATTATATGGAAAATATTTTGGATATAGGCTAGCTTAGGAAATACTAGAGGATTCTGTCTGTGTGAAAAAATAACCCTGCTTTCCAAATAGCTCAACAGCAGGCTATATATCTCAATATGTAGGCTGAACAATTAAGTAAACAGAATTTATAAATGCCTAGAGAAATCAGTTATATCTCCATGTCTGTGACCACCATCATGACACCGGCTTTGAAGACTGATGATCCCGAAAATAACTGGACTATAATTGAAAAGGACATCAATTTACAAATAAAATATAGCATTTGATACTACCTTCTTGTTATTTTGGATAGTTTAAACACTTATATACTTAATTTAAATAAATAGAACAATCATTTTCATTGTAATGTAAAAGTAATGCTTATCTATTTAGCATAAAATGTCAACATGTAACTTGAACATGAAATAACATCGAAAAACAAGCAAATAAACAAAAACATTTAAGTAAAAAAAGAAGGGATTGAGAAGCACCCATTTAGTCTAATGTCAGTTCAGGAATGAATCATCAGTAATGCCCATATACAGTAAATGCCCTGATGTATCCTGCCATCTAGTGGCCAAATTAGATTTGACATTCAACCATAAGTATTGTTTCTTTCTACAATAAACAATAGCAGCAATTTCAGATATTACTACTAGACAACATCTCAATAGATGTCCTAAGAACAGCCAGACTGAGTCTGGGCTCTGGGGAGCAGCATGTGTTATTTTTAACCAATCAAATAATAGCATATTCTGGATCATTTTTTGGTGGGTAGGGTTTTGGGGAGATGGCATGTGGTTGAGCAGAGTAATGACTCAAGTGATGCAATTTACTTAAGAAATCAAAATAGTCCATATAATGTACAGCAAAAATCTTTATTTTATGATTTCAAGAAATGAAAAAAAGAATCAGATGTACAGTATAAGCAAATCCATTAATCAAAGTCAAGCTCACAATACAACAAAATTGCTCAATACAGACAATAAAGCTCAAAAGTTCTCATTACTTTTAGCAGCAAGTCAATGAAAGAGCTATATTAAAACCACTCTTGAAATCAAATAGAACCAAGGAGAAAGTGAGACAAAACAAGACTGGGGCTAAACAGGAGGCAACTGTGATCCATTTGATTATTACAACAGGAAGCAGCAAGGTTCCAGGATGGCAGCTGCAGTTTCACTTATTTCTTTAAATGGCATCTATATCAAGGTCATCGTCCTCTTCTGCTTTCCCTGGCTTAACGGTCTCCACCTTCAGCTCTCGTGCAGAGTGAGAATACTCAACCTGAAGACCAAAGAGAGTTCAAATGAATAAGATGAAAAATCACAATATTACACAATCCTTTCTCTAATTCTAGCCCAGACAAGACTAATGTAATTACACTAATACAGTCCCAAGGCTCCTGCTGACAGTTAAAATAACACTGTTCTTCCAATTTACTACAAATTAAGTTTGTGTTTGCGATAAAATGCTACATGTACGTGATTATATACACATATAGCAGAATCGGATAGATTTTTTTTTTCTTCCCATGGTGGAATGACTGAAGCCTGAGAAACAACTAATTCTTCCAAAGACTGAGATAAAATGATGCAGCTATAGTCGGATAAAAGGACTTTTTGTCCAATCTGCTCATACATGAATTGAGCTAATACAAGAGTTTCAAACTGGTAAAAAAAAAAAAAAAAAATTATATATATATATATATATATATACAGGGGATGAAATTACCTCAACATTTTCATCATCATCTTCCTCCTCTGCTTCACTCCCCTCACTCTCCTCCTCTGCCTCCTTCAGCCATTTGACAAAGGGAGCCGCCTTGGCATGGATCTCCTTGGCCAGCTCCTTGGAAACATACTTCTTCGATACCTTAAAACAAAGCCATATTAAATCAAGATTCACAGTTCAAAGAATTTGATATTATGAAATGCTCCATCAATCTAAGTTGTATGTAAAATTGGCAAATGCACACCTTCTCCGCCCATGCGAGAATGACATCCTCCTCCAGTAGGTCGGCATCATAGAGATCTTTGAGAATGACGGCCACACGTGGCAGCAGCTGAGTTTGATAAAGCTTCACCAGACACTCAAAACCTCCCAGCAGATACTTCTGAGCTTTCTTATCGTTGAGGCAGAACTGCAAGAAAGGAGAATCGGTGACTTTCAGCACTGTGATTGTGGTAAAACTATGTACATTTATCAAACATATGGACTTCGTTCGTAATCTTTCACAGACACATAAATGTTGAGCTAGATAAACTGTTTTGCACCAGTAGATAGTTTTAAACAGCTTCATCTTCATTTATCTCAGCAGCAAGTGAAAATAGGCAGGTATTAAAGTTGCGGATTCAAAATGTTAGCCAAGACTTATTTTTAGCATGGCTTTACACCATCATCTCAGCTTGTAGGCAGGTCTCAGTGTCCTGCTATAAATATTCATCAATCACTAGACCAAGAGATTTTAGGTGCTAATTTTGGGGCAAAAACTGTCAAATTCTGGGTGTAAAATGTATTATAATGGAGCTGAGCTTAAGGCAAAAATTAAATAAGTTACAGGGGTGTTTCAATTAGTCTTGTAAATGGAGATCCTGTCCGTCCCATCTATCAGATTTAAAATTAGAACTGGTGTTCTGAAAAAGTACCCGCAGGAAGTGACGTTTGTATTTCTTGATTTGGTCTCTAATGTTTTCGTCAAAGAGCAGTTCACTCAAGATGAGCGGTCCCATGGCTCTCACGTCCAGCCTTTCTGCTTCAGCCAGAATCTCCTTATCAGCGGAGCCAATTGCTCCACTCTCTTTCTTTTGCTAAGTAGAAAAAGAGAGAGATGTTTGAGTCCTAGTGGCATTAATAGATCAGTTTAAATCATTGTGTTAATTTAAATCGAATTTACATATCTATGGTAAACTACCATTGAAAAGTTTGGAGTCTTTAAAATGTTTTTTACAAGAAATTACAAAAATACACAAACACTCATTCATCAAGGACTCAATACACTGATATAAAGTGACAGTAAGAAGATTTCTAATGCTATAAAAGATTTATATTTCAAATAAATGCTGTGCGTTTGTACATTCTATCCATACAAGAATGCTTAATGCACTTTTCATTAACATATGAATCAGCAGAACTGTTTCCAGCATTAATGAGAAATGTCTCTTAAGCAGCAAATCACCATATTTTAATGATTGCTGAAGGATCATGTGACACTGAAGACTGGAGTAATGATGTTGAAAATTCAGCTTTACCATCACAGGAATATATTACATTTTAAAATATATTCAAATACAAAAGATCTACTTTAAATTGTAATAAGGGGTGGTGTGGTGATGGTGCAGTGGATAAGAAACATGCCTTTGGTGTGAGAAACCCAGGTTCGAATCCACTGAGACCATATTGCCATTCTTTACTGTATTTTAAATCAAGTACGTGCAGCTTTAGTGAGCTTTTTTTTTTTTTAAACCGACCCCAAACTTTTGAACAGTAGTGTAACTTCACCAGGTGTAAGAGCATCATAAGAAAAGTGTTTTTACACTGGAAACCAAGAGTGGTATTATTTACTTTGACAAAGTTGTAGAACATGTTGACCCTCTCCTCCAGGGGTTTTTCCAGGTCCTCGCTGAGGGTCAGGTTCTTAGCATGGTCACTGATCTCCTCCATACGCCGACGCTGGGCCTCCTCTGTGGTTTCCTCTGCCCAGTCATCGTCATCTTCCTCACCATCCTACACAATCCCCACAAACATGCACTTCAATGTACTGCGCTTACAAATGACAGTAAAACATGTTCATGGGCATCTCTTACCACAGCATCTGGAGCATCTATGTCGTTATGGTTCCCAGCCTCACCACTCCCAGAGCCATTCTCCTTATCCTTCTTTCTGTTTTTCTTCTCTTTCTCCTTCTTCTCTTTCACACAACTGCTATCACTCTCTGCATTTTGAAACAGATTAGCTCTTAAAAATTGTGATTATAAAGAAATTTTAACGGCAAGCAAAGCATACATTCCTGATACTAAATATAGTAAATAACAGAAGTAGAAGCATTTTAACAGTCCACAACTCACCAGGAGGGTTTTTGAGGATGAATGTGCACAGTTTGTGCCGAGTGTCCAGCATTCCCTGATTACCGCAAGCCTTGCAAGAGCTTCCGATGGTCTGCTTCTTTGGGTTCACATGCTGTAAATTAAACAGATACTATGAGGACCGTTTCTGAAAAGGATTTCTGAATTGTTGACAACAAAGGTTTCCATTTTCAATTGCATTTTCTTTTTAAATAATAACAGAAAATGTGGAAGTATGGAAGAAACTTGCTATTACAAAGTATTGCAATTGTTTTACTGACATTATATAAAATCACCAGTTTCTCTTAGGCTTCTAATAAAAAATACATATACAGTCGCTGATAATTGTGTAAATTAAAGTTAGCTAAAACAGCCATAATCAACTTAAGAACAATTTAAACCACTCCCATATACAGCAGACATTTGCAGACTTTGAGCTTATTGAAATAATGCTGCAATAAAATATATTAGATGAAAAAAATTAACCTTATATTTCTTTTTTTGTTTTGTTTGTTTTAAACCTAAATAAATAAAACGTCAAAGTACTGAAATTACAAAAACATTAAGAAAAATAAATTGGAGCTTTAACACGGCAAATAACTAATGCTTTCACAAGCATGGACATCTTTTCAATATCTTTTTTTGTGTAGGCGTTATGAAAGTCAAAGGGCAAAGGTAAGTGTACAGAACACCACAAACCAACTGGCCTTGCCCAAAAAGGCAAAAAAACAAGTTTAAGTACACCTCTAAATGTTCTCCAAACACTATCTGACCGACAGCAAAACGAAAAAGTAAACAGAATCTTTAATTTTTAACCACGAGTGGACAAACTTCTTTTCAGCAGGCAAAAACCCTGATTGTCAACTTACCAGGTCAGTCTCAGGATTGTCACATTCGGAGCACAGCACAAACTTGCGGATAAATCCATCCAGCATGTCCTGCAGTTTGTTGGCTTCATGGGATCCGTTTACGATGAAGCGGTCATTCTTAGCATCAAACTGAGTCTGCGCCCCCAACTCACAGCCAAAAAACTTAGTTGGATCTGATGAAAAAGAAGAAAAAAAAATCATAATTGTTTAATAATGAAACACTACTGAAAGAATAATATCTATGTTATAACTAATTGTAAAAACAAACTTACAGGTTGGAGGTCTGTTCAGTGCCTTTGCAACATCAACCATGTTGACAATGACCGTCTTGATTCCATTCCCTTTGCCTTCCACCTATTAAATGAAATTGACAGTGGGGAAAAAATGAGGAATTTAATGTGTTTGTAAAAAACTGAATATCAGATTGCCGATACACCAATAAGAAATTATTATTACTCTACTACACAGAAATAATTAGTGAAACTATCCTATTTATACAGCATTCAGACCAAAACAAATCTCTAGAGTACCTTGGCAATCAAACGGGGCATCTTGTAGCGGTAGAACTGGTCCGACACATTGCGGTTGACGTTGACAGACATTTTGAGTGAGCTGAGGCACTATCAGCAAGATAAGAAGATCTTGAATGGGATTTTTTGGGTATCTTCTGTCTGGAGAAGAGGGGATGACATAAACAACTGCAAGTGTGCTCGGTCTCTGACATGAAAAAGATCTTGCCACAGTGGCTGCAAACTCCTTGCTCGTGGACTAGGTTTCCTCCGCTTGCTTTCCAACAGCTGCGCAACAGCTCTGAAAAGCAAAGTGAAATACACTATTATACAACAGTTATTTCCACTCTTTTAATTAATTAGATAAGTTACTTGGCATTCCACTTGATGCATTGTATTGTTTCTGAAGGCCATTTTGTAGGCAGAAGAGATATACAAACTAACTGGCCAATTTTTGTACACGGAAAAAAAAAACGCAGCTGTGCAGATATTTAGTACAACAGCACCATTTAATTCTGTGCAACATTTGAATAATATAACCAATTCAGGAGTTGAATCAAGACAGACGATATTCATTTTTTTATGACCATTTAGTGACTCATTTTAAGGAAATAGATTAATTTTATGGTGTAGTAATATTTTAACTGTTCGCAAACAATACTTATATTTTAAAAACACACATTCACTAGTGATTTCATTATTATGAAGAAGAAAAAAAGGCTGTTAATGTTTCTTGTCACATTCAATAATTAATTACATGAGTCAAAAACCATAAAAAAAATAGTCAGTCAGTCACAAAACTGATAACGTTAACTGGAAAAAGACATGTCAATGTCTATGGTGGTTAGGCTACAATATAGTTAATTTTACAATAAATATAATAAATTACTTTTAAATGTTCTCTCTGCCATCCATTATTACAGGAAAACATACTAAATTAAATCATTTAATAGAGGTATTTTTTTATAATTTCCTTGATCAAGACCCCATCTACCCACGTCATCGACTGCGTCAGCAGGTTTTAGAATGACTCAAGCCAAATGAACACGTGGTGAGGAAAATTTTACAGCTGTAAATTACGTGACAGAACAAGGTTTCCAAAAAAACTAAATTACGATCACGTAGTATTATGCGCGTGTCTATCGATTAGTCTGATTGAAAGTACATTAACGTTTAGAGAATGTTAAATATTCAGAGCTCACTTTAGTGTATAACGATATTTTAACATGCGCAAACTTCATAAATTGTGTGAGGTACCGAGTCGCACGTAACGTTATTGCAACCAAGGTCGATGTACACACATGGTTACCCGCTCGAGCTAAACCCAATAAGTTACGCTATTTGTACATCGAAATAAACACGTCGAATGGCGATGACTGCCATTAGATCACCCTTAATTATTTAAACACAGCAAATACGAGTTTGCTTTACCAAACCTCAGAAACAGTCGTAAAGTTGTGTGATCGTCGCGGTGGTGCAGAGTGCGTCACGGTTAGCGCGCAGCGGAGTGCGCAAAAGCACCATGACGCCATTTTGTTCTCATCCGTCAAGCTAGTTCACACCCATTAGCTAGTTATAAAAACCACCAAAACACTCGGTTCCAAGTCATGTGAACCCAAAACGCACTTACAAATGTGTAATAGATATTGGCAACGCAGTTTATGAAAATGATCGGCCGTATACTCACCGTTTCCGTAAAATAAAGACATAAACACAACGCTAGTCGTCCACCGACGGAGTGAAGGGTTGACAGTGGAAAGCCTGGATATGTTGGGTCGTGATCCAAAGAATGTAACACGACACAAGGGTACAGAGAGATAAAACCTGGAAAGTGCTGAGCGATGCAGCCGATCAGTCGAAGGGTAACTTATCGGATTTCCGGAGAGAAGCTGGATTAGAAACAAAAAAAAACTAACGTTAGATTTGTCAAATGGAAACTTGGCAACACACTTGCTGTGATAATAAAGCTAAGCAGCTCCCCGCTTTCTTGTCATAACAAGAAAACAAACGTTTTTTTCAAACGACCTCTTTGGCATTTATTAGACTCAAACACTACGGATATATGTCTTAGACGTGTTAAATTACTAGCATGTAGTTTTAAATTGGTTAATGTCACGTCTTACCTTTCCAGAACCTTCTTTGCTCCACGCAAAGGCAGAATGAGTTGTGAGTGCTGATGAGGGGCGTGTACCTCGCTTGAGAGCCACATAGCCCCGCCTACCGTGGCTATTCATTGGCTAAAATCCTTTTCTGTATTCAAGTTCCTAACGCTGACTTGGTCCTTTTGACGTCAATCATCACTGAATCACATAACCAGTTTTTATTTCTGTTTACGTTCTTTTCATGCAAGTTACAACTCATACCCCGCAATAGAGATTTATATATGTTATGTAAGTTAGCCTAATTGAAGCTTCTTTGCATCAAAGAAAATGCAACGTCATTTTTAAAGATTATTTTGAAGAAAAAAGAGGGGAGTTCAGGCTATAGCAGTTAGGCTACTGTACCCAAGCTACCCAAGTCATTGGAATTAGGCTTCATGTAGTCACCACATACAAATCAGATTCACAATTTTTGTCTTTTAGCGTATTTACAAATGAAATTGGATTGACTTCAAGATTGGTATTCTCATAATAATTTGCCACAGATTTAGCAAAAATTAACATTTAATGTAAATTAACAAATAGGGAAGGAAAATGATACCAAACATGCTACACCTGTGATCTTATTTAACCACATTACCGGTAAGCTCTTTTATATAAATAGGTTGGTAATTGTTTTGTTGAACACAATGACAATTAGGGGCTGTAAGTTATTTAATATTTCAGTAATTTGTATAGCCTATTATTGTTTGCTTAGAGTGTTGATTTTGCATGCAGTAACTGAAAGAATGATTTTTTTTAAACTTTCTTTGAGAGGTAATATTCTGATATTTATGATATTTTTTTTCAGTATTATTTCTAATGTTTTCTGATGTATACTTTCTGTTCTATTTCTTTAATGGCCCCGCCCACTCTGTGTAGTCATGATAAAACAGGGCAGGGAAAAAAAGGAAGAACCAGTTTTCTACAGGTTACGGGTGTTCTCAGTTTTGTCATTTATGTATAAAACTTGTGTTTAAACATTTAAGGTCACACAAGATAGAGGTTTAACAATTGTAATATCATAGAATACAGGAGCCAACAGGATTTTGTATTTTTGTTTTTTGATTAAACTCTTGCTTATGGATTTCTGACTGACTTCTGTGAAGAGTAGGAACTCGAGGTAACCTTTTGCATGACTTTTTTGATTATAGAAACATTTAAATATCAACATAATTAAAGTTGGGCATAGTATGAAACATTTTGTACACTTAATTTTTTTAAAGTTTATACACTTACATTTCACATTAAACTGAGCATTAATATTACATAATAGTGTGTTTGTTTTATGCAACCTGATAAAATTATTTCCACACCAAAACAAGTTATATAGCCAGGCTACTTATTGAAATGGAAGAAACTTAACTATAATGCTTAAACACCAACCATTTCTGAAAAACAAACATTTATGTCAAAGTCCACATGCTTTGACCAAAACACATTATCTAAGTGCATCATCAGTGATCAAACTGAGCATGATCAGCTTGTAGTTGAACCCTCTTCACCAAAATTGCTTTTTTAATATTTTAAGTTGCTCATACAAAACTTTTTCTACATCGAATAGTTGATGTATACCTTTGAATGTGGACACATAGTGCTGTCTTTTTGCATGTTGTTTCACACACAAATCTAACATTTCAAAAGCAATTAACGCACATAAATTCACTGCAGGAGAACATAAAAGGTGACATAAGTATGACATCTGAAGTGAGTGGTAAGCAAGAGCTTGATATCCTCAGAAAGATTCTGAGTGAACAATCAAACCCTGAGGACCTTGACAAGGCAGCTGATGTGTTGAAAAGATGGAGCAAACTGAATGGTGTTACAATAGACAATGAAGAAGGCAGCTTCCCTCAAAACTGGCTCTGTGAGTGTCTTCAAGAAATAGATCAGTTTGTGGAAAACCACATTCCCACGCTGCCAGTAGAGGGACCACAAGGATCTCAGTTAGAGCAGTTACACGACTTTCTAAAGAGCACACACACCGTGATATGCCATGAGGTGGTTCGATTAACACCTGTACTGGAAGATACTGGGCTGCTAGATCGCCTGATTGACAGTTACAGCCGTCACCTCTTTCTCAAGTTGGACCTGCTCCTAAACAGAGATCTGTCTGTGAAAGAGACCTTCTGCCTTTTACAGTGGGGGAAAGATGTTTTCTTCAGGTATGCACTGCAAAGTTGTTGTAAATGTAAAATTTGTATAAACAAACAATTTAATTTGAACTGCATGTTGAAACTACCATTCAAACATCTGGAGTCACTGTGATTTAAAAAAAGGATACTTTTTGTGTTGTACTTTTCACAAAATTACTATTTTTTGCTTTATTTTTGAAGAAATAAATGCAGACCCGAAGAGTGAAAGAGACTTATGTACTCATTTATCTTTCAGTTCAGACTCAAAACTGAAAGTGTATGACCCGCTGCTTTTGACAGGGTGGTTTGAGAGAGCTAAGCAGAAACTGCTTCAAAAACTTCAGGTATGTATGACTTCACAGTTTATGACCGTTTGAGTGTTATTTTAATTTGACTCTCAGACTAATATCTCAGTAATGCATGAAAGGGCCCAAAACAAGAGAGATGTAACACACACGTCTCTGTCCAACTTTAATTGCAACAGAATGACATCTCTAGGACTTTACAGAACATCCTGCACTATGATGAGGAACATAATGAGGATTTAATGGATGAGGAAACGTTCATAAGACTTCACATAGATGTCACTCAGGTAGCTCTTGGAAAGAGAAAGTAAAGCAAGAAAGGTGTCATTATAGGGATTATAATATATTGCTAACACATTTCATGCTTTGCCTTCACAGTGCCTGAATTCTGCTATTTTAGATGCTAAAAGTTTTGGTCTGACATTTATGCATGCAGTACAAATACTCTGTAGTAAAGAGCTGCATGGTTTTGCTCAGAAGTAGGTTTCTCCTCATCTTATATTACCCCTTACCTAAAACGATTATCTTTCTAGTGCATGGTTGTGGGTGAGGGGGGGGGGGTGTTGTGATAATAAAACACTTAAATATGTGTTTTCTTAGGTATGTGGATACTGAGAATAAACGTCTAAAAAAACTAAAGTTCATTGAGAAGAACTTTGTGTATCTGTTTCGGATTATCTACACTTGTATGGAACTCAGGTATTTACTAATGAGCGATGTATACTTTCATGTCTCAGAAACTGTAATATAGTATAATTTAATTCGGCATTATGAAAATGTCAAGACATTTCTCATTCTTGATTGATTTATTCAGTTATATTCAGATAAAGTGACTAATATTTTACTGCCATTTTTGGCTAAAATATTGTATCAACAACCATTGTGGACAGCCCTTGTGTTAAAAAAGTGTGCAAATATTAATTTCTTTTGCATGAAAAACTTTTGTATGTGAACTTTTTAGTGCACTTTTAATTAGCTTGCTTTTCCCTATCATAAATGTATTGATTCGCATGATCACAATAAAAGTTAACCCTACAATCTTTACCATGCAATTCCTGTTTTGTCATAAAAATCAGTGTTATTTTACTACAGATGTTGCGCTACGCAAATCAGTCCAGATAAAATTAACAGCGATGATGTCTCAAGAACTACATGCATGCTACAGAAACTGGAAGATAAGGCTTTATCCATTGTACAAAAGACCATGAAATGCTTAGCACAGGTATGTCTTGATTATTTCAACAAATGTGTTTATGATCATCTGTTCAGAAGAAAAGATTACTATCGTGCACTTGAAATTAAGTACGTCTGCAGTATTGAGAAATCTTTAACATCTTATTGGGTTTATATAAAATTCATTTGATATTTTTCCATGCCTCTGTCTTTAATACTGTTTGTCTTTGAATGTTCATTTTTAGGCCAATTTAGAAAGTTATTTCAAGAAAAAGTGTGTGGATGTTGATATTCTGATAGAGGCAATCCATAGGCAGCGTGCATCTCTTCCTCCGAGTGCCTCAAAGATCAAAATGGTACGCACTGTATGAACTTAAAACCAATCAGATTCAAACTCCATATTCTCACCTTAAATCTTTTCAACAATTCCTTTATTTCCGACAGATCATTTTGAAAATAGCTTACGACTGTGTTTCCAAAGTGTACCTGGAATGCCTGATGAAGACAAAGTTCAGAAAGCTAGAGAAGCTTTGGGGAAATGTTAAGGACAAGATAAAAGAGGATGCTCAACATTTACACAAAAAATTCTCTGCACTGGTGAATTCTTTTTTTTTTTTTTTACATTGTTGCAGCACCTCTGATCACAGTCTGTCAGTAACGCTATGTTTAGTTTCTATCTCTTTGAAGCCCCTCCTTCCATAATGCATAATGTGCTCTGATTGGTCAACTAGCTCAGTCTATTGGCTCAAAACACACCTGATGCACATTCTTATTTCTTTATTTTCTAGAGACAGAGTTAAAAATGAATTAACTACACAATTGTTTACTACACACATCGGCAGGGAGGCCTGACGTCACGCCCTCTGTGCATCAGGTTCTCCTGTGGTCCCAGGGAAACTTGCTTTCAGAGCAATGTACATTCCTGGGTAAACTAAAATTTGTGAGCAGACATGTTGAGGACACTTTAAAGTGGAAAGTGTTCGTTTTATGGTGCAGAGAACGCCTGTTAGACTGAAAATCACAGGAATAAATTACACTTTACTATATATTCACATAGACAACAGATGATTTAACATTATAAATATAACTATATTTCACAATATTACTGTTTTTACTGTATTTTTGATGAGCAAACGAGACAACATTCTTTCTAAAACATTAAAAATAATAGTAATTCCGAACTTTTTACCCCGTTAACTGCCCAGTGGCTTCAGTCCTGGTGTTCCTTTAAAGCCCTCGCCTCTCCTGATAAGAGCCCACTCCACTAGAGGAGTGGCATTCTCTAAAGCCCTGCTTTTTTTCACCTTCTTAGATATTATAGCTTGGATTTGCCCTCCATGCTGGTTGCTGGGACACAAGTCCTCGAGTCCTGAGCTGTGTCTGACAAGCTTCACACCAAGACAAGCACTAGTCATTGTGGTGCATTGGGTATTTCGTTCCCCAAACTGTAACTGTAATACTTGTTCCCTGAGAAGTGAACTGAGACGCTGCTTCCCTTTACCACGCCCCCTGAGTGCCTGAGAACGACTTGCTTCGACCTATCAGAAGCTAACACTGTTGTTTGCCTGGCTCTCCGTTTGTAGCTTCAGTGTACGTCATCACATGACGCAACACCAATCAAGATTACACTAGTTCCACACATGCCTCAGACACTATCACGCTGGAAGACACAGCATCTCGTTCCCTTCTCAGGAAGTAACCCGTGATGTTTTCTATCTACAGAATAGCAGCGTTGCCCAGGAAAACCAACTCCTTCAGAGAATGAGTGAAGTTTTGCTTTGCAGTGATGTAGATGCACTGAAGATTACCTGTTGTGATTTGTTCAGAGATTTCCCACATGAGAGGTAAACCCAGACCAGTCATCAACACTTCACTACAGTTTCAAACAGGTCTTTAAATGCATCTATTTTCATTGTGTGAGAGTTTTCAAACAGTGAAGTCTTCTGAATGTTTTGCAGTGAGCAGTATGTACCTGGTCTGCTGCGCTGGAAAGAAGTGTTATCAGAGCGACAGGTTAGGGAAATAATGGATGTGATCCGGGACCTGTATCCAAATCCTAGAAGTCAGAGTGTCACCACTTGCTCTTTCGGCTTTTCCTTATTTTTTGGTAAATAGCTTGCTAAAAATAGATGCCTCTTGACCTATTAACATCATTGGCTTGAATCAGTTTTATAAAGTTCCCCCAAGCCAACTTTGCATATCTGAAATGTTATTGCTGCCCAAGGATGTCAGATGCTGAAAATGAAGGTCAATTTAAGATTCGCTAACACCTTACATTGGTGGTACCCCACAAGATATTAAATTTATTGACTTTAAGTAACTTTGCAAATGCAATATAAACTTTTTCAGTAAACCTTTACCCTTGTTTATGACAAACCCAAATTCTAGAGTTGGTAATGGTCAGATATGGAGAATGTTCTCCAAACATTGTGCTATTTCTACCTTCTAGAATTCAAAACTGATCGGATGTACATTTTTTAATAATTTTAATTTTTAATTTCTTTCACACCTATACATAATGCAGGCATCAGAGCTACTCTAATGACTTTATCTCCCAGTCTGTCTGAAATACTAAAAACACAAAAAATGTAGCCTACTATTTGTTGGTATAGCCTAGGCCTTGCCTTATTATGTGCAAACTGTACACAAACTGGCACTGTTTCCTCCTGATACTGTATGTGTTTTAAATAATCCGATCTGAAGTGTCCAAATGGAAATGCGGTTAATTAACCCTGTAAAGCCTAATAGTCATAAGGTCAAACCGTTTTTTTAAATGGAACAGTTTGTTAAGTCATATTTGATACGTCAGCATTTTATTACCTAAAAATAAGAGAATATAGATCTCATACTCAATTAGGTAAAAAAAAATATTTGTTTTTATTCAGAGGCCCAAACTGAGGGAAAAAATGTGCGCATATGTATATGGCCAAAAAGTAAGATAAAATTCTGAGGTCTAATATTGAGGACCACATAAAATGCATATAGATTTTACTCAAAACATATAATGCAAATGCAATCCAATGACAATTGAGAGATACCTTTTCCTCAAGATCCTGATGCATCATATTTGATTCTTGCATTATAAATGTAATGATTATGCTCAGTTTTGTTTCTGTTTGCCTGTGTTCCCTTTGCTAGTTTGTCTTCATTGATGTGTTTGAGTTCTCATGTGTTCATATAGTTATGTTAATTATCCCAGTGTGTGTTTAGGCTTTTGTTTCCTTCATTCTAATGTCTCATATTCTCAATGTTAATGTGGTTGCATTTGATTTATTCTCCTGAGTGTTCCTCCTTTATTTATTAAAGACTGTTTTGTAATGTAACTCCTCTGTCATGTACGTTCACTACAGCCATTCATTGACATTAACATGATTCTTCTAAAAAATGATGTGATTAATCAATAAAGCTAAGTTGCTTCAGTCTGTTCATCTTGAAATATTACTGGCATAATTTTATTCCTATGTGTACTTTATAAAAATCAGTAAAGATTTCACAGTCAAAAGACATGTACAACAACCTGAAGGGGGAGGAATTTAAATGAATGGATGAATAATAAAACCCCTTTAAAAAATGATAAACAGCCAATCAGATGACAGATGGCACGTAGAAGATTATGTATAACAGTAAAAGTTTTTATCATTTTGATATTTAGAGGTCAAATATAATACAGTGGGGCAGGCTTTAAAGCACTAATCATATTTAAGTCTCCAATGTCTGTTGGTTTGTCACCATAATAATATCATAGTAACAGGGGTGTAATATGTGTTCATACTACCTCACTTCCACACAATCTACCACGTGTTGGCTCAATACTCCCATGGCACTTCTAAGGACTGCGTGTTTTTAATTTCATTTTCACTTTCACTTTCCCTGTCATAAGATTTATCTTCTTGCCACTATACATGATCTTTAAAATTGTAAGTGTAAACATGGCACAGTGTAATAAAAAGTGCTGTCCTGGTTTTACTTTAGGATGGCACAACCAAAGAGCACTTTTATTCACTCTTGGTGTCAGAGCCTCCAGTTGGGCCAAGGCTGAGGAATCTGTAATGTGAGGACAGTGTGAGAATGGGTTTCACTTTCATTTCTTCATACATAGCGTCAGAAAAGCCTGGTAGTCCAAGGACATGGAATCTGTGAGATGTGAGGAAAGTACCAAACAACCAATGGCTAAGCTGCAAATCCATTGGCTGGATTTTTCTAATTCTAGGGGAAACTCCCATAAGTGCACCTGTTTTAAGCACTGAAATCTCACCATTGATGCACAGTACTGCAGAACTAGCAAGCTCTTTATTTGCCTCAGTCAAGTATGTCATTGAAGCAATCAAAAATAGGGCTACTTTACAATAAGTTGAAGGGGAAAAAACAGGATGGGAATGAAGAGAAACCTTTAATGAAAAACAGAACGCAGACAGATGGTAAGACACTCTCTTCTTCATTTATAATAGCCATTGATTTGAAACTTAATCTTTGCATCTTGTCAGAAAAGCCAACATGTTTCCATGGGGATACTATGCGAGGATATTGTTTCATGCTTTGTATATTTGCCTGGTTTGATGAATCACGTTTAAGCTTAGGGTTACACGATATTTCAAAGGGAATACATTTCCACTTGCTTTTGGATTAGATTATTCTCATTTGTTTACATATTTAATTTATTTTAAAAAAATGCATTAAAATGTGATTCCCTTATATGGCTTAAATATGTAATGTAATTATTATTTTTTTTTTAATTAAAAAATAATAATTTTAGAGGTTATAACATTAAAATATCAGAGTGATTGACCTTTGATAAAAAGCCTCTCATAACAGGCCTCTTTCATAAAAAGGACTTTATTCAAATATATTAATGTGGTGCAACCAATCTGCAGGATAACAAACAGGAAATGACATCAACATCTCATACATCTGCACCATGTGTCAGACAGTGTCAACAAGTCTCTTAAAAATATCAGACCCAAAATATCTCTTAAAATATATAACCTTTTATGATAAGACACGGTTAGTTTAAGTTGTAAAATGTTATGTGGTGAGTAAGAAGTTAAGATTGCTTGAAATGGGTTTGGCTATGTTGGTTTCTTCTATACTACTAGGTACGTATACAATATTGACAGTGTGAAATAGAATTGCATTACTAAAACAAGACTAAAATACAATTTCCATTCACTAAAACGTCTTTCGTCGACTAAAACTAGACTAAAATGTCATCAGTTTTCGTCGACTAAAACTAGACTAGACTAAAAAGAGCATGAACGTGACTAAAACTAATAAAAACTAAAATGACAGCTTGAAACAAAGACTAGACTAAAACCAAAAACAACACTACTATAAGTGACTCCCCAAAAACTAAATGATAATTATAACTGAATAATTCATGATCTTTGTAATAATGTTCAATCTGTGTTGCTTCACAGGTATAAGGAAGACTTTTTATTTGACGACTTTCACTTTTCTTGAAAATAGCATTTAAATGTTTTCAAAATATGAAACCAAAATCAATGCACAAATTATATTTCTAAGATCTTGGAACAACATTATAAAAGCTTTAGCTTTATAAAATTTTCTTATCATGCGCACTCTTATTTGTCACTGCTTTTAACAGGGGAACAGACGTTTGAATACATGGAAAGTTCAGATCAGTCTGGACGAATGTATATGGATCTAATAGGTCCAGATGTTGAAGTGAGTGGCAAGCAAGTGCTTGAAATTCTCAGAAAGATTCTGAGTGAACAATCAAACCCTGAGGACCTTGACAAGGCAGCTGAGGTGTTGAAAAGATGGGGCAAACTGAACAGTGTTACCATAGACAATGAAGAAGGCAGCTTTGAGTGTCTTCAAGAAATAGATCAGTTTGTGGAAAACCACATTCCCATGCTGCCAGTAGAGGGACCACAAGGATCTCAGTCAGAGCAGTTACATGACTTTCTAAAGAGCACACACACCGTGATATGCCATGAGGTGTTTCGATTAACACCTGTACTGGAAGATACTGGGCTGCTAGATCGTCTGATTGACAGTTACAGCCGTCACCTCTTTCTCAAGTTGGACCTGCTCCTAAACAGAGATCTGTCTGTGAAAGAGACCTTCTGCCTTTTACGGTGGGGGAAAGATGTTTTCTTCAGGTATGATGTTTACTTTTCCGTAAATCTGCTTGTAATAAACAAATGAAGCGTGAGCTGTTGATGAATATATGATCTAATTTTTTACAGTCCAGATTCACAGCATGTCGTCAGAGTGCATGACCCTCTGCTGTTGACGGGATGGTTTGAGAAAGCAATAAGGAAACTACTGCCAATACTAAAGGTAATAATATGCTCCACCTTTAATTGTTAAAAGCATTATCAATGTATTAGGCTAACAAGGAGGAAGCGAAATATTTAGGAAGGACATGAATCATGACTCTGTCCCATTTTAAATGCCACAGAATGACATCTCTGAGACTCTACAGAACATCCTGCACTTTGATGAGAAACATGGACAGTATGAGGAATCGATGGATGAAGAAAGATTCATCAGAGTGCACATAGATGTCACTCAGGTTGAGAAAACAATGCACAATCCTTCAAAAATGTTTCGAAATATGCATTTCACACATAATTTATGTTGTTATGTCTTTTCAGTGTCTGAATGCTGTTCTTGTAAACTCTGAAGGATTTAGTAAGACCTTTGTGTGTACGGCACAAAATCTCTGTCTCGAAGAGCTTCATCGTTTTGTTCGGAAGTAAGTGTATAAAACGTGTTTGTCTTTTTATTATCTTATATAATATTAATATGAACTTTTACTTGTTCATATGTTCTCTAGGTATGTGGATGCAGAGAAAAAACACCTAACAAATTGGAAACCCTTGAAAACAAACTTTGTGTACCTGTTTCGAGTCATCAGCACCTGTAGGCAACTCAGGTGAGTTTTATTTTTAATGATTAATACAATAATAATTTTATATATCACTCAAAACCTGTCCAAATTAATAACTGGCTTTATATGCATATTCTGACTGAATCATTCTGTATACCTGCATTATGTTCAGACAACCACAGAACTGTAGTTCTTTTGTAAAACCACTTTTATTCTTATATTTATTTTGCTGTTTAGATTTTTTGCTCCCAAACTCAACACACCAGATATAAACAACGATCTCTTAAATCTCATCTGCTGCATATTAAAGGAGATGGAGGATCACGTTTTGTCTATTGTACAAAAGATGATGAAACACTTAGCAGAGGTATTTCATTATTTCATCATCAATAGTTTATGCATGGAAGGAAAGTTGGGGGATTTCCCAAATGAACAGAATTCCTAAAGTGGAATGTCCCAGAAATAATGAAATATTTTTTTGTTTGCTTGAATGCTTACATTTCATTGTTCAAGGTTAAATTGGTGTACTTAGTATGGATTAGACATCATGAACTAACAATGAACAATGCTTTTCAAGCATTTCAACCACAATTTTACAGTAACCAATAGTGTAGATATTTATTAATTGACATTAACCTAGAGAAAAAAATAGGCAATTACTATATTATTTATTCTGTAAATATACATTTCCAGGACAGTTTGAGAGGTTATTTCAAAAAGGGATATGAACAAATTCATACCATGACAAAGGCAATCCTAAAGCAGTGTGCGTCTCTGCCTCAGAATGACGTGGGAAAGGAGATTCAAGAGGTTGGTTCTGTACTCATAAACCCACTCAAAATTAATTCTTTAACAATAGAACTTTAAGTTTACATAACTCTCACACTTCTGCCCCTCTTTCTTTCTGATAGATCTTTGTGGATGTCGCCTACGACTGTGTTTCACGCGTGTATCTGGATTGCCTGATGAAGAGCAAGATCAAGCGGCTTGAAAAGAGATGGGGAAATGTTGGAGAAAGGATGAGAGAGGATGCTCTCAATTTTCACAACACGTTCACTGAACTGGTAAAAAAAAAACACTTTAAAAAGTTTTTAGGGGTATTTTCCTGTTTCCATCTCATCAGGATGAATACAAAGGCCCAGTTATTGCATGTTCAAGTTACAATTTGGTATGAGTAAAAACAACTTAACTTACTGAAGCAAATGATGCAATTCAAACTAAATGATCCAGTAGTTCGCAAGTTCCGTTGCCATCATCTTTAAGCTGATAAGGTTAAGCGTATTTGGCTTGCTGTCCGCAGTGGAGTGGCTCGAGGAAGCAGCATCAACTCGAGCGGCTGAAATAAAACAAGATGAGAACTTAAATATTCCCAGCACTGTGATGTAGTTGTCACAAGCCACATTCACAAAGGCAGTTGTATTTATTAAGGGAAATCCAAAACTCATCAACCAGTTCAGACAGGGGTCATAATCCAAATACACGATCCAAAAACATAATAAACAAACTAGCACAAAGCAGAAACAGACCTCAGATGTGGTGTGATGAATAACAACGACTCAGTGACAAACACTAAGGCCCTAGGCTTGTTTGAGATGCGCCTCGCCTCGCCTCGCCTGCAATGTAGTCGAGAGTAGGCGGCTGCAGTGAGGGGAGGAGTGAAAAAAGCGCAATCAAGCCGGACAGATCTATGGTTCTCGCAGTGAATCAGACACCTGTGAGATCAAAGGCCGATATCGCGGGATTAACGGGATTCACGCTCGTGCACGTGTTGCTAATAAACTGGATGTGATTTAAGTTCTGTTGCTTTTATATAAAAATAAATAAAATGTAAATAAAACCCAAACTACTTGTTATTTAATTACATTCCAAATAGCCTATGGTTTATCAATCTTTTTTTTTCTTTAATACAGACGTGTTTTTATATAGGTAGCCTAGCCTATTGTTTTAACAAAAATGAAATATAACCCATATGGCACTGTCAGAGAGTTTATTCACCCATATGTATACACATAAAACATGATATCAGTTTTAAAATCAAACATTTTAAAAGAGAACAATTCATCTGTTGTTCTTTTATTTTTATTTTTATTTATTTTACCTTTTTATTAGAATGCAAGTTACAAACAGCCTACCTACAAGCACCACAATTCGTGAAACAAATAGGCCTATTATACAGCCACAAATAAATAAACATCAGAATAAAATTAATAATAAAATAACCTAAATAAATAAATCAAAATAAGCTTAGCTTAAATAGACAGACTTAAAAACTTCATCATCTATAAAATGAGAGCTATTTTTCACTTGAACATTTTAGAGTAGGCCTAGTATATTTGAGTTACTGACTATAGCTTTCTTATTTTTAACCCGTTTAAGAGATTCACAATATAGATCAGTTTCAATTTGAAAAAAATAAATAAATAAAACATGGCCTTGATTTGGAGAATTTAGCTTAATGAATATGGAATTTACCTTCATCACTGTTGTTTAAACCAATGAGCATTAAGCTGTGTCGTCAGCAAGTCGTTTCCCATCATGCTTTTGATCAGCGCAGTCGGTGGAGAGCAACTGCGCGCGACTGCAGAATCCGACCCTTCCGCCTTGCGCTCGCGAGAGTTTTTTGACATACGTCGGCATGACATCAGAGCCAGGCGGACCGTTCTCGGACACATTTCTAACCGGCATGCATCTCGCGCTGATCACCGGTGATCGATTCTGCGCAGAATTTGCTCATCTCAAACAAGCCTCCTGTTTACACACGAACTCTCGCGGGTGAAAACGTAAAAATATTTTATCGGATGTGCTTTTACACGGCGACGGCGTTTTTGGGGCTTAAAAACGCAAAAAAAGTGAAACCACCCTCCAGAGTGAAAATCTTAAAAACGCTCCACTCCCGTGTAAATGGTAAAAACACTTTCTACTTGAAAGTGAAGGTTGTACGCAAGCGCGTGGACTTGGTGTTGTTGTAGTATTAGGCTTGTTTGAGATGCGCCTCGCCTCGCCTGCAATGTAGTCGAGAGTAGGCGGCTGCAGTGAGGGGAGGAGTGAAAAAAGCGCAATCAAGCCGGACAGATCTAGGGTTCTCGCAGTGAATCAGACACCTGTGAGATCAAAGGCCGATATCGCGGGATTAACGGGATTCACGCTCGTGCACGTGTTGCTAATAAACTGGATGTGATTTAAGTTCTGTTGCTTTTATATAAAAATAAATAAAATGTAAATAAAACCCAAACTACTTGTTATTTAATTACATTCCAAATAGCCTATGGTTTATCAATCTTTTTTTTTCTTTAATACAGACGTGTTTTTATATAGGTAGCCTAGCCTATTGTTTTAACAAAAATGAAATATAACCCATATGGCACTGTCAGAGAGTTTATTCACCCATATGTATACACATAAAACATGATATCAGTTTTAAAATCAAACATTTTAAAAGAGAACAATTCATCTGTTGTTCTTTTATTTTTATTTTTATTTATTTTACCTTTTTATTAGAATGCAAGTTACAAACAGCCTACCTACAAGCACCACAATTCGTGAAACAAATAGGCCTATTATACAGCCACAAATAAATAAACATCAGAATAAAATTAATAATAAAATAACCTAAATAAATAAATCAAAATAAGCTTAGCTTAAATAGACAGACTTAAAAACTTCATCATCTATAAAATGAGAGCTATTTTTCACTTGAACATTTTAGAGTAGGCCTAGTATATTTGAGTTACTGACTATAGCTTTCTTATTTTTAACCCGTTTAAGAGATTCACAATATAGATCAGTTTCAATTTGAAAAAAATAAATAAATAAAACATGGCCTTGATTTGGAGAATTTAGCTTAATGAATATGGAATTTACCTTCATCACTGTTGTTTAAACCAATGAGCATTAAGCTGTGTCGTCAGCAAGTCGTTTCCCATCATGCTTTTGATCAGCGCAGTCGGTGGAGAGCAACTGCGCGCGACTGCAGAATCCGACCCTTCCGCCTTGCGCTCGCGAGAGTTTTTTGACATACGTCGGCATGACATCAGAGCCAGGCGGACCGTTCTCGGACACATTTCTAACCGGCATGCATCTCGCGCTGATCACCGGTGATCGATTCTGCGCAGAATTTGCTCATCTCAAACAAGCCTATTCATTCCTAGCCGCCTGAAGTGCATACTACATTGAATTTCACACTATATTGCGTCACCATTTGCACGCGGATTTCCCACACAAAACGCTGAATAAAAAGTGATGACGCAACGCAACTTTTTCGTTTTCTCTTCAGAATCGTTTCCGTGTAAACATAGCGTAAAACATACAGGGTAAAATACAAAGAGACAAGTAATCATGATGGGGAACCGCTGAGTGCTGGAACCAGTGATGAATGCTGACAAGGATTGTGGGAAATGCAGTAACTAATGTTAATGATGGTGTGTGGGTGTGGGTGTGTGTGTGTGTGTGTGGGGGGGGGGGGGGGCGCGACTTATTACATAATATTAGTAATATTACTTGTAATAAGAAATGACTCTTTACATTAAGGTGGCAGCCTAGTGTGAACAGGGTGTTGGGGGAATCACTTTTTTTTCTCTTCCTCACCAAACCACAATTTTTGCAAGGTCCTGCAATTTCATTGCATAAAATTGCATAAATATCCCACATATTCCATCACATTTTTTTTAAAGAAAACGGGCCGCATAATCATAATAATTTTTGCCCGCAACAATCACAAAAAAACTGTAAGGACTGATTAAGAGATGACAACCCATGCTCCACTTTGAGCTGTTCTATCCGAAATTGTGGCGTCATATACGACACTTTTGCAAAAGCGTAAACATCCAACGCACATGGCACCCTTTGGCGTCAAATGAGACGCAGAAATATATGGGGCAGAAGGCGCCTTCAAGTGGTCAACTCAAACCCTAACCCATACCCCACACCTAAACCCATTACGGAAGCATCTCATTTGACGCTAAAGGGTGCCATGTGCGTTGGATGTTTACGCGTTTGCAAAAGTGTCGTATATGACGCCTTGGGATGAGAATGCGTTGAAATTGTGTATTTTAATGTCTTTAACAAGATACTGAATTAAAAAGAACTTTGACAGTAACAATCAGATAATCCCCAAGACAAGAGTATGACTCATGTGCACATTAGCCACAGGATCAACACAATGCAGTATTTTCATAGACAATGTATCTGTTTCCTGCAGAGCGGCAGTGATGACCAGAGGAACCAGCTCCTTCAGAGACTGAGTGAAGTTGTGCTTTGCAATGATGTAGATGCACTGAAGGTTATCTGTTGTGATGTTTCCCAAAGTTTCCCAAAGGACAGGTAAATTCAGCCAATAACATTCAACTGTCTTTGTATAACATTTGCAATATTCAAACATGTAATTACAGGTCTGAAAATGTAGGTTTTATTGATATTATTTGTGTGAGTGAGTACTTTTGTTTTCATCACAAAGTGCAGTGAAGTCTTCTGAATGTTTTGCAGTGAGCAGTATGTACCTGGTCTGCTGCGCTGGAAGGGGGTGTTATCAGAGCGACAGGTGAGAGAAGTACTGGATGTGGTGAGGGACGTACTGGATGGGATCCGGGATCCAAAGCAAAAGTCCAGATGTGTCACCCGTCATTCCCTGAAGGGCTTTTGCTGTTGTCTTTGATATGAATAACACCACGAGCCAGACCAAAACCTTTGTTTACAAGTGTTTACATGGCATGACTGTTTCTTTTTTTTAATGTTTCTAATTTTTTTTTATACATATTTGTGTCAAATGACCAATTTGATTTTACTTGAAATAGGAAATAATGTATTTAAAGACCGTTTACATGTTTGCAAACAGCGATGGCGTGTTTTGTTGGCAGAAAAGGACAGTTCTGCAGCTGCAGTCTGGAATAAAAGTGGAAATTTTGAGTTTATGTCTTTTTAATTCTGAGAAGAAAAATCTGAATTGTGAGATGTAAATTCTTTTTTTCATTTCATTCATCCTAAAGTCTTTTTTCCTCACAATTGTGAGTTACAAAGTCAGAATTTGGAGATAAAATTATTATAGGTTTAAATGTAAACTGCATACGATGTAAAGCTATTGTTTACATCACATTGGTTTAATAGTAGACTACTCATCGCAGGTTTCATCAGTTCAGTTTGTGGCTTGTAACCATAAATGACCCTGTTTAGCTACAATGAGCATCTTTTGACAATGATTTTTATTTTTTTTTTGCATTCCAGTTAATTCAAAATCCAAAAGCACAAGACATTTTTTTCTCTTATTCTGTGGATTTTGTCCGTTTCCTTCCACTTGTTACCGCTGTTTTTCTGCCATCACAATATGCGCACAACTGCAGGTGACATAAAAATGTTACTTTTTTTTATACTTAGTGTTTTTTTTAATGAAAATTCTTTGTTAATTAAAAACTATGTATTTTTTAAAAATGTTATTGTAAAATTATTTAATATTTATATTGGTTGAATTTTGGTATTTATTCTAATATAAATGTATTTTCATTTGAAAATAGAATGCATTTTTTTTATTCATTTGGGAGATGATTTTATGTGACTTATAAATGTGGTACAAATCATAATTCAATAAATGCCTTTGGTACTTCAATAAAGACATAAATGGCCCTTTTTTGATTCTTTAATGTTTTTTTCCGATAAAATAATTTTCACAGAGTATTGATGTTGTCTCATATCTTCATGGTTATGCATTTGCATTGCGTGTGTATGGCTGATTGACAGTTCGTTTCCAAGGATAGGAAGCAGGAGGTAAAAATAAATACACTAAAACCACATCCTGTGTTCGGGATTAGGTTTGTCGGGAAATCTTCAGTCTATCAGGAACTACACATCCATTGTGACAGCAGATGTGTTTCCTAACTGCACCGGTAACTTGGAATAGTACTACTTGACACTTTCACACCATATCCTTTTATGGGCATCCTGTAATGGGCATTCTCATAACCAGTAATTATCATACATAGCGGTAAAGGAACAATAAGGATGTGTGTACTGGAATTATTTGATTCTGATACTAAGACAATTAGCAGAAATTCTCTCAATTACTGCAATTCAGGTATATCCTGGTAGGTACAACATCCACTCATCTAAAATCTGATAGCTTCTCTGTGACTATTGATCAATCCATAGTTTTTCTATCCAAAGTAGCCTATAAATAAAATGTATTTTTTTATATAACCATTACAATGAGAAACTGGAGAAGAGGGTATTGTTAAAGGGGTGGTTTACTGCTTTTTTTCTTTGCATGATTGTGTTTATGGTGTGCAATATAACATGTATTTGTGCTTTTTCTTTTTTTTAAGTCTTTTTTTTCCATAAATTTCACCTTTATTGTCAGCCGCTTGACTTCCTTGTTCTATGAAACCACTCCCTCAGAAACAGGCAGTGGGCTCAGATTGGTTAGTTTGGGCCGGTGTGTTGTGATTGTGATCTAATCACGTTAAAGTGGCCTATAAATAAAATGTATTATTATTGTTAAAGGAATAACACAAAACATAAAAATTTGCCATTTTATTTCACAAAGGATTTCATTATATACAAAATTATTGCACGATACCTGAGCGCAAGCAATTCCACAAAAGCAAGCAAATCTACATAAGCAATGTTCAAATGTCATGAAACGAAATTCATTTAATCCTCACTATGGAAAAGAAGCTCCTGCTATACTGGAGCGAATCGCTCTTTTCTTTGATTTGATCTTGGCTGCAAGTGACGCTCTCCCGGATGTTCCTGAAGTCTAATGTAGAAAGATTTCCCTTGAGTCTCAGCCAAGCAGAAATATGACGGTGACTGTAAAAACAAAGAGACATGAGGAAAGTGCAACGCTAGTTCATGGCAAAATAACTCCACAGCAGAATCCACTATACCTGAGATCAGGGTAATCACTCATCAGGTTTACAAGCTCTAACTTTATACTGTCTGGATCCTGTAATTTCAGAAGTTCTGCCAATCTGGGAAGAATGTCTTTCAACCAATCCATCTTTGATCCCTGGAAATAATGAATGAATGAGGAAAATTAGACAATGCCATGTTACAAAAGGGATCATTATATTTGTTTATAAGGAAATAAGTTCTGTGGTTTCTGCAATTTAAACTTGTATTTTAACAAAAAGAAAGAAAATACAAATTTAAGCTTTATTTATGATGTTTTTTTGCATGTGTACTTACAGCTGCAGTCAGGCATGCATGTATGCGTTCACTGTTTAAGCACAGTTCTGATGCTGCCCTCTGTTGCTGATCTTTATTTGAAAGTGTGATCTTTTGTTTCATCATTTTCCGTACATATTCCGCAAGAAACTCCTGATGCATCCTATCCAATAGCTCCTAATCATCAAATCAATCAATCAATCAATCATTACCAATTAAATATACAGCAAATAAAGTAGTCGATATATTGGTTGATCTATATGTCCATACCTGGCAACACATTTTGTCCAAGTTGTTGAATTTCTGAATATGTTTTTCCAGCTTTGCAAGTATCTCTTCACATACACCATGACTATCCTTGAGCCAGTGGTGGGAACCCACCTTCCTGTACAAATCCTGCAGGAACAGATATATTGACACATATTTATTTTAATGTATATAGAAACATACAGAATCTGGTCATGATGTAGGCTTGCTTGAGTAATTATTTATGTAGTCCTCTCATATGAACTAGACAGAAGCAGTTAATAAAAGGTAAAAGTGTGGCTTGTTGTATAACTGAAGAATGAGGACCCTGCCGGCAGCCAACTGCTCACATGGATGTATTCCCTGCCAAGATAAACCACCTCAAGTGGTTCAGCAGTTACTATTTTGGGTAAAATGTTTAGGGCCATAATTTCTAATTACAATGATGTGTTAAATTGATCAAACATGGGAGTAAATGTATTTACATTTATACTGTTTTAAAATATGTATATTACAAACAAATCCTGTTCTGTTAAATCAAAGAATCGTGAAATAAAAAAATAAAATTGTAAGCAGCAAAACTGTTTTCAACATTGATATAATACAATTCTTGAGCAGCAAATCACCATATTAGAGTGATTTCTGAAAGATCATGTGACTGAAGATTAGAGCAATGATGCTGGATATTCAGGAATAAATTACAGAAATTACAGAGACTTTCAAAAACATTTTACAAATCTTAATGAACCCAGTTGTGAATATATTTTTCTATATTATAAAAATAAAACTTTTTTTTTTTTTACATTTCTAGCAAAAATACCCAGAAATGACCCAGATGCTGTTTACCCAAACTTGCCTTTTAAAATGAATTTTATACATTTCAATGCATTAACATTCTATTATTCACATAACATTATTATTTACATTACTTAAAAACTTAAACCATGTATAAGTTAATTTAGTTTCTTTTACACTGTAACACTGCTGTGAGGATATAAACTCTGGTTACAATAGATCATAAGCAAATGATGTCCTGCTAAGTTGCTGTTGTAGGATATACTGCATTAATGTTGAAAAGTTTGACAGAGCATTAGCAAAAATAGGGCAATTTTTTTAATAGGCTACATAAAAGTGAAAGAAACAAAATGTAGCTTTTACCTTAAGTTCCTTTTGCATATTAGAAGTAAAGTAATTTGTGCTGCTTTCTGTCATGGTAGTCAATAAAGACAGACAATTTGTTTTGACATCTTCCAGGAACAGATGTGCATTCTTTGTAATATAGTCCCTGCGAGAAAAAAATAAACTCAATACAAATTCAAAAAAGTTAAATATGATATTTCAGCTGAATATAAGCGACACCCACCTGCACTGAATGAGAAATGAGAGATTGACCATCAAAACGGCCTCAGAGTTGGTCTGCCTGCTTTTGATGACCTTTGCATGAAATCTTTCATAACTGTAGGGATGGAAATTGAGTTAATGAATCATCTGTATAAAATATATAGTACACACTTAAATACAAGAGCAGAAGTTTTCGAAAAGAATGTAGTTTCAGAAATACTCACTCTTTCAGAAAAGTGCTCATCTGGCATGTGATTTTCATCGCTTTGGTCTCATCGCCTAGCATCTTTTGAGTATTCTCAACATGTCCATGAAAGCACTGTAAAGGGAAGGGGAAAAGAAAAAAATATGTTCCTCCAAAAATCCATTATTCGATGAAGGGAAAGAATTGCTAATTACTTTTCCTCTTTTCATTACCTGGATCACATCAATGGCCTGAGGACAGCAGTACACCTGGTCCCTCAGTGGTGGAAGTGCTCCCTCCTTCCAGGCTGTTTCTTCTCTGTCCAGAATGTTGCGGAGGTGTGTGCTCACTTCCCTCTAGTGAACAATAATGTGATCAAATTAAAACTTAATCGTTGTGTTGGAAGCACATTTAAAGGGATACTCTATCCAAAATTTACTTACCCTCAAGTTGTTGCAAACCTGTATGAGTTTCTTTCTTCCGATGAACACAAAGGAAGATATTTTGAAGAACGATTGGAACCAAACAGTTGTTTGGCACCATTGACTTCCATAGTAGAAGAAAAAATACTATGGAAGTCCAATCGTTCCTTCAAAATATCTTCCTTTGTGTTCAGCAGAAGAAAGAAACTCATACAGGTTTGCAAAATATTGAGGGTGAGTAAATGACCGAATTTTCATTTTTGGGTGGAGTATCCCTTTAAGACTAGTAGAAAGAAAACCTCCAAAAATACATTTAAATGTCTATTTTATTGCAGTTCTATATTTAGAGTTAAATTACAAATCTTTAAAGGCTATAATTTTTCTCATGTACTGATCTCCACTTTGGTAGCACTTATCCACCGAACAGTTTTTATTATATCATGTAATGAGGGGTTTGTTCATATGACATCTGCCTGATTTATATATTTTTAACAAATCCTGAAAACATGGATATTTTTCTAATTTATGGACGGATAAAAAGAGATTTAAAAAAAAATCCTGTCTTTAAAAATATTGGACTGTGGAACAAGAACAATTTTGAACCTGGCTTTATCCAAAGGAATTGTATGCAAATGTGTGCATTTTTAATTAGAGAATCAAAAAGCATCAAACCTTCTCGCTGGTCAAAAACTGCTGTTCCAGTGGTCTAATCATGTCTTCTGGAAGCAGAGGGTCAAGCTTTGTGTGATCGATCACTTCTTTTATCTTGCTGACATTTAAAATACTGCGAAAAAAGAAAGACCAAATATAAGTTTGCCTTATGCAGAAAAACAAAACAAAACAAAAAAGGATAGACATCATTTACTGTCATCATTTACTCACCTGACTTACCTGTCGTTCCAAACCTGTATGACTTTCTTTCAACTGTTTTTGGCCATACAATGAAAGTTAATGAGAATTTAAAAAAAAAATAAAAAAAAATCCCTGACTCCATTGGCTTTCATTATTTAGAAAAAAAAAGGCATTTTTCTAAATATCTTCTCAGATTTGAATGGCAATGAGTAAATTATGACAGAACATTACATTTTGGCTGAACGATCCCTTTAAATCTCTTTAATATCAAATGACGATAGATAGATAGATAGATAGATAGATAGATAGATAGATAGATAGATAGATAGATAGATAGATAGATAGATAGATAGATAGATAGATAGATAGATAGATAGATAGATAGATATTATGAAAAAAAAAACAGTCTAGTGTCATTTGTCTTACTTGGGGTAATGCTGGTTCACCCACTGCAACAACAGAACGCAATCCTCATCACACAGAGTGTACTCTGCGACTTCTCTCAACTTGGCACTGAAGGTGTTATGATACAGTGTGGCATAAAACTGGCACACATTCTCTTGTTCTGGGTAGCAGCTGTGCACCCACGTCGCAACTTCCAGCAAGTCTTCTTTCAGACGTTTTGCTTTGCTAATGATCGATTGTTGCATGGAGGATTGTATCTCAACGCTGGAGTCTACCTCTGCTTCTTCCATCCGCCTGTGAACAAGTCGCTCAAGCAGAGCCTCGTAGTTCTGTTTACACCGCCTCGGCCTCCAGGGTGGGCGTCCCTTTTCTTGAAACCCTTCCCAGTGTGTGTCTTGCTCCTCCTCCTGCAGAATAGCCTGGACTGCATCTTTCAGTACCTCCTGCTCCTCGGCACTCTGGATGTCGAGGGAGTGCTCCAGTGTCCGCATCACCAACTTAAGCAGGTCCTCGTAGTCTTTTGCTAGACTAGCCTCTGAATCTTCCTCTTCCTCCACCAGCTTCCTCTTGGATCCGATCCCTTCCTGCTTCAACGCAAACAGACGGTCTTCTCGGATGATCAGTTGTTTCCCTGCGTCCACAAAGCGACATTCTTGAAGATTCTGCCTAAAAGTGGGGACCTCTGTAGATAACAGAAAAAGCATGCTTAAAAAGGACTTTTCTTTCATGGAATGTTGCGTTTTATCCTTTTAAAAACCATTAAAATCCATGGTATAGAAAAAAATGCAAGATTTCTGTAAATTTATTTCTAAGCAGAACACCATAGCCTAGTTTTGCCTAGATATGATCTTATTTGTGATGCACTTTAATACTGTACAAAACTTAATTGTTAAATATAATCATTGTTTCCATCCTTGGAACTTCACACAATAATTTCATCACAATAACTGATGTCACAAGAGTGATTTTCTTAATTAGTCACTTTATTTTACAGTGTCCTTGTTACACATGTAGGCATAGTAATAAATTGTGCTTTTCATGCAACTAGAATAAACCACACCCTAACCTATATATATATATATATATATATATATATATATATATATATGAAGAGTTCAGATGCAAAAGCCTCTAAATGCCATTTGAAATTTTCTTCTTCAATGATGATTTTTATCAAACTTGTATATTTATGTTCAGTAATTTCTTAAATAACAATTAATAGGTAATGATCATTGCCATTTAAGTGAAATCACTGAACTTAAATATACAAGCTTGATAAAAATGATCATTCTAGAAGAAAATGGCACTTAGAGGCTTTTGCATCTGAACTCTTCATATATATATATATATATATATATATATATATAACCAATAACATACATTTAAAATATAGCCTAATTACACTTAAGTTTTTTCCTTTTAGTGGTTTTAAATTATTTCCTGCTAAATCCATAACAAAATATTTCGTGTTATTTTTTTCTTCTTCTGTAAAACGTAAAATAACAGTGCAGATCTTTATAAACAAGATGACTCTGAAAATAACTCTGCAAAATAAGATGGAATTCTGTATGTCCAATTACAAAATGCTAAAATATGATTTATCTACATAAGACCTAATGAGCAACTCTTGTCTTACCTGTTTCGTTCTTTTTGTTATTCCGTTTAAAAATGTTTAGCTTTCCGAGCTTTAATGCCATCTCTTCTGTTGAAGAAAAAAAAACCAAATATCGTAATATCAGGTGCGCAAAAAGAAAAACTGAATTTCAATTCTATATTTTTTTGTCCATCTAGAACGTTTGTGGATATAGTTAAGATAAACTTGCTCATTCTCAGTTTTATAGTCTCCATCCGCCCATTGCGCCGGTTGGGCGGAGCATCATCACACAGTTTTTTCCGCATGGAGCTCATCTGAAGCGGGCTAAACAAGTTTATTTATAGGCTACAGTAATAAAAATTAAATTAAAAGCAAGATAGAAATAAACAAAGACATTAGTGAGCTCGGTGAAAAAAAGTTCACCACCTCAATTCCTGAATGTCCGTTTTTCTTGATTTAGATTAAATCGTGATTTCAAATAGGCCTAGTTTATAATTAGTCTATAACAATAAATAAAGTATCATGCTGTAAAAATATCCTGTTACATTTACGTCTAAAATCCAGCATTTATTTATTTAGCAAGACAATCACCGTCAAAATACTGTAACATTATTGTTTCAGGTTGGCAACGGAATATAGACCTGATTATTATACAACTTATAACTGTTTATTTAATTTAAATGAAGTTATATAGGCTACTCGAACTAAAATGTAGCCACTGATAATCACCATAATAATATGATAAAGAGTTCAAGGCAAGCTACAGCATGGTCATCATCAACATTGACAAAACATCATCATGAGAGATTTTAACCACATTTCATATTTCACCAATTAGACTGTCAAAGTTTAAGTAGCCTATGTTTTTTCACTGATGGTTTCCTGGGATGAATGATTGAAAAGAAAAAGACCTTTAGGATCAGCGAGCCTCATTACTGCATCCACACATTTCCCATGTCTTTATCTGAAATCCTGCCCTTTCCTTCTGTTAATCGGGAATATCTGGATGGTACTGGAAGTCTGGAGCAGTGCTTTAGGAAAATCCCAATGAAGGGAAAGTACACTCCACTTCTGACACCGTTCGCTTGCCGAAGCCAAAACAATGAGTAATTTTGGACTGGAAAAAAGTATTAATTAAATTCTTGGCCTGTGTTATCTCTTATAGCATGACTTTTACCTGGCTCGGACAGCTAAAAAAAAAACAAATAACAATATATCACCCAGAATTGTGATAGGGAGGACATTGGGCTGATATTGAGTAAAGAGATTTCTCATAATATTTCAAAGTCCAAATGATGTTCTTTATTGATGTTTTTTAATTAAATTAAATTTATTAAGGACAATCTCTTTTTGTGCTAAAGTACTAGAGATCAGTGTTTCTAAACACCAAAATTTTCATTCGCACTTGCATCAGACAATATATGTGTTATGATTTCCTGATTGCTCTATAGGGGAGAAAAGTCACAGCAAAAACAGATGGTGGTGAAATGAAACGTGCAACAGCATGAAGCCACCTCGTCTCCAGACACAGAATACTTTCACAACAGCCGAAAAATAACCACATAATATTTCATGAAAGAAAGTAGCTTTCATTTACAAATTAAGCAACAACAAAAAAAGAGGGTAAGATTCTTGCCAAAACAACAATCAGTCTGCCAACTTGTTAACCAAACTACTTAAATTGCAAAATAACTCCATAACATAAATAAATGGCACCCACCTCCCTACTAACCCCATAAATAAAGAACTAAATGATTAACTAGCAATGTTATTATAGTAGTAGTACTTTATTGTTCAGCCTTTAATCTTGTTAAAATTAAACCAAGAGAAAAAAAAAACAGATGAATTGAACCATTCAATGAATAATCATTGAGGTTAACACTCACTTCTGCCTTTAAACTCTAAATCACAGAGTGTGACCAAAAGAGCTAAGGAGAGAAAAGTCTACTTCAATAAGTGTAACACAAATGAGGTGAAACAACACCACTTCAAGTCTGGGGTTGAAGATGACACCTCAAAGCTGTTTCATATTGTGATAGAAATATATGACGTAAAAATTGGTATTTTCAACATTAAATGGACAGAGAAATGCATACTGAGGATGCTCAGGTCAAAGCCCTTAACCAAAAAGTGTTTAACACATTGAAATGGTGCACTTAACAGTCACATGATACGCTAACCAATCACCAGAACAAATCACAGTGAAAAAGACTTGAGTGACATTGATTTTATGATATAAATGTACATGTATCGTATTATTCTGGGGACTCACTTGGTTGTTGTGGCCAGTGATCTCCCGACCGTTAATAAAACTTAATGTGGAGTGTATAGAATTCGGGGAATTAACTCGAGATACCGTAGTTTTTATTTTTATCAACTGCAAGTTGTTTAAAGAGTCCGTGGTGAAGAAGTCAGATTAAATCGGTTGTATTCGTATTTAGAATTTCCATGACAGTCAAGCACACCACCAACACTCCTCTTCTTCTTCGTCTGCACAGTTTGGGCACACACAAACAAAACCTTACAGCTCTGGACGTATATGTGTGTGGCAAAACCTTTTAGTGTGTTTTAGAAATGACTTATGTATTTCATGAATCATATCTTTTCTGTAACTAGTGAAAGCTACGGTGGCCAAGAGAGCTCATGCAAATAGAAAAAAAAAAACACAGTCAAATTAAGAAAACAGTTTTACAGTTAACCAAATACAGAAAGGCACTGCAAAAGTTCACAACACAACCGAAGACAAAAATACACTGCAAATAGCCTAGTACAGACCACAACAGAAATGTTTCCAGAGGGAAAGTCCTAGTTCCCAGTAGGAACTTTTAACTGGAATACCCCCTCAAGCCAGAGTTGTGCAACACCCCACCCACGACTTCAGAATCCAATATGGCTGCTCAGTGCATTCCCCATAGTGTAACAGTAGTACCGGTTATATATTGTTTATTATTACTTTTGTTTGTCTGTGTCTCAATAAACCTAGTATTATCCAACCTTTATTTGTGGACATGAAACTGCACCATTATCTGTGCAAAATACAGCTTTTAAATGTTTGTTTCCCGAAAGAGCAAGTTTGCCCGGACGTGTTCATTTTAGTTTTCTGTGTGCAGGAATGTGGTCAAACCCAACCATGACTGAACAATTGACAATCTTGATCAACATTTAATTAAAAAGCACTCATGATGATGTGTGAATCCTAAATATAATCATAATAAAAACACAAGTGAATAGACTTGATAAATGTGTAAATTTATGCCTTTATGTTGAGTTTTGTATATTGTGTATATACATTTTAGAAATATATAATAGGGGAAGGCGGGGCACAACCTAACCCGGGGCTAGTTGTAACACCCTTGTTTTAAATACCTCCACAAATGCTAGCATGATGAAACTTAGTGTATTTACTAGTTTTTTAATTTACCATATTGATACTATAGTGTAAAAATTGCACCAAAATTCAGACATCTTTGGAAGATATCACTAACATTTATTTAACCATAGCAAAAGTAAAAACAATCATGTTAATTTTCATCTCATTCATCTCTATTTTTGGTGTTTATCTTAAATAAGATAAATCTGATATTATTTTAATCTCAAATATGTTATTTAACTGTTGATATGGTTCTTTAATGATTCACTAACTAGCAGAAGAACGGTTACAATGTGCCCCTATTAAAACTATGTTATTATATTCTATACTTTTATTAATTTTATTGAAAAAACATGAGAAAAGGGTGTATAAAGACTGAGTGTCAATGATCAGAAATTATTAATAATTATTATGTTTTGAACAACGTTGTATTGCTGTGTTTTCCAGTGTTTTCATTGTCAAACTCATTTATTAAAAAAAATCCCATTATTTTATATGAAAAACTTAATAATTGTATTTTATTGAAAAAATATTTTAGTGTGTCTTGCCTTTTTATTAGATCATATAACATTACCATAAGCTGTCATATGTTGCAATGTGCCCCTCACATGTTACAATGCCTATAGGCCATGTTGTCACATTTCACTTCCATTCTTTCAGGGTAGATCAAGAAAAAAGTATACACTGTATTAATAAAACAACACAAAAGTATATGGGAAATTAATGTGGGAAAAAAATAAATACTCTGAACCCTAAGTAGATTTACACAAACTGAGAAAGTCAAAAAAGCGTTTCCCTACATGTTACCATTCATTCAGAATTGCACATCTGCAAATGATGTAGAAAAAGGGGAAGTAAAATAAGGAACATGATATCTAAAAATTTAGTAAAGCGCAACATTTTAATATGAACACGTGAAGCATGTCTTGTGAAATGTCATTTAAGCTGTTACTATGAACACACACAGACCTGACCAGAAACAATTACTTGTTAAAATAAGAATTCACTATAAAAGTTAACATATGGTCATTCAATAATTTAACATTTACTCGCCCTTGTGTTCTTCCAATCCCATGACATCCTTTCTTCTGTGGAGACATTTGAGGATTCTCATTGCTGTTTTTTCTGTATAATGAAAGCAGATGGTGATCAGGGACAGACAGTGGCGCAAAAAGTCGCTAAGCGCTAAAATTGTTGCTGAAACTGGGTAGTTGCACCCCTGGGGACAGATCTGCTCTTCGTTCAATTTCACTGAGAATCTTGGATGTTCTTCTGTATGATTTATGTCAGCTTGTAGAATATTTCAAAACACCCTTTCTCTTTTTCCAAGGGGGTGGAAAAAAATTCAACATGGTCTCTTGAAAAAAAACAGATGGTTATGCAACTGCCTGGAAAAAAATATAAATATACAAGTTCCACAAGGCTGGTCAAGCATAAGCATTCAATGCCTGTGTCTGTCTTTGACTATGTGTCAAGCTTCAATATAATATTCAAATGTTTGTTGGCTACAAAATAAAGTAGTTCTCATGGTTTCACCATGGTCTTCTTCACCATCTTCTTTCTACTCCCTTCTCCCTGAATCCAAATCGCTAGCACCTGCTGCCCTTATATGTAAGTATTATATATAATAAGGATGACCTTAATACAAACCCAATTCCATAAAAGTTGGGACACTGTACAAATTGTGAATAAAAACAGAATGCGATGATGTGGAAGTTTCAAATTTCAATATTATATTTAGAATACAACATAGATGACATATCAAATGTTGAAAGTGAGACATTTTGAATTGCCATGCCAAATATTGGCTTCTTTTGGATTTCATGAGAGCTACAAATTCCAAAAAAGTTGGGACAGGTAGCAATAAGAGGCCAGAAAAGTTAAATGTACATATAAGGAACAGCTGGAGGACCAATTTGCAACTTATTAGGTCAATTGGCAACATGAATGGGTATAAAAAGAGCCTCTCAGAGTGGCAGTGTCTCTCAGAAGTCAAGATGGGCAGAGGATCACCAATTCCCCCAAGGGTCAAGGGTCGGAAAAGGCCGGAAAACCATACTGAATGCCCGTGATCTTCGGGCCCTTAGACGGCACTGCATCACACACAGGAATGCTACTGTAATGGAAATCACAACATGGGCTCAAGAATACTTCCAGAAAACATTGTCAGTGAACACAATCCACCGTGCCATTCACCGTTGCCGGCTAAAGCTCTATAGGTCAAAAAAGAAGCCATATCTAAACGGGAACCAGAAGCGCAGGCGTTTTCTCTGGGCCAAGGCTCATTTAAAGTGGACTCTAGCAAAGTGGAAAACTGTTCTGTGGTCAGACGAATCAAAATTTGAAGTTCTTTTTGGAAAACTGGGACGCCATGTCATCCGGACTAAAGAGGACAAGGACAACCCAAGTTGTTATCAGCACTCAGTTCAGAAGCCTGCATCTCTGATGGTATGGGGTTGCATGAGTGCGTGTGGCATGGGCAGCTGACACATCTGGAAAGGCACCATCAATGCTGAAAGGTATATCCAAGTTCTAGAACAACATATGCTCCCATCCAGACATCGTCTCTTTCAGGGAAGACCTTGTATTTTCCAACAAGACAATGCCAAACCACATACTGCATCAATTACAACATCATGGCTGCGTAGAAGAAGGATCCGGGTACTGAAATGGCCAGCCTGCAGTCCAGATCTTTCACCCATAGAAAACATTTGGCGCATCATAAAGAGGAAGAACAACAAAGAAGACCTAAGACAGTTGAGCAGCTAGAAGCCTTTATTAGACAAGAATGGGACAACATTCCTATTCCTAAACATGAGCAACTTGTCTCCTCAGTCCCCAGACGTTTGCAGACTGTTATTAAAATAAGAGGGGATGCCACACAGTGGTAAAAATGGCCTTGTCCCAACTTTTTTGAGATGTGTTGATGCCATGAAATTTAAAATCAACTTATTTTTCCCTTAAAATTATGCATTTTCTCAGTTTAAACATTTGATATGTCATCTATGTTGTATTCTAAATATAATACTGAAATTTGAAACTTCCACATCATTGCATTCTGTTTTTATTCACAATTTGTACAGTGTCCCAACTTTTATGGAATTGGGTTTGTATTTAATCTTGGTTTTTCTTGAGGACAAACACATATAATAAAAACATCAGTGATAATGCAACAGCATGTTTAGTTTTCATTGACATTTAGATTCCTCATGTGACCTAGATTCAGCGTCTTTCCCTGCCAGCTGCATGGTCCTTATAGTATTCCTTTAAATCACATGATTTTCTGTTGTAGTGTTCATATAGAGAATTATGCAGTGGTGAGAGAGTGTGTAATTCTCTCTCGCCCACCGTTTAAACGAAGTTAAAAAACCTTAAAAATCCATCAAATCATTTAGTCCATGTAACCATCACCAGATCTTATCACTGTAAATCAACATTTAGAAATTTCTGTGAAATTAAAATAAAACTCACTGAAAGGTCTCTTGATTCATTAACCATGATACAAGTCTTTGCCGAGGGCAATTGAAGTTTCTAAACAGATTTTTCTTGTTGTTGTTTTTAAATGTTTGTGAAACTTATCAACAGATTAGACAAGAAAAAGAAAGATAAAATAGAAACTAACTGAAGTGTTTGTTGAAAATAGAACTCTGAACTGCCTGACCTGAACTCTAAATTATCTTCTGTCCATTACATTTATCATCTCAGTTGGAATACA
This sequence comes from Pimephales promelas, assembly GCF_988280905.1. NCBI lineage: Eukaryota > Metazoa > Chordata > Actinopteri > Cypriniformes > Leuciscidae > Pimephales > Pimephales promelas. Next base: position 6,473,637 of record NC_142779.1, on the reverse strand, counting down.
GAAGCCTTAGAGGTCAAAGCCACAAGAAAATAGAGTAGAAGGAACTTCCCTTTTCAAATAAAAAGAGTTTACCATATTACTGACTGGAGAAACTGATCCGTCCCTCGTCAATATGTCAATATGTGAGCTGTAGAGTCCCTGACGTCTTATTATCTTCCTTTCTTTTTACATATCCTCTTTTTTATAAACGGTGTTTTCAGGCCCTTTTATTATTTAGTGCCAACCACCACATCAGACATTTCATTTTCGAACCGTCATAATTCATACAATAACCAACGTTTTTATATTACTGGTTTAAAGCCACTGTCCCGATTTACAAAGTGACATATCATCTCGATAGCTTACACTAAGGTTGTCTTTGTGCAGGATACCTCAAATCTAAGTTACCGTTTAACACCCCTGTGGTATTGGTCAATATCTATGCACCAAATTTTGACAATGATATTTTTTCTTAGGTTTCTCTCTGCTTTACCAAACATTCATTCTAGTTATTGAATTATTGGTGGAGATTTCAACCCCTGCCTACAGGGGCCTTGCACTAAACTTTTCATTCCACTGACTTCCATTCATACGCATGCAAATACGTCCGACTGAAAATGCAAGATTATGCACTTTAATCCACTTCATCCTTATACTCAATTCAGTCGGGAATCCATGAAAACTTAAGTAGGGTTGGCGACGCGTTGTTGATTAGATTTACAAAGTGGAACAGAGCCTTCGTTTCAGCCATTGTTTAACTGCGTAGGAAATGGACATGCACAAAGTTGACAAATCCCGCCCATGAAACCCGGAAGCGTGATATTCCCCTATCCTCTATCAGTCACACCTGCTATCATTCACCTTCATCAACTCCACTCCATATAATCCTGCTTCACACTCTGGCCTTGGCATTCTACACTGAACATGTACTTACCAGTGCATTTAACGGTCCAGTTTGTTGCCTATTCTGTGTGCCATTGTCTGCCAGTCTTCAGTCCACCAGCCACTTCTCATCTCTACCTATTACAGATAAGAGTTATCATTCACATGCCAGTATCACAATCCCGTTCTGCAATCCAGAGACTCTCCCGCTAACTTCCTGTGTTCTTTAATAAACTCTATTCAAATTTGACCTTTGTCTGCATTCTTCTGTTCCATGATAGTGTAGATGCATCACCTGAACAATGCAGTGAAATACAGCAGGAGCAACATATTTCAGGTTTTGCAGAAATAAAAATCACATCTTTTTGTTTAAATGCCTTTTTTTTTTAATCCTTAAGAACAACAATTAGGTCCGAGCAATTAGCAAATAATCTCTTCAAATATTAGAAGTAATCAGTTTCAAAACACCTGAAATCTATCCAGGCCAGATCCTCTGCTTAGACTATCAGGAAGATTGCAGGAAAACAACTGTGGATTACAGGAAAACCTTGCAGTGCCTAAAACTCATGAGTCAGATGTCCAGGAAAATAGACGGTAGGTAGGTGTCAAAGAGAGGAAGGAAGATCAAGTCTATTTAGACTGTGTGGATGTTTTTTCACTCTATAACCTGAATTCTTGCTTCTGAATAAATTCTTATCTCTGTTCTTCTGCCAGTAAGTGAATCCAGGATCTGCTCCGATTATAATATAACAGGAAATCCCCCTCCTGAGGAAGAGCTCTCTGATCTACCATCTTCATTTCTAGGAGAGGTTTCCTGCTATATCGTCCTAAAAAATCTGCAAAAAAAAAAAAAATGTATCAGAGTAATCATAACCCAAATTTCAACTACAGTCATACAAAGTGTTTCAACAATATATATTACATCAATCTTTAAAAAAAAAAAAAGATTGTAAATTTTCTCAGTAAGCAAGAGCCACAGCAAACCTCTGCAGCATCCATTGCATAAGACTTATGGGAGACTGAAATAATGTTAATAACTCCAGAGATGAAGCAGTTTTTCTAATGTACTCTAGTTGTAAGTCCCGGCTGAATCGAGGGCATTAGATCTCTGTTTCTGTACATTACTGTCTTTCCGTGTGACAAAGTAATTTGATTAAATACATTTTCTCATATGTATTCGTTAATTCATCTGACTCCATCTGACTAATGATTTCTGGGCATGATAAAAGTGAGTGAATATTAGATTTTTTTTTTTTTTTAACTCTTTAATTATGTTTTACCCACTCAGGAAGCTATATCACTTATGATTGCAAGTGGTAACCCTGGTCATGACAGTCAAACTGGCATAGACTGTAGGTGGATAAGGTGGCAACAGCCCTGCTGCAGAACATTAAAAAGGAGAAGCACATTAACCAGAAACCATTTGAACCACTAGAGGTTATGGCTTATCCAGCAAAGATTGCAGTCAGGGTGTCAGATGTCAAGGACCCTGCAAGAGATTCCTTCAGCGCTTTTTTTGGGTTAGAGGGGAGCCACTCACCTAAACACCATGTGGAAAATCCCTTCATTTAAAGGTGACAGACGGGGAACAACATTTCCTTTTCATTGTGAGCCTTCAAAACCAATTAGGCGCAAGTAAAAAAAAAAAGTTAACTTTAATATAATGCAATATTACAAATACATATGTAATACATACATATAAACTGTATAATACATTACAGAACCTTTTGTTTTAGAGTTTTCTACAATAGCTGTACATGAATCTAGGGCTGCCCTCGACTAAACATTTTTCTAGTCGACTAGTAGTTGTTCATTTATGACAATACAACAACATTTGTTAAATATTGTTCATTTAACATCAATACATACTGTATGTACAATACATATAACTATATCTTTTGATAGGCTGTCAGTGGAGAAATATGTTTTGTAGATACCCAGCAGAGAGATCCATGAACCAGCCACAATCTGACTTCGTGGGGGTTTTGTGTGTTTCATCATTTGATTATTTCTGTTGTTTCATCATAGCAGAATAGTTTCACATATCATTTTCTGCTGTCTACTGTTCTTGGGGAAGTCTCTCTGGAGTTTAAAAAGTTGCTCATGTTATTTTTGTTTGTATAGATCATCAGCATAATAGCATGTGGGTTTATTTATACTTTGGTCTGTTTATTCAAAGAGTGCAGAGAGACTGTAGGTGAGCAGTTGAAGAAACTGCTGGAACAGATGATAAAATATTATGCAATTATAATATTAATATGCACTGCTAGATTTCGGTCACCAACGGATGGGGTGTGGAGTTGCTTTATCAAAAAAACAACATCTAAATCAACAGATATAATATACATCTAAACAACTAAATAACAGATTTAAAAGGAAACTGTCTTCAATATTTATTGGTGTTGACATGGCCATCTAATTGTGCTGCATACATCATAGCATAGATAAGGGAATTTATGCTTTAGTAGGCTATATAGTGAACATTTTTATAGAAATTAACCAATTAACGAGCGGGTGATCTTCAAAAACTACCCAGTTAACGTTAGGCCTATATTTTCTAAAGCGGTCTGGATTTCGTTGCTTTTCATAACTACGTTTAGTTCGCACGTCACATTTACTGTCCATTGATTAATTGTTTACATTGGTAGCAACACGCTGTAAACCAATCACTACTTTGCTGTTTTTTGCATATAGGCCGCCTAAATATAGCCCTCTAGCAAAGTTATAATGGTGTTCTGCTTTACCTTATCCGATATAGCAATCGTAGCAAACTTATAATGTTATTTAAAGCAACTTTTCAACAAATCAAACAAAAGCTACTTACATGCTCATAAGATGCATTTTTTTTTTTTTTTTTGCACCGGTCAGGTGCTCTGCCATCAGATTCATCCGAGTCGAAGCACAACTTATTCTACCAAAACAATGTTCCTCCGCAAGAGACGTGCAGTTGTATGCTTCAACCGCTAGAGGGCCAAAAGTTACACTTTGCACGTTTGAAATTCAAAAGTTCATTATTATAGTGGTTAAAACTGTCTGGATATGCTTTATGAAGAAATACAAAACATCAGTTTAACCTGATCTGGTTGTGAGCTTTTAATTGTTTGTGTAGGACTATTACTTTTCTTTTAAAAATGGACTTTGAGTCTGTAATAAAGTTTTGATTGATTGATATTAAAAACACTACCGGTAGGCACTTATGAGAAAGTTTCTCAACTAAGAAGTGGATTATAGAAATATCACATTATCATTGCCAATGCCCCCTTTTTTATTTTTAACAATGCATATAATATGGTCTGATTATATTTAAAGTGTCATCCACAATGATTTCACAAAATTCCACATGATAATAGTGAAACACATTTACTAAATCTTCTTGTTAGAATACAAGACTATAAATTATTCACAAAGGCAGTGTAAGGAAGGACTTTCCTAAGACTGAATTTAGGAATTCGAAACTGCAGTAAAACAATAATAACTCACTAATCTGTAAAAGAGATCAAAGGGACAGAGGGCACCACACAACTGGCCCAACCTGATATCTTCCCATCATGTTGTGGTTCTTGACTCTGCACAATATCTTCTCTCCTCCAGGGCTCATTCAGCCATGCAAATCTCACAAACCTCCTGCCTCCAGCTGTGTTATGCAAGGGCAAAATAAATACTTCTGGCGCGAATGGTAAAATTGTTTCATTCCTGCAGAAGCAGAACAGGCAGAACAAGAAAACAACGCCTGTTCTTCTGTTGTGGGAGATGCCCCAATAAAGATTTGGGTGATAGGTGTTTATTGTTATTTCGTTTGTGAATCTAAGGTTTTCCCTTTTCATGTTTGGTATCATTTTAAGTGTCTCAGTGCGATTGGTAAAATGGTCTTAATTTCATTACAGTCATTGGAAATAGGAGAAAGATTGAGAACTTAGGAGAACCCTGTTCTTCTCCATGGGTGATGTCTTTTCAAGATAATATCTCCCCTCAGGTGTTACCCCTTGAGGTATAGGAATTGACCCAAAACAAACTCTGAAAGCTATTGGTACAACCCTTTTGTTCTGGTCTAGGTATTTAAGGCTAGGTAACAGAGCAGTCTTGGGGAACCTGTAACCAGGAAAACCCCCATACAGTGCTGTGTCAGTGTTTTCCCGGTGGTTCCCGTTACTGTGTGTCTCTGTCAGGAATGCATTGCTTACTTTTAGAATCATCTTTGAGTAATTGATGTCATGTATTTACTATTTCTGAATTGGCTGTTAATTGCTTGGGTAATTGGCATGATACATTTTTTCCTGACAAATAAATGTTACATCTTGATTTACTCTGGAGTATTCTGACGTCATTATTTTAGTAAATTATAGGAGGCTGGTGCTACCGCAAATCTTGCAGGATAGGTCAAACTAAAGGCGCAGATGTGAATGGAGCAGTAGGCACGTCCTCTGAAGACCTTTTGATTTCTGTCTATCACTGATTTAGCAAGTTGTATGGAAGTGGCTAAAATAAACTACATTCTTTGTACGTGTGAGCAGTAGGCAACCGACTTAAGAAATATTAGTTAACCCTGCACCCTCTGACTAAATACAGAACTGACAAGGTTTGTGTCCGTGAGAAACACGATCCGGCCGACGTGATCTCTGGGTCCATAATGAACGAATAATTGAAAGTGTAAGAAACACAGACATATCAAAGATCTAAATTAAATTATAATCAATAGTTATGGTTATTTTCTAATAAGAAACACAATCTAAACTTGATCATCAGTAAAAATTGGGGTCAGATTAAGCATAGAGCTAAAGCAATATTGAAACTAAATTCTAATAAATTAAGTGAACTTCACTGGAGCGCTGAAAAGACATATGCGCATTATCCCTTCGCCCAGCCATTGGATTCCGTCCTTGGGCCAATGGGTGGACCTTACAGCAGGAAAACATTCCTTATCGCTCATATTTTAAGGCATACTGTTACTATCAAACAGTGCAATCTTTATTCCCACTTCATATCAAATGAAGTGTGTTTATTTGGATTAGCTGTTTGGCATGATGAAGGACAGACAGGAGAAGGTTGTACCAGGCAGACAGTCTGTGTTAACTGCTGCTTGAATCTGATTAAAGAGAGCATGCTCTTTATTCCCAGCATTCCCGATGCTCTCTTTTAACTCTGCCAGTCGCTGTAGTATAATGTGCCTTTCCCTGCCTCTTATAATTCCTCGGAAGTACAGCACAGCTGAGAGATGGCTCCTTCTGGAATGGGCGAAACATTCGTTGAATTAAAGTAAAATGATTGTTTGTTAAATTGTTAACATTATCTGCAGCACATAATATGACCTAAAATCGCACCTGATGTCTGGATAGTTTTCAACCAGTGGCTGTAGGTTATGTTTTACATCACTTTTTCTGCACCCAATGATCTTGCTCAGCTGGTCCCCGACTGGATGGAGCCATTCTGAGGTAGAATTCTATGCAGAGAATGATGCAGTAAGGAATATGTTAGCATGTTTTAAAGACCCCTTATAGAGAAAATACATTTTTTAATGTTGTTTTTAAATGTTTATGTGCCTTTTTTTTTTTTTTAAAGACAAACCATGTGCAAATTTATCAGTCAAAACCATTGCTGAGTTTTGCTGAGTAAAACAGTGGTTTAGCAAATACAGTTTAAAAAACACAGTTTTGTGTTCTTTAAGTCACAAAAATGTTATAAACAATTCCATTAATGTGCGGGCGGGCTTTAGCATATCATTTACAATGCTGCGAAACACAAAAGTCTCAAGAAAAGCCAAGTTATCCTGGTATATTTTTCTGATGATATGAAAAATGTTATGATGAGTTGTTCAAAGCGTTTCTAATGATACTGATGTTTAGAAGGCAGCTGTCCGAAACATGGTTTGTTTAACATTAGCAACACATTATTAGCTGTAGTCAAGCCAAAAGCTAATCATATCAACCGTTAAGTCTGACGAAGAGAGCAGTACAAAAAATTTACTATTCTGATACATCGACTTGTAGACGACCCTGTATAATTCACCCTTCCATTTATATTTACATTTATTCATTTAGCTGACGCTTTTATCCAAAGCGACTTACAATTGCTATATATGTCAGAGGTCGCACGCCTCTGGAGCAACTAGGGGTTAAGTGTCTTGCTCAGGGACACATTGGTGTCTCACAGTAGATTCGAACCTGGGTCTCTCACACCAAAGGCATGTGTCTTATCCGCTGCACCATCACCACCCCACTTCTTCTGAATCAGTTTCTGGTTCAAACATTTATGGCTGAATTAAACCAGTATTTCCATTTGACTTGCCACTATGAACCGTTTACTACAGTAAAGTTGATCGAGTGGATCAGGTAGTCGGAGGTGGGGATAATTTGCATATTCATGGATCCGCACATATTAAATGAAGCAAGGGTGTAGAGATATATTTTCTAGCTATTTTAAGGCATGAATAATTTATTTTAAGGGATAAAATTATTGAATATTTATTGTACTTTAATAATAAAAAAAAAAACACTGGTTTTTAAAGTTGCATTATGAGGATTGTACCATTTCTTGAAATATCTCCTTCAGTTCCTCCCACTGATTTGCGATCTTAGTGGCAGCCGTCTCATTTTTCCTGTTTTTGCACGAGTAGTTATTCTTCATCAGCTGAGAAACATATTCTTTCACCACAAAAATGTGAGCCTCATTCACAAAGACCTTAAGTTGCATAAACAGGAGAAAGCAGAGAAAAGAGAGATTTTACAATAAATACATGAGGATGTGTATTTTGTTGACAGGCAGTGTAAACAGTTCACTAAAGTGACATGAGAGCTGTTGCACAGTGGTTAGGATACTTGTACGCTGCTCTACGCAGTCAAGTGTGTATTGTTTGTGTATATACTTTAAAAAAAACTAGTCAAAGCCTCACCTGTTTAGGTTTTGGGCTCATGAATTTGGTCTTTTCAGAAAGATTCTTGGTTCTTTCGATCAGCTGTGAAAAGTCTTCATCAAGTGAAAACCATTTTCCTGTCATTTGTCTCCTGAGGAAAGGCTACAAACAGAAGCTCTTAATATTCACTCACTCTACTATCTAAAATAGACATTCAATATGCATATTCACAGACACTATGACTGAACTCAGTGATTTACCTACTTAGAATTCTGCACAATATAGTGTTTTATATTAATTTTTGTATTAAAATAAACATGTAGTTCATTTAAGGTCTACATCAAGTCAGCTAGCCTGTTGTCTGAATGGTTCTTAAATTTATCTGGTGTGTATCTCAAACTATTGCCATTGTTTAACAAGTATTGTTAACGATGTGTGGTTCAGAAGCTCACACCTTGACATCCGTTTTGAAGCGCTCCAACAATGATTGACTCAATTTGGTGGTGAGTCCATCTATTTCCTTTTGAAGCAGCTCTAGTGGAATCGGGCAGCTGTCCTTAAAGCTCTCCATGTGCTCTCTGGAGAAAAAATATTTAAATTATAGTTGCTTATTAGAACTTGTAATGTCAGAACAATCTAAAAAGTTTATAAAATGTAAGTTTTGTCTGTATGCAGTTTGTATTTAGAGAACATTTTTTAATCTATCTTGCTACATTAGCCATGCTTCCATCCAAAGTTGTGAATTTAACTTGTGCACAAAATTAGAATATTGTAGCATTTCCATCCCATGTGTTCAAGAGAACACATGACTTCCTGGGGAATTGGCACAAAACATCTGTAATAAAAAAAAGAAGCTGTGGAAATTGGGGAAGCCACTATGGCTCTTTTTTCCTGTCTCATAAATGAGTGAGACCGTTCTGGGAGGTCAAAATACCAAATCATTCTAATGGCAAACTTTGGCTCAGGGATTTGAGATGCTGTGCAATGAAACTGACATCTAATCACATCCACTGTTGTGGCAAAGTCACATGAGTTTTTTGTTGGACATTAAGGGATTTATTCAGTAAATGTGTTTCCATTGTAGTTCATGCGCATGTTTTCTCATCAGATAATAAAATGAATCCGCCTTAATAGAATGCATAAGTATTTTATTTTATTTATTCACATCTTAGTTTTCATGTTGTGTTTATGTGCTATCCCATAATGCGCATAAAAATAGGTGGATGGAAAAGTAGCTAGTGATTTAGGCTGCATGAAAATCACAATAGTTTAATAGTATAATACTAAGACCAATGCTTACCTTTGAGATCATCTAGTTCACATACATTAAATACCTTACAAATAAATCTGATCAGAAATAAATGATTGATTTTGTTTTACCAAATTTAAATTTGATACCAAATATAAGTTTGGTAAAAAAAAGTCTTTACTTTAAGTAATCATCATCAGAAATCATCAATAACTCATTAATATCTAAAAATGTATTTCCTTTTTATAGTTAGTTAGAACTAAAACGACTTTTAGTGGTTTAAGTTTTAGAGACACGCACCTAGAGGTTTCCATCGCAATTAATATTCCCCAGTGTCAGGGACTTCCCCTGCCAGCTGCCTGACTGCCTCTATGTGGCATGAATTCCTGGAAATCACGTGACGGATTGTTTTTTTTATGCTTTTTTTTTTAATGGCTTCATGGCATATAAGGTGATTGGCTTTGAAAACAGTTGCTTTCTGAACTGAGTGATGACAGGCAAAGATCAGAAGCTGGAACGAACATTCTGCCATTGAGATGAATGTGAAAGTAAACGAATAGCTTTCTCCACCCCTTGGCTTGTATTCACATAATCTTTCTGAAGAGATAATATTCAATTTGAAACTAGACTTATAAAGTTATACATTATTTCTACTCCTCTCAAACACGTGTGTAAAAATTGTTTCAATGAAAATTACAATTTACTTTTGGGCCGTATGTTGTGTAAATGACCTACTTTAGGGCACTAAAGCTGTTGATGTAGCTGATGTGATACTCTGCCCAGAGAGATGAGTTCGACAGAGGACTGCTCCACTCAACAAACGCTGACTCAAACCTTCAGAGACAAATAACAACAGTCGGTGATACAAAGAAATAAAAAGAAATATGTTTTTCTAAGATCACATGATTTTTCAGTTATCGTTGAGGCCGGGGAATGTGTTAAATATGGGAATACAGTTAATAGGATGTGGTTTTAATAAAATCTATGTGAAAGATCTGCCACATGAAGAGAAAGAGAATTTTAGATTTGGAGCCAGATTACAGGGGGGTAAAAATTACTATACAAGCCAAGGTGACAGCCTCATTATTCTTATTTTTAAACAGAGATTGGTAGGTCTTTTAGTGAAATATGTTGACTTTAGCAATCTTTGTTTTAATGTTACATTTACATTTAGTCATTTAGCGGACGCTTTTATCCAAAGAGACTTACAACTGAGGATTAAACCAAGAGAGTCATCGTGAAGAGGCAAAAACAAGAAGTGCTCAAAATACAAAGTTCAGACATTGCTCGGAGTGGCACAACCCAGATAAGCAGTGCTAACGGAAGAGATGAGTTTTCAGTTGTCAGCATTCAAAAGACAACTGAAAACTCATCTCTTCTGTGAGTACTTAACATAAAAATACATAAAAAAAAAAAAAATAATAATTCCTTTTCCTTTAAATCCTTGCTTAGCTGGCTTACGCACTTCTAGCGTTGTTTTTGCCTCTTCACAAGGACTCTCTTGGTTTAATCCTCAGTTGTAAGTCGCTTTGGATAAAAGTGTCTGCTAAATGACTAAATGTAAATTTATATGTCAATGGTGAAAGTTCAAAATTAGGAAAATGCACTTTTCCAAAGCACAAAAAGTGCAGTTTCTCAGTTTAACTAATATAGCTATCGATGGTGCCATCTTTCTATAGTTATTTAAACCCCATGTATTCTGGCTCTTTTTTTATGTACATTTCAGTCAGGGACTTCTGGTTGAGTTGACACAGAATGACACTATGGTGACCTTTTTTAATCCAATAATAACTGTCATATCAGCCAATAAAGATATAACATCTGTCATGTGAATTTTTTTTTAAATCAGTTGCTCTGCACATAAAAAAATATACCAGAGTATATTTCTTTCTCACAAACCTTTTCGGAAAGGTCTTCAGTTCCTCCAAACAGGATCGGACAACCTTCTGCTCAAGGTTCACATCAATTCTTCTGGATGCTTGTACATGACCTTTAATATTCTGGGAAAGAAAACATAAATGTGTTGTTTTTTTCCCCTTGTGCTGTTTTATAATTACATTGAGCCAAAAAACATATAGACATGTTTGAACATGTCTGAATATCATTGAACTAGATTTTTTTTTAAGTGGCATTTGCAAACAAATGATGCTAGAATTTATAAGTATAGAATTTATAATTAAAGAACAATATTATAACATATACTATCTTCCATAGCACATTAATGCATAGTTCACTCAAAAATGCAAAATGCTGACATAATTTACTCCCTTTCATTTTGTTCCAAACATACAAGACTTAATAATTTGAGTGTTTTTCTCTCCCTCCACTGAAAGTACAGGTAACGAAGATCCAAAAAGGTTAAAAAGGCGCCATATGAATTGAGCAATTTAATCCAAGACATGTAAAGAGATTTTCCTTCTCAATACATGAACAGATTTTATTTAAATTAACAGAATTTTCATTTTTGGATGAACTATCCCTTTAACTATGATCTTGTTTCACTAACATTTAACATTTAAGTGTCAAAATGATTTTTTTTCATAACCATACCTATTTTTTATCACTTAAAACTGAACAAAGCTCTTTGTGTGAAATTATTTACTAGCAAAGTGTAATTGTGTTATCTTTCTTTAAAGTAAACGCCACTTGGTAAAATTTTAAGTGTCGCTCAACAATTCGGGGCCACTATAAGTTGAGAAAAAGGTCCTATACTGCTCTCTACTGGTAAACAAATTCCATTGTGACTGTAGACATTTAAATGCAAAATCAAAGGACTTTCTATTAATCATAATTTCACTTCCATTTAGATCTGAGGGAAGGCGAGCTAATTGTGAAAGTGCAGGCTCACCGTCCAGATGTCCATGTCAATGTGTGAGCTGTAGATTCCCTCATCAATGTTTGGTTTCCTCTTTTCTGTCCACATTTCCTCATTCTCCAACTGAATAATTCGGTCAAGTGATGCTCTCATGTCAGCCTGTTAAAAGGACAAGGGTGGACACTGAATTCAGACGGTTAGCTACTAGTGGTATCTCAGATGACAGATGTGCTTGTGTGCTACCTGTAAACGACTGCAGTATTTAACTTTAATCAGGTTAAGGAAGTCTTTGTTCAGCAGAAGCACTCTCTGATCTTCCTTCAGCTCTGGCTGCAGTGAGCAGCTTCCCATTATCTTCTCACTGTGGAAACAGCAGTTAAATACAGTTTATTATTATTTTATTTACAGTCATGACTCATGTCATAACCCTTGAAGTAAAAGTACAGTCACATCTATAATCACAACTGTCGTAAGGCGCATCCTTTAAATGTACGGTTCTGTGCTTTATTGTGAAACCAACTTTACAATGGATCTCAGCAACTGGTACACACATGAGTATCCATATAAGGTCTGAAGAGAACTGGAATCAAACTGAAGTTTGGGGTCATTAAAAACACATTAAGACCACCAGACCTTTAGCAATTTGGGAAGTGGAAGTTTGGAGTATATCAGTCTTTTGATAGGTTTATGTGAATTTATGTTTGACATCACGATTCTTTGATTAAATCCCACTGAAGTCAATTTGGATATGGTTTTCCAGTGAACAATGACTAAAGATTGTCATCAAAATATATATTGCACAGCCTCAGAATGTGTTTTTTTTTTTAAAGAAATTAATCATCAGCAAGCAAGGACCCCTTAAATTGACCAAATGTGAACGTAAAGACATTTATAATGTTACAAAAGATATCTATACCAAATAAATGCACATCCGTTCATCATTGATAATAATAAGAAATTTAAGTTTTTAAGCAGCAAATCGGCATGATTTCTGTGACACTGAAGACTGGAGCAAGGATGATTAAAAAAACATATTTAAGGAAAAAATACATTTAAAAAAATATTAGAATTAAAAAAAAAGTTATTTTATATTGTAATATTTTATAATATTACATAAATGGAGCCTTGTTGAGCTTAAGACACTTCTTTCAAAAACATACAAAAATGCTACTGACCCCAAAGTTTTGAATGGTAGTACTGTACGTCATATGAATCACTTTTATGATATATACTGTATATACGCTACAGTAGGGCATTTTTGTCCTTTCCAAACATGACTTCCCATTCACTTTCATTATATGGAACAGATGGCCATGAGGATATTAATCAAAGAAATTAATTTTTTTAGTATCAAAAGTGTAATTAATACAGGATTGGAACAGCATACTTACTTAAATAACATTAACAACAGCACAAAAAAAAAGAAGATTTGGAAGTGATATTGACCAGCTGTATTTACCAATATAAAATCTAAAGGTAGGAATACCTACCTTGGGTAGCGATGAATAATGAAATCTAGAAGAGCGTGGTAATCTTTAAGCTCGGTCACCTTTTCCAGAAGTCTCTTTAAATGCTCTCCTACAGCCTCATGATGGCAGGACACATAGGTTTCAAACACTTTAAAGTCAGCTGGATATGAGCTCAGAAGTTCAGTCTTCACTCTCTCCAAATTCTCCACCACAGCTTTACCCAGAAGCCCCAGATGCACTGCCAACCAGGAAGTGTTCTGCTCGCGGCTGTCCAGCTGAACTTTCTTCAGAGCATCTCGAAGCCCGTCTCGTACCGCATCCCTCCAGGCTTCCCTCCATCCCGGCATCGCTCCTGGTTCTCCCTGTCTCTTCTCTTCCTCTAAGATAATTTGTGCAACATACACCAGCAACTCTTTATTGGGCAAGGGCAGAGCACTGGAGTTGCGTACAATGACAGACATTTTGTTTCTTAGTGTTCCAAAGAGCAAACTGAGGTCTTTCTCTTTATGGACAAGTTCGATGGGACAGTCTTCTTGATCTAGAGCTTGATGCTCACGCTGTAGCTCCAAACTTAGAGACAGTAGATTCACATAGGCCTCCTCTAAAGCTTCCATCTCTATCAGTTTGTTAATCTCCATAACTGCAGCAAATAACATATAAAGCAAAATATTAGTAAACAGGCGACTGCATGAGTTGTGTCATAATACAGGAGCTAACACACTTGCATCAACAGCTATTATACTGTATTTCAATCAGGAATTATCATGCTCTGTTTACCATAGATTAGAAATCGAAGGGATTCTGATTATAATCTTATGATGTGGTCCGGGTAATGTTGCCATATGTGAAGTACTTTACAAATAAATAGGTATATATATATATATAGGTATATATATATATATATATATATATATATATATATATATATATATTAACATTCATTGAGTAAAAGTAAGTATAAAACATCTAGTCACAGTGCTAGTGTCAAATACTACTGTTTTTGTTTTTCATTAAAATGACAAACGAGTATACAGTAGACCATTTCACAAGATGTAAACAACACTGGTCCAGAAACACTTCCTGTTTCAGTTTGTAACTGTTTTCTTTATTTCACATGTAAAGAAAACATCTTAAATATGTTTGTTTAACTTTTTGATTCAGTTTTAAATGTTCTGTTGGTTGTATTTTATCCCAGCTTTTATGTAGTGTTAAAAAAAGGAAACAGGAAGTGCTTCTGGACCAGGGTTGTTTACATCTTGTTAAAAGAAGTCTCTTATGCTTAGGTTGCATTTATTTGAACTAAAATACATTATAAACAGTAATATTGAATATATAACTATTTTTGAATATATTTTAAAATGTAATTTATTCCTGTGATGATCCTTACTCCAGCCTCCAGTGTCACATGATCCTTCAGAGAGCATTTTAATATGCTGATTTGCTGCCCAAGAAACATTTTGTATAGTAATCAATGTTGTAAACAGTTATGCTGTGTTATATTTTTGTAGAAACCATGATAAAAATTAACTTAAAAAAACGTTTGTAACACTGCAAATGTTGTTATGGTCATTTTGGATCAATTTAATGTGTCCATGTGAATTAAAGTATTTTCTCAAAAAAGTATCCCAAACTTTTCAACAGTAGTGCACAGTGTGGGTAGTTGTTGTGCAGTGTGACCGGCAATTCGCCATATAAGATTATTTTAAAATGCTTTTTACAATTCATTTTTGTTGTTGTTGCTGACGACTTCTTATCAGTTCAAAATTCATGACTGAACATGAACTGAACTCCTATCAATGAAGATTTATTGCTTGAATTCACAGGAACCCAGACAAAATGATAAGGCTAGCCCCCAGCCCCCATACAGGGTAAAGAACAATGTTGTTTTGACCTATTACACTTTAGCAAATGAAATACACATTTAGTAAAACAAGACCTAAAAGTTAATGGTGTAACAAACAATCACAATGTCTAAAATGTCTAAACCATAATGTTGAGAAATTATTTGTCAACTACCTATAGATGGGACACACAATACTTGTGTGATAAACACTCACCTGACAAAGGCAAAGGCGGTATCTCAGGCAGAGTATAGGTGTCTCTGAGCTCCAACACTCTGTCGATGCTCTGCACACTCTTCGATATCTGCTCTTCAGATAAATCCATGTCCTCTGTGACAGGTTGAAGTGGTTCCTGTTTGTGTTTTTTAGGACCCAAACCCAAACTTTCCCTGAACGATGTGCCCCTCTTTGCAACTGGACCAGTAATTTCAACTGCAGAATCTGAGAATAAAATGAAGAGTTACTGGAGATGATTCATGTCATTATGTGTTACATTCAATTGAACAAATGTTCTCAAAAAAAATGTTCTCAGATGATTTTACCCTAAATTTGACCCTTTTTCATTAGGGATGGGCGATATGGCAAAAATATCATATCACATTTTTTTCCAGGAAAATCCTGATTTACGGTTTTATACTGTTTTTATTATTTTGTAAGTGGCTAAACTAATGTCCCTATCTTAAAAACAAAGCCTTATAGGTAACAAAATATAAAATAAAAAGAATGGTAGACATTTAGGCCAAAGTGGCGAAGCTAAAAATCTTTGTCATTATTTTCTTTGTTATTAAAAATAGATACAAAAATACAAAGATACACATTACAAATACACAACTTAATATACATATGAAATAAACAGTGCTTTATTTTTTTTCAGCTACAGTAGGCGTATTTAACAGTAGCATTGAAGAAAGTAATTAGGCTAAATAACAAATATGAAAATAAAACAACATAGATTTCACTGTATGAATTATATATTGATTCTTATTAAAGCTTCTATTAAAGTTCTCAAGAGCAGAGAGTGATTTCCACTATGTTTTTTTTTTTTTTTTAACATTAAAGGGGTAGGTAGGGTTCTCCCAAAAAAATAAATAAAAAAAAATTTCATCATTTAATCTCTCAAGTTGTTTTAAACCCAAATAAATGTATTTCTTCTGTTGAAAATAAAAGTTATTTGGAAGAATGTGTCTAACCAAACAATTGCTGCATGGTCCCCAGTCACTTCTATAGTATATTTCCTACTATGGAAGTCGATGGGGACCAGCAACCACTTGGTTAGCCACATTCTTCAAAATATGTTCTTTTGTGTTCAGCACAAGAATGAAATGAATACAGGTTTGGAACAACATTAGAGTGAGTAAATAATAACAGAATTTTTATTTTTGGGTGAACTATCTCTTTGAAGGACAAGCGGCAGCAAATTTACTATTAGGATACTGTCTCTTTAAGAGCTGCACGCTATACGTTTGACAAGCAGATTTTCTCTGTTTGCTTTCACTTTAGACATAACCAACTTTGTTTATATAAACCTTGTGTGTATTTGACAGTATTAGCACAATAAGACTCGAAAGATAACTTCCAGTATTTAGGCGCTGTTAGACAGGCCTTTATAGTCAGTGAGCTTCGGGTGTAGTTACGCGCTCAAAAAAACGCATGTTAGAACAACACATCAGCACGTGAATGACATGTTTAACCAGCAAGACTTTAAAGTACATGCAAATAATGAACTTTTGTGAATTGCAGTGTCCCGTGAGAGAGTGTAACTCTACCTCTGCGTTTACATGTGAATGTACGTCGCGTTGTATAATAGGCTATGAGACGGAGGTACCAGAACTGCGACTGATAAAATTAACGATACTATGGTATTTTTTCAAAAGCAGATCGTGGAGACATTTTAATTGTCCACGATCAAAAACCACGGTATCGCACACCCCTACTTGAATAAAATTGTATAGTTCAAAGAAAACATCATCTAATATCTCAAAATGTACACTTACAATATCTTTGTGTACCTTACGTATCTTAAAAAATGATAATTTAATGATTAAACAAACAGGATCAGGAGGACATATTTTTTGTTAATGTGACGGTTCTAATAATTTTAGGAATAAACATAATTGTAAAGGCTAGATCTCCCAAAAGGTATAACGTAATAAGCATTTCTGCATTGGTTGCTGCATTTACTATCAACAGATCCTGTAATGACATATTTCACTTGTCTAGAGGTGAATCTAGTGACCTGCAAAGACCAGTCACCTGACTTAGTTCTGGTAAGAGAAGCTTTTTTTGCCTTGGGACTCTGAAATGAAGATTGTGAGGGAGATCCTCTGCTCAAGCCTTAAAAAGAGAAACATGCAAGGAGTTTTAGCAAATCCAAAGTCAATAAAAAAAATCCTTATCCAACTATCTGTTATACAAGCTAACAGGCTAACATGGTTCCTTATGAATAGGATCTACAAGACACTGCTGCTTTTGTCTACCAGAAGTTAAGTTCACAGTACTCTATAAGTACTTACATTCTGCTTTACTGTTGGAACTTTAACCTTGGGAAGACATTGTCACTAAAAAACAACAACACTTTTTAATCACATTATGGATACACTTACTTGGAGAGGAAGGCGGTCGTGAAGGTGAATTTGAGATTTGGCTTTGGTCGCTGTCTGTGTTCTCTGACATTTTGTTTTTCAATGTCAAAGGACTGAGGACTTTCAAACTGTTTCTGAAGGTCTTCATAAGCCCAGGATTCTTCTCCTTGACCGGACTTTCCATCTGTTTTCCACCATTTTTTATAACCTTTGTTGCGTCCTCACCCGATTCTGGTGGGTCATTAACCCCATCTACTTCTTCTTTTCCAGTTTCTGACATTTTGCCATGCGTCAGTCGGATCAAGCTTGAGGAAAATAATATCAAGAACTTTAAAGAAATGTTGAAATATTGTGCCAAAAAACAATGCAAGGTTTGATAGTGTTGAGACTGTTCACCACTGGAGCCGAGTGTGAGAATGAAATGTTGAATCTATCAGCAGGTATCTTGTTGTTTACTGACAACATGTCTTTTTTTCACTGGATTGGAATCATGTAGAAGGTGTACATGTTGTCATAACAACAGAAAGACATGAGCTTGTATATAAACTCGTTTCAAATAATCACAATACAGGTCCCAAAGTTAAAAGATGAACCAATTGATATAGAATGACATGTCATTATATAGATCAGTGGAGTGGATGAACCACACATAGGGTGAATAATATATAGGACGCCCTTAACCCCACATTCCACCTTTATGGAAAGCTTAGTTAAAAAGAAAAACAAGTGATACACAAATATTAGGAAGAAAGAACATTCAAAGCCCAGATTTATTCAAGGCAATGCTGTTTAAGTGCGTATTTTTGGAGACTTAATTTTCCTGCCCATGTTCATTTTTTAAAACACAACTGTGACTGAAATAAAACAGCAATAAACGTGTGTTTTTTTAAATAGCCCTAAACAATGTTTAAAATCTTCATTTCTGCCTTCATTTTCGACATTAAATTCTGAAGTAGCCTACACTGCACTACTGTAAACACTATTATAAATGATTTGATATGCTGCCCCATTTAACAGTAGCCAATGTAACGTTAGCTATATGGGCGCATGTCGTATGTTTCTTTTGCCAAAAGATGACAGGTTCTTAGAAATCATCTCTGAGTTAGGAAGACATGTCTCCTTTACAATACCAAAATATTGCTTTCCGTCGAGAGCGAAAATATAAACTTATCGACCGTTTGATTTCATGGACCACAGCTCGGCATTATCTCAAAGGAATCTCGTTAAAATTACTCATTACATTAAATAACATGAGTTCAATCTTTTATCTAACTGACACTGACTTTGGCTGTTATTGGCACAGCTACAGAGGTAACTACGTTATGATATCTCAGCGATTAAAGGTCGCGGAAGATATGTATTTTAAAGATCAGTTCTAAAAACACGCATAAATACAAATGTGGCCGTTATTACAATATATGAATGTATAAGTATGTTTGTAAGTTAAACATCGCACTGTAAAACGAACTCACCTTAGACCCGAGTTTCTTGTGCCACTTCCACTTCCAACGATCTTTTCTGTTAAATATTGAAGCGTAAAAAAAACAAAAACAGTTGGCAAACGCACTGCACCGACAGGTTCAACAGCAAGACTTAACTATACATTTCCCGTAAATAGGCCGCGAGTAGAGCTGCGAAAAACCCTGGTAGCCTACTCACAACAGAACAGATTTCGACTTTCTAGTCGGGATTCACCTTGAAACGTCACTGAATAGGTGCATTGTTAATTATTATGAGCCCGCGTGAGCTGAGCTGATACAGGAACTAGCGTCAGATTCAGTCACTGTTCAGTCAGAGTAAGTAGCCTACTGTATTCACTGACTTGAGAGTTTTTGAAAAATGATTACACATCACTTTTAGATTCCCATAATCTATGGAAATACAATTGTGCGTACCACTGAGGAAAAACAATATAGTGGTTATGCAAAGCATCGAGTGTTTCCTTTATTATCAAAATATAGCATAGCCTAGTCACAATACAAGGCATGTTCCATCCAAATTGAATGAATAAAACCCTAAACATTTATTCTATTTGAAAATATATAAAATATATATTGCAAATATAGGCTACTAACAAAAAAAGGTACTATCTTTAAATATATTAAAAGAGAATTGGCACCATGCTTTTACTTATTTTCACAATACAACTTTTAACACTTAAATAATTGTACTTTTAAAAATATATATTTAGGTATAGTTAAACTGTGGTCAGGACTTTGATCATTGTAACAATGCATTGAATGTAAACTTTCAATACTAGGCCTACATCAGGGATGCAACTTCAGTCCTGGATGGGGCATTGTCCTACAGAGTTTAGCTTCAACCAACAAGCTAATCAAGGTCTTCAGGATTAAGTTACAGGCAGATGATTTTTTCAGGGTTGGAGCTTAACTCTGTAGAACAGTGGCCCTCCAGGACCGAAGTTGCCCATCTCTGCTATGCATAGCTTTGTTATTGATGACAAAATTTGTAGTATTTAGAACACACCTTGTATAGTATCTAGAATAAGGTATTAATGAGCCTATAGTTTTTACTCAAATATATCACACCACGATTGCCTCGTGGGCATTCTGTTTCTCAAAATGCGTTCTTGGGTTCTTGTCTGTACTTGTTCCAAATCAAGTTCACATCAAGCCAAATCCTGTTCAACCAAAACCAAGTTCAAATCCTGATGTGTTCTTGATCCGCCCCTTTTACAGAGGAGGCATCGAGAGATGACTTAAGCAAAGTTGATACCACCATAGACACATGCTTGAGACAGCAGGTATACCAGAATGCATCTCGCACCAACCAGCAAGTGTCAACAGCAGATTAGAAAACCCACATAATTTAAAAATGCTACTGTTATTGTGTCATGAAAGTAGTTTTAAGAGTCTTTCAGGCGAGAATGTAGTTGTTTAAAGGTCAAATCTTTGGTTTATTTATAAAGATAGCACCTATTGTGAGATCCATGCGATCAATGGGGGCTC
Source organism: Pimephales promelas (assembly GCF_988280905.1). Lineage (NCBI taxonomy): Eukaryota > Metazoa > Chordata > Actinopteri > Cypriniformes > Leuciscidae > Pimephales > Pimephales promelas. The sequence goes on along the minus strand of NC_142779.1, from coordinate 6,453,004 downwards.
AGCGCTCATACCCCGCTGAGAACAGCCTTTCCTCAGCTAGTCCTTCTGACGATTGCCGCAGGCTCGGCTGTGTCTAGTCAAGTGGTTAAACATGAGATATAAATCGGCTTGTGTATATCTAACTGGTGATTTTGTCTTATTAATCTATCATTTATTCCTTTATGAAACATTTTGCATAGCTTCTTATAGCATCTACATGGAAACTTTGTGTATGTCTCTTTCTGTTAATTTGTAACTAAATGGATGTGTGAACATTAATGTTTGATTTATATTTCAGCAGCATGTTTTTGCTTGAACCATTGGCTTTTACTCCCTCTGAATAGAGCAAATGCAAATGCTATTCAAAGAACCTATTCATCACTGATAAAAGCCTTACAGTGGTTTTTATAGGTGTACACGTGTCTTTTTCAAGTATACATGAAAGTGAAAGTAAGTTCCCAAAGCTCCTCTGAGAAGAAAGGAAGGGACATTCCCTGAAAACGTTTCAGGTAAGAGCTACACATTATTTACTTGTTATTTACGTGTTGTGCTTTTTTTAGAGACGACACTAAAATGATTTTGATAATTTGTCGGTGAGATTAAGAGATAGCATTTCTGATTTCTGCATTTAAAAGAACTCTTACTTTTAAGACACCCTTACTTATTTTTTATTCATGGTTTTCCTGTTTACTGTAGGGTATCACAATTCTTTATTCCCAACTTTATTTCTCATATTTATTTCATATTTCATATTTTATCTCATATTAATTCTCTCTTTTTATATATATATATATAATTTGTCTTTTGAAAGTTAAGTTACCGATTGGGTTAGTAATGAGGAAGAGTATTTGTTTTTGCAGGTGGAAATTGAAAATTCTTGTTGTTTCATGTTCCAGTTTTATATAATCACTAGTAGCTTATAAGATAAAGCACCATATTAAAATGCCTTGGACGGCTGATGTTACATAATATATTACTTTCATAAGATATTCTGACTTTTCTTTTCTCATGTATTGTACAGACCCGCTTGGATTAACAATGGCAAAATCTCCCACTTCTGGCAAGTAGCATATATCAATGTCATTTACATGAAATTAAATAGAATTGAATAAATACAGGAGCATGCATGTTTTATTGCTACATGACTGGGCCAGTGGAAATTGCTGTGGGTGCTATGCAAAATACAAGGAACAATTTGTAAAAGTGCAAGTGTGCTGTGATTGTTGCTACAATTCTTCTAAAGCTGAGAAATATACATTCATGTCAAAATGAGGGAAAACACTTTAAAATATCAATCATCACCATCAATGATGTTACATACTTACATATATTAGTTTCCTATAAACACATAATATTGGTGATAAATGATTGATCTGAGCTTTTGGGGTTATGCATTGTCTGCTGCATTGTCTTCACCCTTTTAAGTTTCTATTTGATATTCAATGGTTGAGAAGGGAGGAGAATAGTGCTCTGTTGTGTTAATACATCTCTCGTTTTTACGAGGAAAAAACTATTGTTGAATTTGTGCAGTATAGATTTTCTAATATATTTTTATAATATGTTTGCACAGTGAAAGACATCTTTCGCAGGTTATCCTCGATCAGAAAAAGCAAAAAGAAGACATTTGAAATCAACGGCACAAAGATCCCTCAAAAGCCATGCACAGGTAAATATAGTCCATTTGTTGTGGTGGTAAAGAAGGCATAGGCAATGCATAGTGCTCTGTATGATATTATTCATAGCAACATTCTTTCTCATTGCCGCTTTGTTTTCACAACAGTATTGCAGATCACAGATTATATAGAAAAAGATATGCTGAAGGAGGCCTATCTGAACCTGCTCTCCATGCGCCAGAATGAAAAATTAAAAGTTGAGGGAGAAGGAGTTTCTCCCACAAATCAAGTAGCTAAAGAGACAGATGTCAATTATCTATTTGAGACTCTAAGGAACAAAATGTCTCTCATTGTACGCAACTCCAGTGCTCTGCCCTTGCCCAATAAAGAGTTGCTGGTGCATGTTGCACAAATTATCTTGGAGGAAGAGAAGAGACAGGGAGAACCAGGAGCGATGCCGGGATGGAGGGAAGCATGGAGGGATGCGGTACTAGACGGGGTTCGAGATGCTCTGAAGAAAGTTCAGCTGGACAGCCGCGAGCAGAACGATTCCTGGTTGGCAGTGCATCTGGGGCTTCTGGGTAAAGCTGTGGTGGAGGATTTGGAGAGAGTGAAGACTGAACTTCTGAGCTCATATCCAGCAGACTTTAAAGTGTTTGAAACCTATGTGTCCTGCCATCATGAGGCTGTAGGAGAGCATTTAAAGAGACTTCTGGAAAAGGTGACGGAGCTTAAAGATTACCAAGCTCTTCTAGATTTCATTATTCATCGCTACCCAAGGTGAGCTTTTTAAAACACATCCCACAAGTGTCTAAATGGCACTTCATTGCATAATTAGTTTAAATGAAATGGTATCTCATTGGTATTCCACAGTGATCTGAGAGACGAGCAGGGAATTCTTATGGTGGAAGAAGAATTGCTGAATGATATAAAGACCTCTTACTGTCATTGCCAAATGGTGAGTTACTGCAAGGAAAGAGTTTTAGCATTCTAGGTTAAAGGTACACTATGTAACATTAGAGCCAGTTAAAAAAAATAGCAAGCATTTAGCGAAACAACACTGTTCTGGTTGTGCTTCGGCTCTGTGTGACAGTACTGATGAATAAGTTTCTTTCTCATAAGGGCTTAAAGGGATACTGCACTTTTTTGGAAATAGGCTCATTTTACAACTCCCCCTGAGTTAAACTGAGTTAAAGTTTTTGAATCCATTCAGCCGATCTCCGGTTCTGGCGGTACCACTTTTAGCATAGCTTAGCATACATCATTGAAGTGCACAAGACCAATTAGCATTTCTCACAAAAAAAAAAAAAAAAAAATGACGAAAGTGATTATATATTTTTCCTATTTAAAACTTGACTCTTCTGTAGTTACATCGTGCACTAAGACCGACGGAAAATGTAAAGTTGTGATTTTCTAGGCTGATATGGCTAGGAAATATACTCTCATTCCTGTGTAATAATCAAGAAACTTCACTGCCGTACCATGTGTGCAGCAGGCGTAATGACGACACAAACTTAGTCCCGGTCTAATTCTAATGGTCTTGTGCACTTCAATGATGTATGCTAAGCTATGCTAAAAGTGGTACCGCCAGAACCGGAGATTGGCTGAATGGATTCAAAAACGGTAAAACTCAACAGTTTAACTCTCGGGGAGTTGTAAAATGAGCCTATTTCCAAAAAAAGTGGAGTATCCCTTTAAGAGAACCAGTTTAGATTGAGAAGGATCTCAAGCTGACTAGCTGAGGACATTACTGTAGCTAACAGACACGTCACTCTCAGTTCTCGCCACCTCCTAAAGCCAAGCTAATGTTGATTCTCGTTTTATTACGAGCACTGTTGCGTGCTATTTTTTGCCACAAGACTTTCATCAATATTTTTTTTAAACAAGTGATTTCCCGTAGGTTCGAGATTTAGCTGCTCCATGTTAAACTTTTTCGCTCATTGGAACAACTAACCTACGACACTCCCACACCATACACACGTCAAAGTAGCCGAAGCAACTTTTCTCTATTTACGGATATGACGAGATCACACATGGGAAAGTGACGTATTTACATGTATTTACACGAAAATTTCCCACAAAAACCCTCCGGGCAGGTCTAAAATATAAACACACATTATAGGCTTACCATATTGAATCAGGGTAAGACAAAAACACGTTTTGGAAAAAGGATGTATGATGTATTGACTCATTACTTAAATTGTGTTTATTTTGAATTAAAAAAGTTACTTAGTGTACCTTTTAGCAAATACACCACATAGCCTATTTAGAATTAGTTTGTTCTATCAGTTTGATTTACTGCGATACCATATTTGATATCAGGAGGACTTTAAATCTGCACTGGAGAATATTATCATAACTGAAAAAAAAGTGTGGACAATGAAGAATTCTCCTGATAGAGCAGATGATGGATTCCTCACTTCAAAAAACTACATGGCCATCTTCCAGGTCAGGACTTAAACTTGACACTAGAGGGAGATCAAAAACTTTTATCTTTATTATAACAATTTATTACATTTTTATTCACCTCTGGATTTGTCTTGTTAGCTGATAGCGAGTTATGCTGAGAATCTTGAGAAGATCGATGAGAATCTGGGGAAGTCAGTGATACGCTTTTGCTTAGAGGAGCTAAATCCATTTCATACAAGGTTTGTGCACAGTATTATTATAGATGAAGTCGAGATCACTTCTGCATCTTTCCTTCTCTGACAGTTTCCTTCTCTTTTAGATTCGAGGAAGAGTTTTTGCAACACACCTGCTCTCTGTTGACCTCTGACCTGCTGGACTGCTGTCTATGGGTAAAATATCACATCAGCTACATCAACTGTTTTAATTCACTCAAGTAAGTTCATCATGAAAGCATGCCCTTGTGAAAAAGAGTACTTATTATGGAAATAATATATTTTAAAAGAAAAGAAAATTATACTTAAGTGTAAACGGAATTTAATGTTTTCAGGCATTTCATTGCATGTTAATGGCAATTAAATGCAAATCTATCATAGTTTAAATAGATATGAAACTTTTTAACTTTAGAGTGTTTTGACCCACTTAAGTATATGGGACTAAAGTACATCTTAATATGTAATTTCAGAATTATTATTTTAATATTGAATAACACACTACTCTTAAAATTACAGTCAAGTATTTTAAATGTGGTTTAGTATAGTCAACTTATCAAAATAAGTGTACTTAGCATTACAAAATGTAAACATGATTATTAAACACAATGATCTAAGATGCACTTTGAAATAAAACTGTCATTATTTTAAACTGCACTTTTAAAAGTGTACTTTAAGTGTGTTAAGAAACAATCATGAAAGTGTTCTCACTTTAAGTACACTTAAGTGGTCTTTTATTTTATTGATATATTATCTGCTTGTATGTTTTTAAAAAAATATACTTTTAAGGTATATATATATATTATTATTATAATAATTATATATATATATATATATATATATATATATATATATATATATATATATATATATAACGCTCCACCTTCCCTAGCTCCATCTATATAGATCTGCTACGGGTATTTCTTATATGCCATATTGTACAGCAGCAGCATGTCTTACTTTTGTTACAGAGAAAAAATGCAGTTTTATAGGGAGAACTTCTCAGCTCAGGTGGAGCAGCTGGAGAAAGATGTGGATGGACTGATTCAAAGACTTACCCAGACCCTGATAAAACATTTCAAAACTGATATCAAGGTGGGCCTTTCCTCAGATATATACATATAAAATATACCCAGCTTTTCATTTTAAATTCCTCATAATCTAAAATTATACCTAGTCAAGAGCATATTACACTATTTTTTTTATAATTGAAGATTACAATATTACTAACTACAATGCAATTTTACCCAAAGCCTTACATAGATGGTATGATGACAAAAAAATGGCTGAAAACAAATGAAGATTTTAAAGAAGTTACTTGCAGAATAGAGAATTATCGTGGGCTCTGTAAATCTATGAGAGCTCCATCAGCTCAAGTGAGTCCTGTCATCTACTCTGAGATTCTCTCTAATGGCTACAGAGCACCACTTTTAACACAGGGTCTGTATTCGCAGGTTTTCGTGAATGAAGTGCACTATTATGTAGCCAGAGAATATGTATCCCAGCTGATGAAGAAAAAATACTCATGCAAAAAAACCAAGAGCGAAGATGCTGCTGTAAAACTGAGAGAACAATGGAAAGAACTCAGGAAACTATTTGAGGACATGGTAGAACCCAGTCTAGCATTAAATAGTTTGGAAATGGATTTTTCATGCACTGACAATGTTATTTCGTACACAGGGATCATCCTTAAACTGGCTTTATCCGTTGGGAGATTACCTTAGTGACATTATTGGAATGGAAAATGAGAGAAAGATAAAAGATCTGTTAATTCCATTAGTTAGTAATTACCCAGACATCAGGTAAGTGTTATAATAACTTTGAACATGCTATATTTTAAAACAATACATTGTTTTGTTCACTAGTTTGATTGCATACAAGTAACCACTCTGTCCATTCTCGTCTTTAGCAAGAAGCAGTTGTCAGCAGTTCTGTACTTCCGAGACAGCAGTTTTAGCTTGGAGAAGCACAATGTTATTAATCAGTTTACTCTTCTTAAACGGGATGCTGGGAACACAAATCATCGCTCCTTCTTCACGGACACTGAAGTACTTTCCTGAAATACAATATTTGTTGATGTGCAGTACATTATTTGATGCACTAAACCATCAGATAACAGAAAATAACTAAATATTCTGTGTTTAATTTGAATTAATAATAAAGCAATAAATAAAATTGATAAAGAAACGTGTATTTCACGAAGTAGCACACTTTTAACTTATAGTGAGATTACTTTTTGCCATTCTGGACCTTCAATTGCATTACTTTTGATAATTTTGTTCAAAACCTGTACAGTGCATTTTATTGTTAGAATACAGCAGGTATTGTTAGTTAATCTGGGCTGCACGATTAATCACATGCACTCTCTCTGAACTGCTAAAGAAACACTCATGATCTGAAAACACAGACAAACCAATATGTTAGAGTGCATTAATCTCTATTACCATAGTCTGCTGAAATGAAATAATGTGTTCCTTCACAAGGCTGCATGCTGTTTGCTGCAATGCTAAATCTGCATGCTAACTTTATCCGGAATTAATTGTAATAAATCCAACATGAATCTCAACTATGTAGTTTTCGGATGCTGAATATGTACAACATCTGTGCTTTTTTGTTCAATGTTTAAAAACATCAACATAATCTGGAATTACAACAGATTACCACAGAATCAGGAAACTATGAGGTAAAAATAAGATGCATAGCCTATGAGTTGTGACTTACCTCTTGATTTGTACTTACAGAAAAGTGCAATAATTCTGCCGAAATGTATAAAGAAATATCTCAAATTAGACCACTAATTTTTTAATGGATTTGAGCAAAATTATTGCGATTAGCAGTTTTTTCTCCAGTCCGATTTGGTGTATGTTTTTGGTTGTTTGTCCTTATACTTGCCAATAGAGGGAGACACACTATAACGATTAGCATTTTCTCCATATTGTGTAATCATTCAACAAGAGACTTGATGGATTCTGTCTGTTTAGCCTATACTGTGATATCAATCGTGAAAATGTGATGTGTAAAACCTATACTATCGGACAAAACCAATTGTGTGGTTTTGGACCCAGCTCTTGAGGTAAAAATGCTAAAGGTTGGTCAGTTAATGCTAATTTTAAACCTATAGCTTAAGCCTTATATTTTCTGTTCTGTGAATAAAACATGAAGATAAAAATTATTTCATCCTGTAACTATACAGTGTGTTATTGAAAGTATTTTTTTTTTTTTTTCAATTGCTGTCTGTACTTTTATAATGCGACCAGGTAAATGTATAATAGCCTATAGCCTATCTGGAAACATTTTACAATAGTAGTACACGAAAAATCATGTACTAATAGCTGAATTAATAATTACTTTAATGATGAGTTAAGACATGTACTACTAATGAGGAACATGAGTCATATGAATTCCTGCATGAATGTACCATCAGCTACACGTACTGTTAATTAATGCATTAATTAGCATTTCGGGATAAACTAAATCAAACATATTCTAGATCAGAAGAAAGATGTAGCCTACTAAAAGGGCTCAATGTAAAATTGTTCATAAATTGGACACCAGAAACTGTCACAAACATCAGTGAATGACACTAGATGTCTTGCAATGTTTACATTTAACCTTACATTTAAGTGAACACACAATGATGCATTCATCATTAAAACAATTTAATCTCATTCTGTTTTAAGTGTTTCACTGCTGCCATCAAGAGTGAAATTCTAACATATTCATTAACAGATGCAATTTTCAAAATTAAAATCAGTGTGAGCACAGATGATGGTTATTTATGTGGTTATTAGTTGGATGTTAGTCAGTTAGGGTTCTTGCACTTCTTTTGGGCTACAAAATGTGTCCATTTTATAGAGCAAGTTTGATTTAGTTAAGCATGTACGTTAAGATGGTATATTCATGCAGGAATTCATATGACTCATGAGTTCCTCATTAGTGTGCCTTAACTCATCAATAGTTCATAGTAAAGTATTATTTATTCATTCAGGTATTAGGACATGATTATTCATGTACTAGTATTGTAAAGTGTTACCATATATCTTTCCACATGCAAATAGTGTATTTGTGTGCCTGCATGGGAGAGTGTGTTATTTCAGGACAGACTGGCTTGTGTCCAGATGTCCTGAGGATTACAATCTTATCTACAGTCTGTAGAGTTAGATGTGATGAAATGGGAGGGGATTGTAAAGATATATGTAGTTCAGAGATTGAATGCCATAGGTCTCTGGCTCATCCATAAGTCCTTTTCATCATAAGTTACGCTTTACTCATTCTCTCATCTCCACATAAGCATCTCTTCACTTCCTTCAAATCCATAATCCCTCTTTTTCTTCAACATGCCCTATTAACATGTTCAGGTCTGAATATTTACTTTTTTCTCCTCTCTTTTTAAAGGATACAGCTTATGCAAATATCTCCTGGCTGATTTGTATACAGAAACCAGAGGCAGATGACTCCCTCCCGTCATGTCATTGTGAAGGTGTGTGTGTGTGTGTGAAAATACATGTCAGCGTTGCATGGTCTCTGGTGCTCAGTAAGTATTATATTTAGCTCATCACAGCATTCCCTATGTCATAAGTTTTCTAGCACTCTCTCTTACCCTGCCTCACCTTATCATCCGGAGCAGTTGTCACGGGATATAGCGCAAACATGCATGTAATCAACACATCAGTCATGATAAATGCTATCAGGTTTAATGAAAGCCTCATGAGGTTGCCCAGACCCACTTTAAATCACTCTTGATCATTGGAGGGTTAACGAGGCTAACATTAAAGTTGCAGGATATTGAGGACATTGAGTGGATGGGGAAAAAGACTTTATTTTAAAAGGCCCACTGAAGTGGCTTGGAACATGCAGCATTATTCAATGTGTTGCCGTAATTTCCACTGAAACAGGTAGACAGGGCGGGACATTTCAAACAGCTCCTCCCCTTTTTAAAATAGCCAGTAGCGGTAAAGCCACAGTTTCCTCCTAATCTCTAACCATTTCTCCTCCTAATCTCCTCCATTATCAGTTTATAATACAGCATTCTGTGCAGAATTCAAATAGGTTCGATATGTTTTGTGGTCTATCCTTTATCGTGCTATCGTGTCTCTGGACTGGAGCAGACTCTACGTGCGCTGTGGCGGTTCGCTTGATGCTAACGTGAAACCAGACTTAATTCGCCTCAATGGAAAGCATTTCACTCTCTGAATCGTTTCCTATGCCCTATATAGTGAACTAGGTGTCATTCTGTGAGGAGGATGGATTACCTCGGCAAAGGAGAAGTGCTCACTAACACCGATTTAGACAGATTTGTGAACAATATATAGGCCTTTTGTGTACATAGAAAAAGTCTCAGATCTTTGAGTTCAGCTCATGAAAAATGGGGGCAAAAACAAAAGTGTTGCATTTATAATTTTGTTAACGACTTTAAAGTGATGTCGTTACATTGTACATCTTATGCGTCAAATAAGTAGGCTAAATACTATTACTATAGTGTTACGGTTAGGGTTTGGTTTTGGTTTAGTTTAATTCGTTTTCTGCAATTATGCATAATTTACTGTCTTCTCTCAGTTAATCTTAATGCATATTTCTCACACATATGTTGGTTCTTCTCAGACAAAGAGTTTTGAATAATATTAAACTGCACAGAATCAGGGATTTTTCAGGGATCTCTAACCATCCCCTAAACATTTCTGCATTAACTTGCACTATGCATAACATTCACCATAGCAACTACCCCAGAACACCCTAGAAACCAAATTTTCTCCAAATACATGTAATAATCTATTTTGTCTTTTGTATTTTGATCTTTTTTTTTTAATTCAGCATTTAACGGGTGACAATTGAGGGCTGAGTACTGGTCCAAATGCTGATTATTGCTTCACTAAGAACAAGAGATGGGACGGCCCTAGTTTTCTATTCTCGCTTTTAGAAACAGCAACATTACACTTCAAAAGAAATGTGTACTTTGCTGTAACACTGCCAGTTATCTGTTCATCAGTTTGTAGTTTCAGAAATTTTTGGAACTAGAGTGTGCTTTGTATCCTGAGCATATCATAAAATAACATGAATTTCAGATTGCCTAGAGGTTTTTATTAATATCTTTTGCAAACAACCTTCTGCTTTAACCTGTTTCCCAGCTAGACCACCACATATTGTCGGCCCAGATTCGGCCCACATCTGGTACATGTGGATTCCACATAGCCCAGATGCAGGCCCAATCTGTGCCAACACTATGTTGCTGTCTGGATAATTTTTTGCATAAATATTGTGCAGTATCTAGACACTAACTGAGTATGTACAGTCTGTATTTCCAGGATTTTCTCCATATAATGCACTTCATTGGGAACCAAACAGTTCAAGGTCCAAAAGACAGTTTCAGTGCAGATTCAAAGGGCTTTAAACTACACCAGACGATGAATAAGGGTCTTATCTAGGACCCTTCGAATCATGACTCGAAAAAAGATTTGTTCATTTTGATAAACGAGTTCGAACAAGAGAGTCACAGAACAGAGCAAGGCGAGCATTTGTGCTCATAAAACTTTTTTTTTTTTTTTAAATGGCCGATCGTTTCGCTAGATAAGACCCTTATTCATCGTCTGGTGTCGTTTAAAGCCCTTTGAAGCTTCAATGAAACTGAACCGTTTGGTTGCCATTGAAGTCCATGGAGAAAATCCTGGAATGTTTTCATCAAAAAATTTCTGTTCGACTGAAGAAAGAAAGACATGGACATCTTGGATGACATGAGGGTGAGTAAATTCTCAGCAAAAGTTTTTTTTAAAAGTGAACAACTCCTTTAACTCAATATTACACATTTTTACTATAATATTTTCAATATTTTTACTTTTACTGTGGTAACTATGGTTTAGTTTTCAATGTTGTTTTAGCAGACGGTTTCATCTTGTTGCATTCAAAATCATCTCCTGACATCTATTGCAGATATAGACATTCATAAATGTGTCTAACTTACTAGAATAGTGGCTTATTGAAACTGCCAATAATGAGGAATCTATATATATATCTATATCTATGGCGTAGACAGCCAGTCTCGACCACCGCAAACAAACAGCAGAGACCTTTTACAGTTCCTCCTGAACTAAAACAACAAGCTTATGCTGCATTCACACCATGTTGCAACCATATTTATGAGATGGCAACCCCTGATGTACCCGGAGCTGTTCACATCCTCATACTATTTTTTGGCGTTTCTATATAAACACTATCAACTCTTAAATGAATCTGCAGCAGTCAGGTGGTACAAGTCAGAGCTCTGATAGTTGTTTACACTCATTATTATTGTAATGTTATGTGCTTTGAGATATGAGGTAATTAACGTTGTCTCTTGTGGCTCCTACCTTGAAGTGTTGGATTTATAGCCTTTATAGCGTCTACTTGTTTTGTTTGATAATTGTTGACCTTGTAAAGACCTATCAAACATTAAACACTGTCTGCATTTTGCCTGCAGAGACACTGTATTTTGCTTCTTTCTCTGGAACACAAAAGAGAAATTTTAATTTAACCAACAAACTTCTGTCTCAGATACTCAGGGAAACTTGCGAGAAGCTAATTTTGTTGATGCAAATGCACAGCTTTGCATACATATTAGGTCGGCAGCCAGACGCAAAACAAAGGACTAAAGGGAAATGAGCACAATTTCACGAACAGCCATGGCTGACATCAACAGGGATGAATGATATTTTCTTGAATGCAATCCTGCATTTGTTGACCATGAAACAACCTTTTCTTTTGCTTTCTCCCTCCATTTCAGGCGTGCTGTCTCGCTCAAGTGTGCTCTTGTCTGGGGATGAAATCAAAAACGAGCTTGTGTCAGTCAATGTGCTGTCAGGTTCTGAGAGAGAAAGAGCGTGACTGAGAGTCACCACTGAGAGCTGAACAGCATTATGGGTAAGAACAAACAGAATCGGCAACAAAGTCAAAAATGTAGCCCTCGAATCCCAGTGCGTCTAATTTGATTCTGTTTTATCTTGATGGTGTAGTTTTAAAAATCAATAATAACCACATTAGATGTGTTGATCCAAACCATCCAGATTCATGACTTAGTTTTCATTGAGATACCCAGAGGCGGTATATACTGAGTTGAGTTTTTATGTGCAGTCTGGCTGGATCCCTTTCATGTAGAAGTATAAATAACTTAGAGAATGTTGTTTGGATGTTGAATATGCCTATATGCTCCCGAAACAAATATAAATAAATAAAAAGGAGGCACCAAATGGACAAACACTGCTGATCTTTTTGTCATTGTGTAAGCTGACCTAAGCCTCACCCTCAGTTCACTGAAGGGCTTATAATAGAGTTCTCATGAAAGCTGTCTTCACAAACAAGCACTGACAGACAAGTGACAAGCTCTTCATGATCCATCTGTCACCTGAGCCAAACCTGAGTAGGTGTAACAGACTACACAAATAAGCATAAGCAGACACACACTGTCACACGGCTATAGAACTGTAGTGAGGTCACGAGATCATCAAAAGGATGACGTGTAGGAAACTTTCTCTTCAGTGATCCACGGGAAAGAGAAAGACCGAACAGAGTTCCGTTAGATCAATTCTTAGATTTCTTGTGGCGTCACACCCTTATAGGAACGCCGGCGGGAGGGCAAAACAAGGCTTCCCTCTGTTCCCCACCATAAACAGGTTTGTACTACTAAGGACTAATGGCGCTTTTCCACTGCATAGTACGGTACGGTTCGGCTCAGTACGCTTCGACTCGGCGCGGAACAGTTCGGCTCGCTTTTGCGTTTCCACTGCAGTAGTACCCCTTCAAAGTGTGTGGGACTGATCGTTATTTGCGCGCGCCTCTACTGCCATGACATCATCTTAAAAGCGCCACATTTTCAAACCCACAACACAGGAACAATGGAGACTATCGAGGGGATGGTGTTCCTGATTCTCGGTATGTGGTTGTTTTTAACTGCTAGACGGAAAAATGTGTTTAAAATGAGGCTGATGGCAGCAAAACAAAAATACTGCTAAAAAAGTGTCTCGTGTCTCGTGTCGCAAATCCAATGACGCTAGTAGTGACGCTGGTAGTGACGATTCTGTCTGACTAATCAGTGATCTGCAGTGTTTCACGTCACATTTTAGTAATGGTACGGTACGCTTGGAACCTCAACAGACCAGGTACCATTTAAAGCGACCTGAAGCGAACCGTACTGTACCGTACCATGCAGTGGAAAAGCACCACAAGTGAGCCGTACCGAACCGAACCGTACCGTACTATGCAGTGGAAAAGCGCCATAAGCTTAAAGGGATAGTTCACTTTGAAATTATTTTTTGATATGTTTTAGCTTACCTCAAGGGCATCCAAGATGTAGGTGTCTTTGTTTCCACAGTATTTTCAATTTTGATATTTTTAGGTCAAACCGTTTTTGGCTGTCAGTCATATAATGGAGGTCTATGGTCACCACCTCAAAGAGCTTGCACAGAGAAGTCCAAATTAAACATGATTTAAGGACTCGTAAATGTAAGTACACATTGATGGCCTAAGACACGAAATGAGCGGTTTGTGTGAGAAAACGAACAGTATTTATATCATTTTTACCTCTTGTAACCACAGCCACATCCAAGTGATCTGAAGGCACAGGCGCTTTAGTCAGTGCAAGCGAGTGATCTCTTGCACGGTGGCGAAAAAAAAGTAACGTTCAAAATCGTCTTCCATTGCAATTTCCTGTATATATAAATATGTATAGATCTTCACAGTGAAGGGTAACACTTCTGAAATCTCTGTATAAACAATGAGTGACGTACGTGAGATTTGACTTCCGGAGATTTCCGGCTTGCGTAGACCGAAGCGCCCTCGCCCTCAGAGTACTTGAACGTGACTGTGATTACAAGAGGTAAAAACTATGTAAATTCTGTTCGTTTTTTTCACACAACCCACTCGTTTCGTGTCTTAGGCCATCAATGTTTACTTACATTTAATAGTCATTAAATCATGTTTAATTTGGACTTCTCTGTGCATGCTCTTTGAGGTGGACCCCATAGACCTCCATTATATGACTGTCAGACAAGAACAGTTTGACCGAAAAATATCAAAATTGAAAATACTGTGGAAACAAAGACACCTACATCTTGGATGCCCTTTAGGTACATAAGCTAATACATGTAAAAAATTAATTTTAAAGTAAACTATCCCTTTAAAACACCAAATTCAGTATACATGTTATACATATAACATACACAGGCAAGCAGCTGAATCCAGAATATTTAGATATTCTAGATATCACCTAAGCGGTGATCTAAATATTCATGACTTGAAACATATTATTAACTGAAAGCCCTGTGCTGCAGTTCAATGGATGTTTTGGATAAAAACTGTACAATAAACTGCACAATAAATCCTTTTCAATGCATAAATAAATAAATGCAATATGCATAATAAGTCTAATAAAGTAGATATAGACACATTTACTTATTAAACATATACCACTGTATGCACACATACTTGAATGAAAGTCACTGTTAATGCTATCAAGAAAAAAAAATATGCACACATACAAACACAAATACAAACACACAATCATCTTTAATAGCATGTATCCACAGTTAATGGATGACTTTAGTGGGAATTTGATTGAGATGACATTTAGCAGGTCTGCCTAGTTCATGGGGGAGAAAAAAACCCCTTTTAATCTAAGAACGAAAGAGATGCACAAATAGAACATAATATAAAACAATATAAGTGTTATCTTTGGGTTAACTATACAAAAATTATAAACGCACATAGGCCCACTGCATTTAACTCTCATAGCAGGGTGTTAAATGAAAACCAGTCAAAGACATAATATGAATGCTCATTACTGAGTGTTATTTTTAGCAATATAAATGTGACACATTGACCTATTAAAATGTAGGCTATTTAAAGGTATAGTTCACCCAAAAAAATCTAATATTGATGTCTGCTCTAGATCTCTTCCATGAGAGAGTGTAGAAATATCCAATTTGTGAACATATGAGTCAGATCTTTTTACTTCAGTTCAATGACTCGATGATCCAATGACAGCGGTTTTCAGGCTAGAGAGTACTATTAGAAGTGAATAAACAATTAAATTTTAATCTGCTCGTAAATTCACCATGAAACATGGCATATTGTTGCCTGTATGGTTTACTTGACTAATAGCCATATATTTTATTAAGTGATATTGTGTTATTACTGATCTATGAAGTACCCAAACCTACTGTGTACCTAAAAATCCTCTTATAACCACTATATTAATACAGCAGAAAAAGATATGATGAACCTGAATTCATACTTAAATAAATAAATGGTAAATGAGCATACAGTACTAAAACAATGCAATAAACATTAACTAAACAACAGAAAATGAAACACAAAACACCCCAATGAACATAATACAGAGAAAATGATAACATAATTTTTATTTTTGGGTGACTTGCTCCTTTAACTAAAAAAATGTATCTCTGTGTGCGTGTGTGTGTACTCTAGTATTTGGTATGGAGACCAAATATCCCCAAAAGGAGAGTAATTTACTACATTATAACCTTGTGGGGAAATCTTGTTGGTCCCATTGAGAAAAACAGCTTACAAATCATACAAAATTAAGTTTTGGAACATCTAAAGCTTCCTGTGATGTATAAAAATCCTTACGTCAATGGAGAGTCCCCATGGAAATCAGTGTGTGTGTGTGTTTGTGCATGTGTGTATGGAGGTGTTTCATTCTTTGCCATCTCACCTGGCTGTATTTGAAATCAGCAGTTTGAAGCCGGCATAAGCAAAGTGAGGGGAAGATAAAAGCAATGACTTTTTTTAACTAGAAAGAGAAACTTTACGAGAGCACTGTGAGCGATTTGATGCATTTATATCCTTGAAATAATATAAAAGAGTAGAATCGGCTATATCTCACCAAATGGCATCAACAAACAAAGATGTATGATTGGGACTGCAGCTATAATAATGATGATGATGATGAGAAGCATGCAGCCGATAGCTGTGTTGCTAATCAGGCTCCCGTTGAACTAGGTCAAGTGCCACTATCCATGATGTAACCAAACCCCTACACTGAACCATCTCCATAGTTACCCAGCGCAAGCACAGAGGGGTTTTGACTGAAGTGGAAAAGAGATAAAAGGAAAACAATGACATTAACAAAGGACAGGCAATGCAAATCTAGAAATGATGTACTCGTAAGTGTCAGTAAGTGTCAGGATTTAAATTCATAAAATAAACAGGTCGAGTTTCCATTCAGATACTTAGCATGGCAAGTGAAATGTTTTGGTTTTGGACAGTGACATTAATACTGACATGCACAATAAATCCGTGAAAGTAGAGTGCATGTCATGGTTGTTAGGGGATTTTTGGATCAGTGGGCAAGCGATGCTCGTGTCATCAGGGTCACATTAATCACAGAAAGGTCATTGAGCTCCGTGGACAACTTAATCTCTTCGTGCACTTTTTCAGTTTAGATCCCAATGCTGTTAAAAACAAGGACACTTTAATCAGTCTCATTCTGAACGCACTCATTCATAGTCATCTTTTTTCTGGAAAGATTGTGATTTCGCTTAAAATACCGATCCCTTCTAAAGTGCTCCTGCTGCATATGCCTTGTTGTATGTATTTTGCACTTGAGATAATTTGACCGATGTTTTATTAAAATTGCTTTACTTACTTAAACACTTAAATCTGTTTAAAACAATTATTTGCAGTTCACATAGCAACAAAAAGCTTCACATAAAGCTCTGGGCCGTATTCATTAAGAATCTTAATGCAAAGAAAATTCTTAGAAATGTGGGCGTTTACTCTTAAAATTAAAGAAAAAATTTTAGTAAAGAAAAAAGTAATTCAGAAAGCATCTTAACCCTTAAATGAGGTTAAGATGAGAAAATGAGGAGAGGAGAAAATGACAGAACGATGAAGAGGGATAAAAAATATGTTGCAGACAATGGATGACAGTGACTTAATACAGTAAGACGATCACTGATCACTGTCAGTGATCTTATTAGAGACACGCTAATATAGACCATTTTGCAAGATGTAAACAACACTTCCTGTTTCAGTTTGTAACTGTTTTCTTTATTTCACTTGTAAAGAAAAAAATCTTAAAGATGTTTGTTTAACTTTTTGATTCAGTTTTATATGTTCTGTTGGTTGTATTTTATCCCAGCTTTTATGTAGTGTTAAAAAACCTAAACAGGAAGTGCTTCTGGACCAGTTTTGTTTACATCTTGCAAAATGGTCTATTTCAGACTCAGCGCAGGAATGCCATAACGCCAGAAATGAAATGAAAGTAATCACTATTTAGATATTTGGCAAATGGGAAAATGCAATAAAGCAGCAGTGATTTGGGTCTGTCACAACCTTCTTTCACTTAACTGTCACCGTCCCACAGGTGGGACGTTTGCCACTATATTTTTAAAACAATAATATCTTAGTAAATACCTTAAATAATATTGACAAACTATATATCATTTGAAAGCTTACAATCTCTAGTTTCCATATTTGGTGACTGATTTTCAAAATATATTACATAGGAGCCATAATTTATCAATATAAAACAAGAATATTTTCATACTCATAAGGCGTGTTCAGACCTTTATTTTAAAATAGCAGTAAACATGAAAAATCATGAAAAAATGGTAGATACCTCAGTTTGTTTTCATGCCAAAAGTTCAAAAGATAGAATCCATTCAATTATTTTGGAAAAAAAAGGTCTGAAAAGTTTGAAATATCAAGAAAAAAATAATAAATTCACCATTTGTGACGTGGCAGCTAGCTATGACTTACATGCGTGTTCTTTGTATGTGTTTCTTAGAGGTTCAATTCATATCAAAATCTGCCAAACTTCCCATGCTACTTCTGAATAGGATCTCTACTTCAGAAATTGTATGAAAATTGTGAAAATAATGGTTCATATCACTCAAAACATGAATGGAAATGCAGGCACCCTTATATGGGCAGTAATGGAGTCTGATTGTGCCCTAGTGAAAAAGTTTGGTACTGCGCTCAAACAAAATCTTACTGAAAGCTCATTTTTTGAGATATCAACCTAAAATTTGAAACACAACTTGTTCAGATTTTTGTCTTTGATTTTTCTGCCATTTTAGAGTAGCCCAGGTTTTGAAAATATATATTTTATGTAAAATATGAATAATTAATATTTTTACATTGTACATTTCCATAAACTCAAACTTCTATAACTTTTTTTCTGTTTCACTTTCTTAATTTATTTCACTTCTACAAAAATCTGCCAAATGTCTTCTTTAAAACAAGACCAATCATATGTCTATATTCCAAAGCATTCTTGAATTACAACCATTTAAGTTCGAAATGTGCATTTTCATGTCTATTCAAAAAAGGGGGGGTGACAGTTAACAGGTTAAGCAGTGATCACACAAACAATTACAGCACTTCTAGAACCTCTTATGTCGCAGTTCATTTACTTTTCCACTGGACAGTCCCCACCTTGGAAGCTCAAAAAACTGCATTTATGAATATAGCAGGCTTCCCTGGTGCGTTAATATTTGTAGTATAGACCATTTTGCAAGATGTAAACAAAACTGGTCCAGAAGCACTTCCTGTTTCAGTTTTTCAACACTACATAAAAGCTGGGATGAAATACAACCAACTGAACATATAAAACTGAATCAAAAAGTTAAACAAACATCTTTAAGATTTTTTCTTTACATGTGAAATAAAGAAAACGGCTACAAACTGAAACAGGAAGTGTTTCTGGACCAGTGTTGTTTACATCTTGCAAAATTCTTGCTCCGTGCTGTGACACACAGCCCGAATTTTCCGATGGCCTAGTGTTCATCTTCTAACTGGCTTTCTCGTCTTTTAATCCATGTTTGCTACACCACACACATATGGCTTTTAATTTGTATATTTCATTAGCAAACATGTTCCATCGATCAATTTTCTGCAAAAAAAAGTTAATAATAACGATCGACATGCTTGTTTGCTTTGCGGCCCCTTTAAATACAGTTGTAAAAAAAGATCACGCATGCGCATGCGATCTACGTCAGAGCATCACAGCGTCCACGAATCTTTCACGGCGTCGCTGTCAGGGTGGCAAGAACGAATTTCACCGCTCTCACCAGCGGCTGTGTGAACGTACGGTTAGAGAGACAAAAGTTTAGAAGTTCAGTCTGGGGGATTCCAGAGTTCATCCCTCGCCGTGTCCAGGCTCCGTTAACCCCTCTGACCCACGGCCTGGTAATAGTTCCTGGCAGAGGGTCAGAAAGTGAGCGTGGCAGCCTGCACTCCCCCTCCAGAGTGCTAATCAGGACGATTATTTGCGATCCACTTTTTTGTCTGTTTTGCCAGTTAGAGGTGACAGTCAATCAGTTACATGGTGCTTTGGACAAGGACTATAAGGAAAAGTGGCTAAATTGAGCAGAGATGCGCGATGATGATGATGATGAGCAGGGAAGCGTTGGTGCAATGTTGACAAAGCTGAAAATGGTCTGCTTTTCCATTTGCATCCCACTCTCTCAGTCAACCCCTCCAGAACATTATCATTTGGAGGTTAAAGCATATAATCCTGCATCCCTTAAGGTCTGATAGGAAGGAGACAGAGTACATAAGTGGACTGTATCACTATTAGCTTCCCACCTGAGGAATTAAAGTGCTGAGAGAGGTTTCACAGACCAGCAGCAATAGAGACTATATCTTAAAAGAGCTTTACATGTGTGAAGGTGGACTCGGTCATTTATATGACACACTCTTTCTGTGGCGTAGCACACAGGGAACCAGAAATCATTTCAATAACATTTCAATAAGGCCTTCTGTTTTTTACATGGAACAAAAAAGAAAAAGAACTATACATCTTAGCTGAATCCCAAGAGGATAGTGATGGGAGAGAGAAAATAGAAAGTAGTGTGTGAATATCTGTGAGTGTACCGCAATGAAATAGATTTTTTAAATGTTCACATTGTCCTATTTGTTACGGATAGCTGCTAAAAGGAAGCGCACGACGAAGGAGAATACTAGGAAATAATCTTACTGAACACTCTGGGAAACATAGACAACACCGAACAAAGAACTGAATGAAGGCGGGACTTAAATACACAGAGGAACAAAAGAGCTAATTAATTGGCCAACCGGTGAACGGGATAATCAAATCAGGGGAACAAACTGGCACACACAAGGAAACTGGGTCACACAGGCAAACAGGCACAGAACTAAAACACAATGAAACATGATAAAAGCAGAAGAGGAAATGTATGATAAAACCATTGAGAGTGGTAAAGGTAAATAGATTTGCGGTCAGCAGTAGAAGAGCTCGAGGAGAAGACTTGAGCTCTTAGTTCCCACCAGACTACATATGCTGGTTAATTAATAGGCTATAACAATGGAGGTGGAGGTTGTTGCTCCTCCAAAACAATATCCCCAATATTCCTTGCCATTTGGGGAATAATGGGGATGTTGAGAAAAGAAGAGAACAAGAGAACTTGCTGTGTATATTAAAAACTGCACAATACACTGCACATCTAATGGTAGTTTATAGGAAAAAAATCATCTAAGGCTAAGCTAAATGATATTAAGGTAGATTATGTTGTCAAAACATAGGAGAACGATTTAATAGATGAAGAACACAAACTCAGCAGTTATTTAATATTAATCTTTATTAACTTATCAAACAAACAAACAAAAACATGAGTACATGTTAAGAGCAAGTGTATTATCAAAATTTTTTATTATTATTTTTTTTACCACAAAAGTTTATCTAGAATGAAGGCAATTTAGATCAAATAAAACATTAAAATAAATAATGTAAAAAAAAAAAAAATCCAATCAGGTTTTATCTCTCCAGAATAAGTATTTTCATGGTTAACTGTGTAATTTCCATTATTTATTCAAAATGACTAAAAGTCACAACTTTCAATGCATGCCAATAAAAAAGATTTAAAAAAAATCTTGATGGAGACACATCATATATGATAGTGATGGAGGGTTTTCAAAGCAAACATAAGCATTATGGCTTTATGATAATATTACAGTAGACGAAATGTGATTTAATATAATAAACAGAGTTACACATCAAGGCAGTTTCCCAAATTAAGAAAATATCATGAGTGCAATGTATATCATGAAGTGTATGGTTTAGAATCACATCACTAAAATATCAACATTAATATCTGAACTATTGCTGTAAATCTAGTTTTCTTTTTTTTTCTTTTTGTAAAAAAATGCAAGTGACTTATGCCTGTATGTGCAATACCAAACCAATCTCACAACCTATTTTACGAGGTGGCGGTTTTTCCACCCCTAAACATGACTGGAGTGTAAGCAGATTGGACAAAAACATACGAATGAGACCGTAAAAATAAGACACATATTCGCCAAAGCATAGTTACTAACTGCCAGTCACAATATTGGAGTTGGCCTTCCCAGTATTTCCCAGCATGAAATGAAGTGTCAGTAGTACAACCTGTTCAGAGCGAGTTATATACCAAAGTATAATACTTAAATTCCTAACCCTAAGAAAGAAAATAGTAATAGCTGCTTGTCTAAGCAAACACTACTATTTAAAGTCAGAATTTCAAATAAGTTGTAGGATGTCTCTGTATTTAGTCCTTTGAGAATATTGTGTATCTAATAATTTCGAGTCTGCTGAAAGTCAGACAGGGCTTGGAGACATAATCATGTCCTTGCCCACAGGATGATTGACAGGCAGACATGTTTGAAGTTCAGCAGCAGTCATTCCTCACAAGCCTGGAGAGGATTGAGTCTCCTCACATCAAGTTTTCAGCCATTGAGTGTGTAATGATTAATAATGTTCACATGAATATGAGATTTACATTGGTCACTGCAATAATAATTGAATATATATGGGCTTCTGGGATACATCAAAGTGAATGGCATAACAACAAATCAAATCATATCTTGCTCTAGATTTGATATGGATATACGCCAAGTATCCAAAACCATTGTGTATGTTGTGCTTATTATATAAATTGATTCTGATGAGTAAATTACAAATTTCTATGGACAAATATTTCTGTATAATCACTGTTAAAAAAACGGATCTGTTTTTATCTCCGTTAAAATTTTGTAATCTCTCTGTGATCGCTTTCATCTCACCTAATAAAATTATTTCAAATCAATATTTTACATCCATTTATTTGGTAAGTACAATCAGCTGGTCATTAAAGCTAAATGATAATGCAGTGTTGGCCAGCTGATTTACCATTTACTTAAGATCCAGGAACAGTTCTTCAAATTTTATCAAGTTGTGGCATCCGAATGACACTCCTTTCAGTATATTCTCAGACTTACCTAAAATTTTTTAAGCTACTTTCATCACTTCCGCATCAAAAAGATAAAGATCGAAAAGATACAAAACTAGGCCTTCGAATCTGAAAGCCATTTTGAAAAAAAGTCTTTTTAAAGTCATGCATGTGTTAGGGTGCTCAGATATAGCATTGTGAGCTCTGATCTTATTCACACCCGCCTGCCAGTGTTGGTTGTCAGCTGTGTTTGTGTGAGAACTGAAACTTGTGATAATGACAGACTTCCTACAGTGTCTTTAATACATTTCAGTTACGCTCAGCTGCCCCTGATGTTTCCAGACTGCTGCACTTGACTTCATCTGAGGGGGGGGGGGGGGGGAATGCACATATAGTCATTTATAAATTAACTTCTCTAAACTGAAACACATATAAGCATATATTTAGTTGTTCCCCTTTAGACCATTGTACTAGTAATGCGGATCATTGTTAATAACAAAAGCTTTTTTTCCTCAATTATTGTCTTACACACCTGCACTCTGGCTGTGTGATATCTGGGTGTGTGAAGCAGACATCTGTGTGATCTCTTCAGATGGTATGTGTGTATGGCTGGAAGGGTCTGTGGTTCTTAGGTCATCTGGGGGCCAACGTAACTCTCCACTCTCCACCTCTCCCTCTGTGGGCTCCACTACGATGGAGGGCAAGCGCTTGGACAGCTTGGGGGGGCGCTCCTTTGTGTCTGGAAAAATCTGAAAATAGATGTTTTATCTTTGAGATAAAGTATGTTGAATGCTCCACTTGTGTTTATAGACATAAAGAAAGAGATCACCTATATGGAAAATGCTGTCATCATTTATTCACTTCCATTTTGTTCCATACCTTTTCATTTTTCCATGGAACACAAAAGGGAGTTTTTAAAGAATATCTTTTTTTTTTTTTTCATATAATGAAAGTAAAAGCGGACCAGAGCTTGTCAAGCAACAAAATGACACCATAAATATATCCATACTATAACTTTGTGTTATCTGAACAGGACAATATTTATTTTCTTAAATTCCAGGCTAATTATCACAGTATGATATTGAGTATTTCAATGGCCCTTTCATTATGTGAAAAGAGCATGTAGGTTGTTCTTTAAAAATGCAAGAAGGTCATAAGGGTTTGAAAGACATGAAGTTGAGAAAATGATGACAATTATGTTTATACGGTATTCACAGAATCTTAAATCAGTTGAAAGTTTAATTGAGAGATCAGATGACATTGAAGGAACTGATCAACTGACCAATGAAAAGATTTGGATGAGACACCAACCTGAAAGGAAACGCCTTGCTCTCCGGTGTCACTCATAGTGAAATCTTCTCGACTGTGTTCTGGGTTGTTCAATATATCCGTCATTCTAACAAGAAAATGAATCATAAATTAGCCTATATATAAACAAGCAAATGCCTGCTGACAAAGAAAACGAGGAACATGAAGTATAT
Organism: Pimephales promelas; assembly: GCF_988280905.1. Taxonomy (NCBI): domain Eukaryota; kingdom Metazoa; phylum Chordata; class Actinopteri; order Cypriniformes; family Leuciscidae; genus Pimephales; species Pimephales promelas. The sequence goes on along the minus strand of NC_142779.1, from coordinate 6,429,119 downwards.
AATCAGTACTTGGTTCACACAGGGAGAGGAGAGTATACAGTACATTTGCAAGTAGTATTTTTATTTAATAGAAAGTAACAACATTCAGAGACACTTGAAGAACACAGGAAAACAGAAAACCACATAAAATGGAAGAGAACAGACAAACAACTGAACAAAACAGGGGAGTACAAGTTAATGGGGGGTAAAATAAGGCACAGTTGGAACAGATCAATCAACTAATAGGTAACCAGATCAACCAAGGACACATGGACTCAAAACAGGCAAGAGGAACTTAACTCAGGGAACCCAAAAACAGACAATATGTAGGTCCTGTAAGATAGTGTGTTTCAAAGAAATCTCTATATGCTCTCCAAGGCTGCATTAATTTAATTTAAAAAATAGAATAAAAACAGTAATATTATTACAATTGATTTCTATGTTAATATTTTTTTAAAATGTAATTTATTCTAGCGATGTCAAAGCTGAATATTCAGCATCATTACTACAGTCTTCAGTGTCACATGATCCTTTAGAAATCATTCTAATATTCTGATTTGCTGCTCAAGAAATGTTGTCCAACTTAATATTTTTTCTGGAAGCCATTATACATTTTCTTGCAGCATTCCCCAGACTTTTGAACAGTAGTATATATTGTTTGAAACTGTGTATCGTAATAAGAACAATACTTTCAGACTATAACACTAACACACAAATACATAACCTTTGCCAAGGAACAGTGAAGGATTAGTTCACCCCAAAATTATAATTTTGAAATTTCATTTAAATCCTTTTTTTCTTCTTCAATGGAACACAAAAGCCAATCTTAATCATATGACAAGGAAAAACCAATGGCGTTTGACATCAAAAATGTCCTTTTTGAATTGATCACAAGAGATGAAGAGAATTATTAATGCAATACAATGAATAACCAATGAAAAAATATTAAATCGTTTACCCATATTGCTCATACTAAGTGTTTGTATGGCTTCAGATTATTTAGCACATATGGAACTGCTTTTATAGAGATTTTTTTTCTTTCTTGGCAGTATACCATCCACTTTTGTTGTATGGAAAATAGCCACTTGGATATTCAGCCAAACATTTAATTTTGTGATTCATAGAAAAAAAAAAGAAAAAACACAGGGTAGAAGCAGGTAAATAATAACACAATTTGAATTGTGTGTGAACTATTAATTTAATAAAAAAGATACTAGAAAAAAATGAAGAAAATCATGCGCCAACATGTCAGTTGCAGCATGTTTGTTCAGTCTGTAATCCCTAAAAAAAATCCTTCCTGTCCCTTTCAAACTGACATGGTTTTAACAGCATGCACAAAACCAAACACCCCAGCTATTCTTTGTTCCAGGCTTTGACTGCTGTGTGACACTGTGTCTGCAGGTGTGTATGCAAATACGAAGCGTGATAAAATTATAAAATATTATCCTCCATCATTTTCATTCAGATTGATGGCGAACTCATGCCTGTTTGCAGTCTGTTGAACAGACAATATGAGGGACGAATGCTGAAGGATAATAAAACTGTGAAAACACTAGTTAGTACACCCACTCACATCCACACTCACAAATCCTGTTCAATTATTCAGCAGTTAAAGGCTGGATAGCACAAAGACCCATAAAAACTAATCACGTTATTTTGACAATGACAACTAAATTGCTCAGGCTAAGGCAGTGCCTAATATTATTATCATTAACTGAAAATAAAACAATTAGAAATAATTTCCGGTAATTTAAATAAAACTGTAGAAATATTAGATGAAAAACATCTCGGGTTATGATTATAACCTCAGTTCCCTGAATATGGAACGAGGTGCTGCGTTAAAATATTGACGCTTTGGGAACGCTTCCATGTGACTGGTTTCTAAGCACATGTGAAACAGCACCAATTCGATTGGTAATCATATGACGTAAGATGGTGCGCTATTTGACTATAAAAGTACATTTGCTTTTGACATCATCAGCTTTTGATTGGCTGAAGAACGACATTCAGGTATGATGTAGTATGGCAAGGAGACGCAGTCTCTCCTTCCTTACTCAGGGAACAACAAAGGTTACAGTCTAACCCAAGATGTTTTCTTTCGAGGGAATAGTACGCTGCGTCTGAATAGTACAGTAACACCTTTGAAGGGGCCACATCCCTAGTATACCCCTTTTCCACCAAAGCCTTTTGAGAGCCGGTTCGGAGTCGGTGCCTTCGCGCAAACCAGTTCTTTGTGTTTCGACAGCCAAGGAACCGGTTCTCGGCCAGGAAAACTGGTTCCAAAGCGTCACCAACTCTTTGCTGGACTAGAACCGTTCTTTTACCACGTCATGCTAACGTCAGGGGCTGGGGCGGGTTTAGATGTGTTCTGACCATAATATAGGATCGCAAAGCCAGGAGAAACATTTGCAGAAACACGATGGAGTCCGCCTTTGTAATTGTTTTGCTTGAAGTTGGCGCAAGCGTTTCTATTTTTTTTTTTGAAAACATTATAAGCAAAGTAGAAAACAGTCACTGTAATCATACAAGATTACATATCAAAAGAAAAGATTAAAAGACTTACATATTTCAATTGTTTTTAAAGCCTTCTTGGTACAAGAGTTAGAGATTATCCCAAAGTAATGTTGTACTTGCAAGCGTTTCTAGCTAAGACGTATGGCGACATACACAGTGATATAATGACGTCGTTCCCTGGGCGCTCTAGTCAGTGGAAAAACAAACAGGTTCTGAAAGGGTTCGCAAGTTGAACCAACTCTGAACCAACTTTCAACCAGCACCAGTTCCGAACCAGTTCTTTTTTGGTGGAAAAGGGGTAGTAGTGTGGGCTCTTATAGCCCCTGTACTCTGAACAGCTGCTGAGAACCAAACAGGGCATACAAGATTAAGCCTCTCCTGGTCTCCTGTTCTTCAGATTGAAAAGGCAGAGGACAGAAGGACCTGAAGAAGCACAGAACACGTCACTGAGGAAGAGCAAATCATACAAACATAGCCTTGTCCATGTTTTAACCAAGACATCCAGCCTCAAGGGTGCTGGGGGTATGAAGGTGAACCGGAGTGGACGGTGTGTCAAATTCTCAGGTCTACTTCCACTCTGCCAAACCTCAACCATATTGACTCCATCTGCCTCGAAAGGATTTCTGATCCCTGATTCAGGTACCCAGGTATGTAGTCTGGGTCCAGAGCAGGATCTGAGATGCCAGTCTGGAAATAGGGCATGAACCCTGTTGATTTAGTATGGGACTACTGATGTGTTGTCTGATGGTAGCCTCTGAGGTCTGGGAGAAGTATTTCAGAACCAGAAATACAGCCCTCGTCGCCTGGCAACTTATGTGCCACGAAAGATGGTGACCTCTCCACAAACCCTGAGCAGAGCAGCCATCTAGGATCGCATCCCAGCTTGTGAGGGAAGCATCTGTTGTTAGTATTTTGGGACAACACAATGCTCTCAAAACGGGACCTTGGGCCAAGAACCAAGGTTTCTTCCACATCACTAGGGTACACTCTTAGAAGAAAAGGTTCTATATAGAACCTTAAAAGGTTCTATCAACGCTACGTATTTGGAACCCCTAAAAGGTTCTATACACTATTAAAAAAGGGTTCCTCTGGGTTCTATATAGAACCGTGGGGTTCCATACTTGGCCAATAGAACCTTTTACTGTGTGTAACCCTGATGATGCGAAAAGAGTTGCCCCTTGGGGACAATCCCTTGGTCTTGAGCCACCGATGCAATTATTTCATGTTCAAAAGGCCCAAAGGTATGATGTTTGACGCAGCTGCGTTGAGTCCCAACCGCCTGACATTGACAGCTTGACCTAGCCTGATCTTTCCTATGGCCATGAAAATAGACTCTACGTGCAGGGTACAAACGTGCAAGGCTAGGCCGAAAGGAAGAACCTGATATTGGCAAGTTTCGCCCCCCAAAACCAAACCTGAGGATGGATATCATATGTGATCCTTTAGATCTATTGTGACAAGTCCTTGGATCTGATTTCAAATACGATGAACTTGATTGTTCACATTTTGAACCTTTAAGTCTGTAGAGTACAGTTCAGATGACGCAGATCCTTCTTTCGTACCGGCTTTAGAAGCCCGACTTCCTCTCAGGAAGAGGAATATATGTTCTCTTCTATTTCTATAGCCTATTTCAACAAAAAAGACTGTACTTCATGCTCCAACACCAGAGCCTGCTCTGTGCTCACCAACGTAGGTAGCACCCCGCTGGATCCTGTAAACGCTTCCATGGTTCGCAGAACCCAAGGAGACACACTTGGCAGAAGTTGCCACGTTGCCATATGGCCTGAAAGTGGTATCTCACATCCGGCGCAGGATGATCACAAGGCTTGAGGTTCCATTTGGGAAAGGGGCCAATAAATAAGAGAAATTTTTACATATATCACTTTCTGAAGACAAAGAAGCCGATGATGTCTAATGCAGATATAATCATATGACACACCGTCTTACGTCATATGACTTCTATATAGAACCTTAAAAGGTTCTATCAACGCTACGTATTTGGAACCCCTAAAAGGTTCTATTATTAAAAAAGGGTTCCTCTGGGTTCTATATAGAACCCTGGGGTTCCATACTTGGCCAATAGAACCTTTTACTGTGTGTAACCCTGATGATGCGAAAAGAGTTGCCCCTTGGGGACAATCCCTTGGTCTTGAGCCACCGCTGCAATTATTTCATGTTCAAAAGGCCCAAAGGTATGATGTTTGACGCAGCTGCGTTGAGTCCCAACCGCCTGACATTGACAGCTTGACCTAGCCTGAGCTTGCCTATGGCCATGAAAATAGACTTTCACACCGTCTTACGTCATATGACTACCGTCAGCCAAAATTCAGTCATGCTTCAGAGACCAGCGTTCCCACAGTGTCAATATTCAGTCGCGCGGTGAGTTCCCACGAAAAGGATATTTAACTTAAATGTCAACATTTTTTTATTTGTTAATTAATTATAATTTGTAACAAGTGTTTGACACTTTTACAGCTGCAACTTGAAGATGGAGATGAAGATTCTTGAATAAAGGCTTGAATTTGGGTCTGTTCCTCCAGCCCGTTCTCATCCCAAGGCGTCATATACTGATGCTTTTGGCAATGTGTATACATCCAATGCACATGCTTTAGCGTCAATATGAGACGCAGATATATATGAGCCAGAAGGCACCACCTAGTGGTCTAACCCTAACCCTACCCGAAACGCAAACCTACCCATTAACGAAGCGTGTTATATTGACGCTAAAGGGTGCCTTCTAAATGTGCGTTAGATGTATATGCATTGGCAAAAGCGTCAGTATATGACGCCTTGGGAATTAATGGTTAAGTAATGGTTAAACATTTACAGAAATGTTACTGATTTTATGTTTTTTTCTTACGGTTTATTTGTTTAACATTATGTAATTCTTTGAGATGAGTTTGCATCAGAAGTCACAAAATGAGTAAAAAATGTGATTGAAATAATTGAATTTACATGAATTGCAACAGAATCAACCAATTAATTCCATGAATTCAGTATAAGAAAAAAGGGAATTTTATCCATTTGTAAGTCTGTAAAGTTACCGATACATAAATAATTTAGATGCTGTCAGTACTTCAATACGATACGTTTCAGTGCCAATGCAAACCTAAGTAATATTTATAGTTTTCACCCCCAGCCACTAAAGAGAAAAAAAGGGGAACCAGTTCTGGGTGAACTGTCACAATGAGTGTGGTAATGTGCTTTATTAGTTGCTATAACGGTATTTTGTTAAGCTTCTAGATGAGAAAAATAAACAGATTTCTGTAGAATGTTAGAAAAGATGTTACCAGGGAACCAATAGGAACATGTTGGGTCTAATTGTTTGATTATTGTTTTGCTATTTTTCAAAGGATTGTGAGACTGAATGCAGTGTTTCATGTAACATTGTGGTGTAATTAGAATAACACTGACAGATACTCTTACTTAGAACTGTCCTTTAATTGTGGCTTTGCTTAAGGCGAATATAGAGGCAGCTCAACTCAAGGCTTTTAAAGCACATGCAATAAAGTATGGTCTAACTTTGACATTAATGCGTGAGGTCTATGGGTTTCTTTGTGCGTACACATGAATGCATGCGTGCTTGTATTAATGCCCATAAGCATGGGTGGAATTTATTTTTATTGATATCATTTTAATACAGCTTCAAAGGCCTCTGGCTGCCAGATGATTTTTGGATTGCAAGCACAGACGTCACCATACATGCCAAATCATGTCTAGACCTTTTGTGAGTTCAAAGAGAGGAACTATTTTATGATTAATATATTGACATGAAGGAAAATAAAGGCTTCCTGGATTTTAAAGGTTTCCTTCAGTGAATTGATTGATCAAGAAACATTGTAATATATCGAACATATCAAACAGGTGAGGAAAATGTTGTGGGAAATATGACTTACTTAAATATTTGAAATGAATAGACAGTTAAAACTATAGAATTTGTTTTGTTTTTTTGTAACGCTCTAATAGAATTAAAGCAACACCAAGTAACTTTTCCTCTTTGAAATCATGATGGCAATTCAAAAGCTACCCGGCTTACATGTAGTTGTAGTCTACTGTCGAGTACGCTCCACCTCACTCAGCATTTGTAATGCTTGCCGTAAAGCAAGTCAAATGTGTAGTTTTCTCATGTCTCATTCGAACTAAAAGACCGCTCATCAGATAAAGGACCGCAAAGCGGTGGCATAAGTGCATTTCATCATGTCACGACTTGATGAACCACTGAAACGATTTTGAAAACATTATTTTAAGGTACATTTTTTTTTTTAATTTTAAAGTTGCTTTAACTTTGACCCAACTACACCCAACTTTCTAATCTCAGCATTTAATTGCCAATCACAGATTTCGATTTTATGGTCATTCCACAAGATGGGTGCCTTTTTCTTTTAATATTTAACATTTTTATTTTATTTTGCCATATAACTACGCTTTGAAATAAATAAACAATCAAAATTAACAATTTTATAGTTAATTTAGCCATTAGGAGCCTATAGTGTTTAAGGCCATGACCTTAAGTTTCGTGAAACTTTTAATAATCAGTTAAAAATGGTAACTGGGTTGACTATTTAGGATCATCTCCCTGTCAGTGAGGTCATGTTATCGGTATGATGTCATTACGATATTGATATTGTTTTGTTTTTTTGGACATCATTGAAAAAATGACTGCTTTATGAAGAGTTACTGCATGATGTAACAGTTGATGCATACGTTTTTATTTTGTGTTTTTTTTACTAAAATTTAACAAATATATGAATACAAAATATTAGATTTAATTTTCATTGTGCAAATTTGCTAATATTACAAGTTAGAAACAACCAAAAGACATCTGACATGAATCAAGAAACAAAAAACAAAAAAAGTTAATGGATTTTATTAATGTGTTTCCTGAACATGACAATTACAACACATAGGCCTAGTTAAAAGTCATAATTTCATTGTTAAAGTCATTATATATATAAAAAAAATCTCTCTTATAATGGACTAGTATGAAACAATATGGAACAATTCTAATATGCAACTCCATAGAAATGCAAATGTGGTTTTAAGACAAATTGCACGCATATAGCTTAAAAAATCATAAAAAGGGACCAAATTTAATTTAGTCAAAGGAATATAGACTAAATATGAATATAGGCTACAGCAGATAAGCAATTAAAAAGATGTACACAAAAATTATATGCAGATGAACCTTTAAGTTTTTCAGCAATGTGTGTTTGGTTTCCTGAGACTGAATACCTTCTCTTTTTAACACTTAACTTCAAACGTGCAATGTACCATAATGTCAAATATCCTACCTTTATTTTGTCCCCTTCTCTTCTTGAAGTGTAAGAAATTGTATTATATTGAGATATCCTCCCGTTAAATGTCTCTCGCAGCTTCCGTTCACATCAGTCCGTCCAGTTCGAGCGGAAAGTTACTGTTGAATGCTGTCACAGTGCTTGTGCTCATCCTACCAACGTCATTCATTTACATGTTGAGAGCTGCATACATGCAACATGAATCGCTGTACGATTGGTTACGAGAAGCACGCATCCACGTCGTCATCGAAGCTTGTTTTTTCATGTCATTTTCAGGATCTCTGAATCCTTCCAGATGAAGATTATTACGCAAGTGTTTGGCTGAGTTTAGTGATCTGCACTACCAGATTTTTAGAAGCAACTTTCTCTGAAAGATTCATCCTCATGTTACTGGATAATAATGGCTTTAGTGTTCTTTAATAAACTTGAAAGCTTGTCTGGTTTAAGGAAGATTGTTGTTGGTTATGGATCGCTGATGCCCCCTGCTGCTGTACTTGGATTTTTTCCCACTGAGGTCTATTTATAGGCATGCTGTTTGCGTGATTGTTTACACTCATATTCCATGTAAACAGTGACTTTTTTGTTCATATTTTGGTCAGGTCCCTTTAACAGGACACAATAGTGACTGGTGTTCACTTTTTCCACCGTGGTATACACCTATTTCCTTTTCCTATTTATTTTCCCCTTGCCTTTTAAACTTTAATTAGTTTTAAGAATCAAACCAGCTTAAGTTACTGTATTATTGTATGTATAATTACTGCTCTGACTGGACCACAGTACATATACAAACTCCATATGTTGTTTTAATTGTTTTTTTTTTGCACACTTATTTTTACTCATTGATTATTGCACTGAAATTATAATGATTTATATATTTTTTTGCAATGCACTGACTAGGGTGTCTTTCAATCAGTCTTTTTAATCCCCAGCCTGCTGTCCGTATCAATTAATCAATGAATCAATGAATGAATGAATGAATCAATCAATCAATCAATCAATCAGTCAATTCCCCTTATACAGCAAGGTTACTTGTTGAATATTATACAATTTTTTTTTCATTTAAATTCCAGTTTTATAAAAATTGTGAATTTAGTAACAGTTTTTAATCAACATCTATGTATTTTAATAATTTCTAGCTTAAATGGCAATGCAGATGAAAAAGGAAGGAGTGTCATGTCAATATAATATTGTTACACTCATAAATAATAAATGTGATTTTGTGTTGCCATCCAACTAAACAGAATGTAAATCTCTTACAAATGATTCTTAGTCCATTCTTTAACTACTACTAACGGGATTACTTTTGATTCATTGCGTTTCATTTAAAAAAAATAGTAAAGAATGTCAAATAGTAAAAAAATAGTAAAAAATAGTAAAAAAATAGTAAAGAACCAGTCAAATGCTGGTGCAATTCCAATATCTAAGCAACCACAAGAATGGACACAAATTAAATTTCAGGGCATGGCCTCAACAGGAGAACATACTGGAGTAGGGTAGGCAGACATTGTTTGTGTGTGTGTGTGTGTGTGTGTGTGTGTGTGAAGTTTTAGCACAAAATACCCCACAGATATTTTAAAGCATGTTAAAGTTGTCACTTTTTGAGGGTTTGCAAAAACGCACCGTTTTGTGCCTGGCCCTTTAAATGTAAATGAGCTGCTGCACAGGGCGGGCTTTCAAAAGGTCGTGTCAGCTGCACGCAGACACACTAAAATGACAGAAACTGTTCTTGGAGGGACTCAAGAAAGAGTGAAAACATGTAGAATACAACAGGAAATCTCTGAATGGTTAGTTGATTAATTTATGTTGCTGATGTGGAGTTAACTATCTTCAATTAGCATATTCTGTCATGTAACGTTAATCTCTCATCTAGGAACTGTTGTGAGATGCACACAGAGTGACTTATTATTGCATGTGAAAAGATGGATGCTAAAGTTTGAGCTGACTCACATATGTACTCTTTTGCCGTGTTCCAGGCAACCTGTAACCCGTGTTTTTCCAACTTTATACCCGTGAAAGTGCAGTCAAACCTGTGACTTCCCACCCTTGAACGAGCTCTGACGTCACATAGCCAGGCCAGCGAAACCATACAAAACAACAATGGCAGCCCCTATGGATGCAGTGTTTCTGCAGGCAGTACACGGTGAGATTACACTTTAGGACAATATAACGTTAACTAGTTTTTAGTCCATTGAGTGCAAGGATAAATTTATACCAAATACATTTCCAAATATACAAATAAAGTAGAATTAAAGGTACAACAGCTTATCTTGCCTTATGCACCGTTTTTCCTTAAATAAACAAGGAGTAAGCACCTTTGGCAACAGAAATTATTACAAATGTGCATAAGCCCCATAAGTTCCGCCATGCTGGTTTGTTTACATCTAGCTACCACAATTCCTTGCGCTCAGGTAGTTTGGCGTGACTGACCTGGAATGCTACAAAGTCATGAGTCGTGGTTTTAAGTCATGATTTATGTGCTCAAAAACCTGCCTGGAACGCAGCATTAAACAACAACTTTCCCTTTTCTCAACATGGACTGTGTTCCCCGGAGCGGGGTTTATGTACATGTTAGGATTGGTGATGTCACTAACCCGGGAGGAATGTTGTGTAGTCCCTACCAGTCGTTTGTTGTAGTCATTTTCTTTAAAAGGAAATATCTTCCTTTGCTTTGAACTTTGAGCGTTGTAACTTTGATAATGTTGTTTATACTCAAACAGCAACATTACACACTAACTAAAGTTTGAAAAGTGAAATCATACTTTATTCAACTCATACAGTAGTAAAATTGGTAAATGTGCAGCTTTCCCGAGTGACGGTGCCCTATGAGGTGGCAAAGTGAGTCTCAATGATTGTGTTGCTTCAAATTAATTAGTGATATTTGGGAGGGTGATCTCTCAAACAATGTGTATTACTTTATTAGTGTTCACAAACTAATTCAGAGACATGGAACATATTTTCACTTTTTTATTTATTTTGCAGTGACTAGTGTTTCTCTTACAACATTCATTTGACAATACATGTTAAATGAAAAGTCATTGCTTATTGAGAAAATGATTGTATTTTGAAAATGTGCATTGTATATTTTGCAAATCTATTGATTCCATCAAATGCTTTTGTCATAAGCTTACAAAGATAATGGCTAGGCAAATAAAACATTTACATATTTGCTTTCATTTATTGTCAAGGCTGCAGAAACACAGATTTTATATGCAATTTTATAGTTTTCTCAAAACAAATAACCTCAAAGAAACAAATGCCTCAATATGTGATACTGTCAACATTCTTTAAAAGCCACACCAACTTTATAATTAATTTTATTTGTGAATATATCTATTTAAATGTTGTTTGCTTGAATATTACTGAGTTTGCACTGTAAACAATTTCCCCAAGATAACAGTTGTACAATAAAGTGCACTGATAACCCACACATCAAATGATAATATAATATTTTTTTCCTATTATTCATATTACATACATAATTTGCTTAAAATCTTCACTAGCTAAACAATACTCTGTGATATGTTCATAAGTAAGTCAATTAGCATTTCAATTCAGCTGGCTTGTATGATTATATAAGAGAACACCGAAACATACATTCAAAAGCATAAAATAAACTCAGCCATATGTCATGTTCATTTCCCCTCATTCTCATCTGTTGAGGAATCCATATGTCTTAGAGATGTTTCATAGCTCACTATTGTGACCTCTTCAGTTGTTGCTGCACTGTCGAAAAACCTCATTTTCTCAGTGTGTACCGTGTCTCTCAGCCTACGAATCGAGGAAGCCGTATCATCACAAATGGGTTCTGCAGAGTCTCCTTCAAATACACGTGTTCTCTGTGTCACAATTATCGTCTCGTTATCGTCATGTAATGTTTCTTTCACAACGTGCTTTTCCACCAATGTTTGCTTCCCACATTGCACTCTGGTTTCCTCTACTGTCAACACCGAGTCTGAGCCTAGTGTTACTTGTAATGGTGAGGTGTGAATTCCATGGGCGTCTAGATTAGTAAAGATTGCTGCTTGCTGTGTGTCTGGTATAGCTTGAATGTTCGATGTGATGACATGAATTTCCCCTGACATCTGTTTCAGAGTGTCCACTGAGGGTGAGGACATATCTGATGAAAATGGGATGTTGACTTTTTCTGGCTGGTGTTGAGGCTCCATTGATATCATTTCACATCTGGCTGTGGAAGTCACAACATTAGTTTGTACATCTTTGACCCCAATAGTGGCAGTTGGTTCAGCATATTTCACTTTAACTTTTGTAGGAGAGGTCTGCGACAGGCCCACATGTTCAGTTACTGTGGAACTTATATCTGCAAAGGCTTCAGATGACCTTAGTGATAATGTTGGGCTGATGTTGTCCTCCACAGCCTCGCTGAGCAAGCTCTTCTCTGGTTCCTCGTGTGCCTTGCTGGATTCTTTCTCTACATCATCAGACTTCTCAGGCTCTTCTGGTGGTTGGATTGTTTGTTCCTTCTCGTCAGATTTTGTAGATTTGGTTGGAGAAGAAAATGAGAACTTGAACCAGCCTCCTTTTTCAGTTTTTGCTTGTTCTTTGCTAACAGCGGATTTCTGATCCGCTGAAGCCTCCTGATGTTTTTCACTTTCTTCAATTTTGGCGTCGACTAACTTATCACTTTCATCTGAGGACTGGCTGAATCCCAATTTTGGAAATTTAAATTTAAACTTTGATTTCTCCTGCGCTCCTTTGTCCTTCTGTTCTGCTACTTCCTCAACTTTTTCTCCAGCCTCCTGATCTTGCTTAACAGATGGTTTTTCCATTTGTCCTTCCTTTTCCTCTATTGTTGGAACATTAAATTCAACCTCAAAGCCACTGAGAACATCCTCAAGTCTTGGCATTGTAAATCTGGGTGACTTTCCAGTCCCTTGTGAATCATCTTTTGGTTGTGTTTTTGTGTCTGGGGCATTCGCATTTACGGTTGTGACATCTTCTCCATCCTGAGATTTTGTTCTTGAAATGCTAAACTTTGGCATTTTCATAGTAGGAAGTTTGAATTTACTCGGGGAGCCTTTGTCACCCTCCGTTTTTTTTACAACAACCTCTGGAGGCTGTTCAGTGGTTTCTTTAATTTCACTCTCTCTGTGCATATCTTTGGAGTCTTCTACTTGTAAAGGCTTGTCTTTAATATTTAGATCAGTTTTAGTGTCTGGAACATCTACTTCCACTTCTTTCCCCTTTGCATCAGATGTTCTTCCAAATCTTGGCATTTTAAAAGCAGGCATTTTGAATTTACTTGGAGAACCTGAAACAACAGTGGTATCATCTTTCAACTCCGTCTCTACCTCTGTTTTTTCAAGGCTGGAACTTCCCTCTAAAGCCATGGCTACTTTTGGGAGACTTGCATCCTCTGCTGCGATTTTAATTTCTGGTTCTGTTATCCCAATTTTAGGTGTTCCTGTTTTTACTTCTTTTGCAGTTACCTCGGCACCTTTTACTTTGGGTAATGAAATCCCAAATTTTGGAAGTTTAAATTTAGTGTCCTGTCCCTCTTGATTAATCTCTTTTGCTTTTATCGTCATATCAATAGATGGGGTTTCAATCTCTGCAGTTTTGCATTTGATGTCATCTGATTGGTCCACTTTTGTCTTTATCTCATAATCCACTGAACTAACTTTAATTTCCTTGATGTCAGAGTCAGGTGCATCAGTGACCTTTGGAGCGGAAAATCCAAATTTGGGTAATTTTATTTCTGGGAGTTTGAATTTTGTTGGAGAGCCAAATTGTGGACTTGTTATTTCAGTTTTACCATCTCTCTCACTTTCTCCCATTGCTGCAGTGCCCTGTAGTAAAATATCTGTTGTCATTTCACTGGCTTGCATATCCACTTCCACTGTTCCTTTGGGTAACTTTAGCTCTTTCTTGTCTGTAGTTGGCACATCTCCTGACATTTTCACTTCTGTTTTTGTCAGAGCTTTCTTGAGCTCTTGGTCACTGTCAGGACCTTTAGTTGTTGGGAGAGCAATACCAAATTTTGGAAGCTTAAATTTGCTTTTAATGTTCATCTCAATGGATGGATCTTCAACATTTTCTGTTGGCACTTTCATGTCAACACTTACTATGTCTCCTGACATGTTAAACGTCTTATCGGGAAGGTTAACTTCATCAATCTCCACATTTGCAGTAGGAATGTCAACTTTGTCCTTTGATGTTTTGGTTCCAAATTTGGGGAAGTTGATTGTTGGAAGTTTAAATCTTGTTGGAGAGCTAAAAGTGTCCTTTTTCAAATCAGGTTGTTCTTCTGGTAATTTAATATCCACAGATTCCTCTGGAAAATCAATAGTTCCCAGTGATGTGCCCATGTCAGGTTTGGGTAGACTCACATCAACTTCAGAATCAGGAGCCTTAAGATCTGGTTTTGAAAATCCAAATTGGGGAAGTTTCACTTTCAGCCCTTTAGAATCAACTTCAACTTTATCTGTTTCCCCCTCAATGGTCACACTTTGAATTGCAACATCAGGCTGTTGTACATTAACTTTTTCCTCGCATAGCAAGCCAGTCTCTGTGTTTATCTCTTTACCCTCTGTCTCCATATCCTTTCCTTTTGGCATACCAATTCCAAATTTTGGCAGCTTGAACTTACTCCCCGTCCCCTCAATGTCCATCTCTTTGACCTTAATGTCCACATTAACAGTAGGCCCCTGAATATCGATGTTTGTTTCTGTGTCATTGGTTTGTACCTCTATTGTTTCAGAGAAACTGATTTCAGGTTTTTTTAAATCTACTTCAGCTGCTGGTATATCAGATGTGGACTTTGGATCTTTGATTCCAAACTTTGGGAGGTTGATTGAGGGAAGGTTAAATTTTGGATGAGTTGGATCTTCTTGTTTTTTCACTTCTGCATCTTGGTCATCTTGACTGGCCTGATCAACATCATGACCCTTAATATCTGGCCTTGAAAAACCAAATTTTGGAAGTGAAAAGCCTGGCTTCTTCAATTTCACATCAAGCTCTTTCAAGTCAACTTCAGGTATATCTACCTCGCCTTCAATGGATATGTCTTGAACGTCAACATCAGGTTGGGGTAGTATTACCTTACCTTCTGCTAGATGAACATCGGTTTCTCTTATTGTGGCACGTATATCTGTCTCTCTTTCAATTTTTGGTATTTTTCCTGACACCTTGATGTCAGGTTCATGACTAGTAATTTCTATTCCTGTAATGTCCTTATCTGCTGATGGTAAACTTGCTGTACCTTTTGACGTTTTGACTCCAAATTTTGGCAGGTTAACTTCTGGCAGTTTATATTTGGTTGGGGAACTAACAATTGTTAGATCTTTCTGTTCAGCTTCCTTTCCTGGAAATGTAACTTCTGCTGTTTGTTCTTTTACTGGTACATTACCCTCTGGTATGGATACTTCAACCTTTTCTACACTGACATCAACTTCTGGAGTTGCAGTGTTTGGTTTGGAAAATCCAAACTTAGGAAATGAAAAACTTGATCTTTTCGCTTTTACTTGCTGTCCTTTGGAATCAACCTCAGGCATGTCTGCACTCTTTTCAACTTCAGATTCATTTTTGGGTGGCTGTACTTTTAGTTTGACGTCAGCTTTAGAAATATCACTTTTTATATTTGTTTCCTCTAGTTCTGAATCAGTTACATTAATGTCTAATGCTCCTTTTTGTGATTTAACACCAAATTTCGGGAAGCTAAAAGAAGGGAGTCTAAACTTGGTTGGAGATCCAAAAAATGTTGAACCCTTTTGATCAGGCTCCACTGACACTTCAATGTCCATTTTTGCTTCTTCTAGGCCCATACTGCCTTCTGATATGGGGATATCAGTTTTTTGGAGACTTACATCAACCTCAGGGGCTTTTATTTCTGCTTTTGAAACCCCAAATTCAGGTAATGTTTTTATCTGTACATCTAGGCCTTTAAAATCATGTTCTGGTGGGTGAATTTCCCCCTCGGTTGCTATCTCTGTTTTTTTAAGATCGATTTCCTGTAGTTCAGCTATTTCCTCTGTCTTTGATGCACTTAAATCAAACCCTTTTACTTTAGGAAGGTCAATACCCTTCTTCGGCATCTTCAGCTCTCCCCCAAGTCCTCCAAGTTCAGCATCTTCAACCTTTAAGTCAAGACTTACAGATTGACCCTCTGTGGCTAGATGAGGTCCCTTTATATCAGCTGATGATATTTTTATTTGTGTATATGGACCGCTCATTTCAGGTTCTTTAACAGCTATACCTACATCTGGCATAGCTTTTTCATCCTTCATGGCTTGTCCTCCAGTTTTTGGGATGTTGATTGAGGGGAGTTTAAATGTCGTTGTGGCACCAAAAGTTGTCGTATCTTTTTCCTGAGCCTCAACATTTAACACTGTGATATTCATACTTTGTTCTTTTATTTTCACATCACCTTCTGGTTCAGATATAACAACTTGTGCAAGATTGACATCAGTCTCTGGGGTCTTGACATCGGGTTTGGAAAATCCGAATTTAGGAAATGAAAAGCCTGTTCTTTTCATTTTTATATCTGGGTCTTTTAAATCAACTTCTTGATCTTTTTTGCTTTCTGCTTTAGCTTGTGGTACTTCAGCTCCAGCTGACAGTTCCCCGAGTTTTGTCTCTGGTAAAGAAATATCAACTTCTGCCTTTGATGTGATGGCCTCTGTAAGTGACAGGGTGTATTGATCTCCAGTGTCTAGCTTTGGCTGATCAACACTGATTGAGGGTTTCTTCAGCTCTTGACTGGGCACATTAAAGTCAATTTTTACATCTGACGCTTCTACTGATGTAAATGTCTCTTCAGCCTCCAAAGTAATTTCCTCACCCCTCCAATCTGTTATTTCAGATTTTACTTTGGAAGATGAACTTCCGAATTTGGGTAGCTTGAAAGAAGGAAGTTTGAATTTGAATGGTGACCCTCCAGTGGTTGAATCATCTTTTAAGTCAGACTCAAGATTCACATCCACTTCACCAACTGCCATAGATGGTAGATCACTTCTCTCAACATGACTCTCTGGACCTTTAATCTCTTGTTTAGAAAATGCATGCTCTGAGCTTGGCTCTTTGGGCTTTTTCATCGTTACCTCCATTTTCAAAGGAGCCTCGGGTATGTCTTCATTTCCCTCAGCACTCTCAACGTCATGTTTCAGTGTAGCCTCTGGTGCGCCCTTTTTAAATTCTGGTCCCTTTAGCTTTGGAAATGAAAATTCAAATTTGGGCATCATAAATCTACTCCCTTGACCTCCAGGATCTGTGTCTTGAATTTTAATTTCAGCATCTACCGGTATAGTTTCAATAATTGATTTTGATAGTTCTATTTCTTTATCTTGTGATGCAACTGTTGATGTTGCCTTTATTTCTGACTGTGCATCATCACCAGCTTTTGCAATTGATTCTTCTGCCGTCTTTGAAATGGAAAAGTCATATTTAGGGAGAGAAATTGTTGGAAGCTTGAATTTAGATGGAGAACCAGAAGCACTTTTGTTTTTCAACTGGACTTCAACCTCTGGAGCAGGGATCGTCACCTCAGTCTCTTTGATCTCAGTGTCTGGCATAGATACTCCCCCTTTTTGAAGACTGGTGTTAGCATCAGGGATCTTAGTGTCAGATTTGGAAAAGCCAAATTTTGGAAATGAAATTTTACGTTTTTTAAGTTTTTCTTTTTCTTTAGCCTCTGGGATGACTACATCTACTGTACCTGAAGAAACTTTGACTCCCATCTCAAGTTTCTCGTCTTGCACTTTCGAATCTTCTATAGTTTCTTCTTGATCAAGACCATGACCTACAAGGCTCACATTAACCTCTGGTTTAGAAAATGATGTACACTTTTCAAAGTGTGCATCAAAACCCTTTTCTACCTCTGGTCTAGATACACCCACTTCAGGTTTTGAAACACTGGAAATAATTTGTGGGGTTTTCATTTCAGTTAATGATGGCACTACTCCAGTCAGTTTGGCTTCTGGAACTTTTATTTCCATGGTGGGTTCATCTGTGGTGACTTCATGCATTTTATTGTCAAAGACTGCATCTGTTGGTTTTGGAAATAAGACACCAAATTGAATTGTGGGAAGTGTACTTTTTGTTGGAGATCTTGGACCTTTCTCAGTCCGGTCAGACTCTGCATTAAATGTTTTGATGTCCATAATCGATTCTTCTTTGTCAATACTATCAGCTGGCTTATAGGCTTCAACCTTTGGAAGGCTAATGCCATATTTTTGGACTGTAACTGTAACCTCCTTGTCTACACTAACACATTGACCTTCTGTAGTCACAAAATAATCCTTGACATCACCTGATGGGGCACCATCTTTGAGTTCCATGCTTATTTGTGTTTCTGGAAGGCTTACATCAGGTTCTTCATTATCTATATCTACAAAGGGCATGTCTTTCACTACCTTGGATGATTTCCCACCAAATTTTGGTAAGTTGATAGAGGGGAGTTTAAACTTTACTGGTGTACCACCAGTTGTTAGATCTTTATGTTCCGCATCATCCTTTGAAATTGTGAAATTCACATCCTCTTTTAAATCCAAAGAAACTTCTGGAATGGATAAATCAACCCGTGGAAGACTGACATCAATGTCTGCAGCTTTGATGTCTGGTTTTGAAAACTCAACAGCTGGAATTTCTTCAATATCATGGTCATTCAGACTAGGATCAACCTCTGGTTTAGAAAATGAAATATCTTTAGCTGATTTTATTTCTTTTTTCTGAAAATCATCAACTTTTGCAATACAAATACCTTTGATTTCTGTTTTTCCCTCAGGTAAAGACAAGTCAACTTCAGGTTTGGATACACTGAGAGTCATCTTCAGGTCGTTTTTGTCAGATAGAGCTGTAGGTTCTACAGATAATTTAGCTTCTGGCAATTTAACATCCTTTGTAGTTTCATCTGTGATGACTTCAGGCATTTGAATATCAGCCCCAGCATCGGTTGTCTTTGGAAATGAAACTCCTAATTTGGGAAGTTTAATTGTGGGAAGTCTAAATTTTGTGTGAGAATCTGTTGAATCCTTGAACTCAGCTTCAACGTCTGTAGTCTTACTTTCAACATCTAGTTCTATCTCATCTGCACCTTGTAAAGAACCCTGTGCAGTTGGAAGAGTTATGTCAGCATCAGATACTTTTGTCTCTGATTTAGAGAATCCAAATTTGGGAAATGATATTTTCCTTTTCTTCATTTTAGACTCTGTTTCTTTTATTCCAGCTTGTGGTAGTTCAGATGGGTCCACTTCAGTTGTTCCACTGACCTTTATGATAGATTTTTTAGATTCCTCTGGTAACAGACCAGCTTCTTCTGTTTTCTCTTTTGGCAATGAGACACCAACATTGATCAGTCTAAATCCACTCTCTTCTCGAGTATCCTCTGCAGCCTCAACCTTCTTGTCAACTTTCCCAACCCTTTCAGGTGTTGAGAGCGCAGTTTCCTCCTGCTTTGATTTTCCCTCTGTCTTGGGGATTTTTATTTTTGGAACAGAAACATCTATGCTTGGCATTTTTAATTTATTTAAATTTGTGTCTGTTTCTGAACTATATGCTTTGGGATCAGTCTCGGATATTCTTTTCTCAGAATTTAATGCAATCTCCATTGTGTAATCGGCCACTGTAGCATCCTCTTTTGCAGTGACTTCAGTTGTTCCTTTCAATGATTTCCCTCCAATTTTGGGCATTTTGAATTTAGGCATCTTCTTTTTATGTGGAGAGGAATCTTTGTCTTTGCTTTTGATTTCAACCTTCAGTTCTCCATCAACATCTTGTTTTGAGGTTTCATTAATGCCAGTGCAAACACCATGATGGAGCATTTGATCACCCTCTATATCATGTGCTTGTTTAGTTTCATGCTCAGGTGCACAACTTTCACCTTTTTGAGATTTTTCGAATGTTGCTTCTTTTTTAATGGCTACATGGTCGTCATCAATAGATATTTTTGCTTCAGTTTTCATCTCCTTGATTGCATCACGATCACTTTTAGATGATGTATCCTTTTTTGGTAATTCAATCGCGATACCTGGGAAGCGAATGTCAGGTGCCTTGATCTCAAAACTAGGCATAGATATCTTTGCTTTCTTTGATTTCTTTTCATGTCCTTTTCTCTCAGCTTTGATATCAGTATCAGTATAGTCTTTCACAGCCTCATCTCGTGTGTCTGTATCTTTGGCTACTTTGATTTTTTGCAATTGAACTGATTGTTCAATGGCTTCCATTCCAGGTATTTCAATGTCTTCACGCTTTGGAAGTTTGAATTTTACATCTGGGGAAGTACTTGTCGTATCCCTCACTGACATTTTGTCAGATTTGGGTTTGTGATCTGCTGGCTTAATTTTAGTTTGGTCTGTTTTGCTCTCAGTTACACTTGTTTCATAAAGACGAAATTGTTCACTTTTAGGTAATAAGATGTCTTGATCCTTTGCAGCAACAGGAGAAAGTCTCTGTTCTTCTTTATCCATTGTGTCAAGTAACTTAATGTTTATTTCTGTGCTAATGTTCGAAAGTTTACTAGGGGATCCTTTAGGTGTCATGCCAGTCTTTTCAGATTTTATTGCGATCTCTCTTTGTACAAGGACTCCTGTAATGTCTCTCTCGGGTAATTTAAAGGCAGGAAATTTTGATACTGCTTCCTTTACATCCTGAACATTAAACACTGCTTGGGGTTTTTCTGATTTTGAGATATTTATTATCTTCTCAACCTTTTGTTCTTTAATTCTAGGAGACTTAAATTTAGTTGTTGATCCTTTATCCTCCTTGCCAGGAATCTCAATTTCCTCTCGTTTCAGGAGAGGCACTTTGTTGGGGTCTCTTTGGCTTATAGTTATTGAGTCTTCATGGTTGAATCCAGAGAGATCCATCTTAGGTAGTTTAAAATCTGATTCCAAATTTGCTTTTTTTATTACTTCAGTGTCAGCCATCTTAGTACTCTCCCCACTTTTATCCACTTCCAGAGCATGGGATTTTGGCTGGGATATAACTGGTTTCTTTGTGTCCATGGCCATTGAGGACACATCTTGTTTAGTTTGAATCTCAAAAGTGAAAGTGTCTGATGATGCAAAAGGGCTCTTTAATGTGGCTATGTCTGCCATTGGTCCCCTGGTTCGAATCCCATAGCTTTCTGTTTCTAGGATGTTTCTTTCTTTCTTTTCCTTGTCGATACCAATTCTTGGTGATTTGCTTATTGGTACATCTGGCATGTCAAAAGAAACATCAACTTTAGTTATATCCATGTCCATTTCTCCTGACTTTTGGGTCTTCTCTACAATCTCTTCAATTATTGGTTTGCTGTCAGAATCAACTTGATGTCCAACTGCTTCAATTTGTGATATTACATTAGGACTGTCCATAATATTGTCGAAGGCTAATGCATCCGAAGTCCGCATCCCACTTGTGGAGGATTTTAATTGGCTCTCTGTTTCTGTCGCATATATATCCTTTCCTGGAATGCTGTCCTTCAGTTCTGATCTCTCTCTCCTTTCTTTGTCATCCTCTCCAAGAGAAACTGTAATATCAGTAGTCTTTGAAGTAGTGTCCAAACTGATGAGCTTAGCCAAATGTAGCGATTCAGTTGCTTGCAAAGTCGGGAATGTATATTCATTCCTTGTCTTAGCAGAGTCAGTATTTTCAGCTTCATTCAAGATTTTAGGACTCTCTAACACATTAATCCCTGGCACTTGCTCTACAGCTATATTCATAATAATTTGGTTGTCCGAGACCTCCATATAGTCTGTTGTCTGTACCTCTTCATTTTCTTGGGTTTCTTCAACAGACTTGCTCCTACAGTCTACCATCCTCATCTTCAGTTTCATCTTGTGTGTCTTTTTCTTCTCTTTTTCATCTGTTGATTTTAATGGAGACTTAATGGGAGATTCTGTGTCACTCGTTGGTGGACTTATCTCTAATTTTCTCTGTTCTTCTGCTTCTGATGTGCTGTGAGATCTCTTAAAATTTGCCCTCCGACCTTTGCTGAAGGTGGGGAATTTGGGCCAAGAGATGCGATCGTGTTGTTTTTTCATCTTTCTTCGACCTCTCATTTCTGGACCTCCTCCTTCCTCTTCTCCTTCAGCCTCCTCACCCTGTAAACATTGATAAAGCAATGATCAATGACATCTCTAAAGAAGCTTTGCGGTATTCTGTAATTGAATATAATGGACCGTATGATAATTACAATGGTTATATCTGGCCTCATTGTCTCAGCGTCTTCCTGGGTTCTTGGAGGTGGTTTGCGTTTGAGACAGAATGCCACTTTATATGGTTGAGCATGCTCAAGAATCTGGAGGGCGTCCTCATATGACACATTATCAAAGTATACTGTAGCACTAAGAATCTGATCACCTGAAAGGCCAGATGGAAGGACATGGAAGTGAAAAGATGGAGGAACAACAAAATTAGCTGTATTCTAGCTTTAGAAATGTTCTGTAATGTGCTATATGGCATCTCACCTTCTTTCACACTTAGATTCTTTGAGGCCGGTGACTCTGGTTTTACTTCCTTGATGAAGATGCCATCCTTTCCCCCTCCACTTACAACCAAACCCTCAGCACAGACTTCTTTTTCAGTTTTCACTATTTCTGACTGATCATTTTGCATGTCCTGAAACAAAAGGCAAATTCATTCAGAAATCTGTTCATAATTTTCATTTTTCGCATTTCTAATCATCTGTATTCTTGACAGGAGAGAAATTTAGGCATGTCTGACCTCTGTTTGATGCATCTTGGCAGAGGAACGCTTGTCAAACAGTGAGCCAAAACCAATCCTTTTGCTTTTTTTGGAACTCTTGGTGGGTGAGTCATAGAAGTCACCTTCAGCCTGGCAAAACAGTTAGCGTGTAATCTATTATATAGTGTATCCTAATAGTTAGATCAGATACAGCATTAGGAAATTCTGAATTGGGGTTATCATACATAGTATTAAAAGATAAGGGTGTTGTGTAAAATAGCAGTCACCTGTTTTTCGTATTTTTCTGTGGTGGGGAATTCCTCAACAGGAGAGGAACCCTGAGGACGAGGTCTTTCCTCCTCTAAAACTTCAGGCTCCTCACATGCCTGTTACATTAAAGATACCAATTAAGGATTGTTCAAACAATCAACCAGTTTAAAAGAGATAAAATAACACGTGCATGTTTGCTGAATCTGCTGTACTTGAGTGATACTCACTAAATCATCCTCTGTGTCTGGTTCTGGTCCCTTCAGCCTTCGCCCTTCACCTGTTGGGGTGAAAAATGCAGCATAAGCACTTGTTATGCTTCTGCACACATGACTTAAATTTAAAGAATCTATCCTTAATGCCAAAAGCCTGCTGGTCATCAGTACCATCTATACCTTAATCAGTTTTTACTGATTGGAGACTTAATGTGGGATTTACTGTATTTAATGGACCAAAACGTTTGAATCTGAAGAGTTGCAAGGCAAATCTAAAGCAAGATTTTTGTATGCAAGATTTCCTGGTAGATATTCCCACGGGATCCAGATAGTCTACCTACTTCTGTTGCTTCCTGTAAAGTGAGGCACTCTATTGATCTTAAGGGGTTGGCTTACACTGCCAGCAATAAGGACAACATAGAAACATGGACCTCAATAGATCCAATAAAAGAGCTGTGAAACTAATATTGTTATAAATATCTGCAAATGTGATATTGTTATCAAATTAATGATTAAATACAATTTTAAAAGTAACATAATTTTACGGCATTAAGAAACACTTTTTAAAATATTATACAATAGACCGTTTAAATATTGCTTATACCATCAACAAGACTACTCTCATGACCTCCTTTCTTCTGAGAAAGGCATTCATTTCCAGTTTCCCATAACACAATGCACTTATCCACATAAACATTTTCCTTGAGTCTCACTCTGCGCAGGTCATTAACCTGCACTTTCCAACAAGCACTTATCCAGGCATCAGGTCTAGATGGCATTAAAGCACATTGGAGATTTATGTATGTGCATGTATGCCATGTAGCCCATGAATAGTATGATTACACTAGCAGATTGTTCATATCTTTTCACAATTTCTAATAATCAGACTCTAAACTTGGGAATGCACCCATGTATAAACAGACCAACTATGCGCAGTTAATTAATAGACTTATTAAAAGGGAGGAGAAAAATCTTCCCATATCTTTTGTTGACGTCATAGTGAACAATCCAAATCAATGGTTTTAAACTGTCATTCTGTTAGTAGGCAGATCCCAACATTGACAGGTTACAATACACACCCTTATCTCTAAAACAAAAACAAAATTACGCCTTTAAGTTTTATTAAAATTAAGCTCTCTGAACCCTGTGTTTAACCAGGTAAAGTACCCTACTATGCTTAGCACTGGCTTTCATAATAACTGAATGATACCGTGAGAAATAAATAAGCCCAAGTGATATGCAAAACAATAGGAGCTATTAGTTAAACAGGTCACAAACTGTGTTCGTCCAATCAATGATATTGGCAAAGGTCCCCCAGAGTTAAACAGTTGAGTTTCACCATTTTCAAATGCATTCAGCCGATTTTCTGATATTTAGTAGAATATCAGTAACCAGACATTTTCTGGTCTCATTGACTTCCATAGTAGAAAAAAATATACTATGGAAGTCAATGGCACCAGAAACTGTCTGGTTAATGATCTCGTTCTAAATATCAGAAAATCGGCTGAATGGATTCGAAAACGGTAAAATTCAACTGTTTAACTCTGGGGGAGATATAAAATGAGCCCATTTCCAAAAAAAGGTGGAGTATCCCTTTAAGTATACTGATGTATATAGGAGAGATCAGGGATGAAGTGAGGTTTGGTCTAACAATTATGATGAACAAGCAGATGAATGACATACCTGTGGTTTTGATGTTCGATATGTCATGTTGCAGATCAACAAGTTTCAACAAAGTTTTTATTATTGCTGCTATTGTAGTTAAACAGGCTTAAGATGTTTTGTTCAATTTCAGCTTTATAATATCTGCCCAAAACCAACTCAGTGAATTTAACTATCTTAAACAACAGGCCTCAGTATCTTTTGTTATTTTTCCCTGACTGTTTTCCGGCTCCCCACATGTGTCAGGTTGGGAAGGATTGGGAACTTACTGATAATTTGTAACACAGATATAAGTTTAGTGTACAGGGTAATTTAGTTATTATAATGAGTTATTATAGGAAAATAAAAAACATTTGCTTATTTCAAAGTTGTATAGCGAAAAATATTACAAGAGGGGTAAGGTGTCATTAATGTAAAATACTAAATAAACTATTTTATTTCACATTTTATTTTAAAAATTAATAATAATAATATTAATAAATAATAAGTTATTAATAATTGAATAACTGATGACAGACCAAGCAGAATTCCAGTAAAAAGTATAATTATACTATGACTTATATAGGCATATGAATATTTACTTACTTAATTGCCCATCATTTAATTGAAGATATGGGTTACACTTTAAAGGTGTCCTTGTTACTGTGTAATTATACATTTTAGTTCAGAATAATATTTTTTAACTACATTTATGGGGTTAGGATTAGGTTTAGGGTTAGTTGCATGGTGCAATTTATTATATGTATAATTTATAGTTATTACTATAGAAACTAATATAAACATAATGTTACCAAGATATTTCATAATAGCAACACTATGAATGCAAATTTATTGATTTTGCTCAACTAATCCATAGATTTTAATGAAATAGAAGATGGCTGAAATGTACATCGAATTCATGGAAATAATGAATAATAATCCAGTTGATTGCAATAATTATTAAATTTAAAAATAATAACACTAGAAACAGTATGCCACTTGGGGCCTTCTGTGCCAATTCTAACAATAATCAATGCTCCACAAATCTAAAAACCCTAGTGTGTCCCCAAATCCCTCATTAACAAATAAACAAAAAGCATAATTAAAATTAAATAGATCACTATTTTCACTAACCCTAACCTCAAAACTGTTTCAGCAGACTTAATCTCACAAATGTTGATATTCAGTTGAAATGAAAAAATTAAATTAAAGGTGGTACTATATGTAACAATTATGAATACAATACATACAAAAATTCCTTTAAAGGCCATTGTCCATCATTAATACAGTGCAGTATGTAAAATGTAAGTTATTTAAAATGCAAATCAACACCAAAAAGTTTTGAAATCATTCCTGGGCTCTTATGCTTCAAATATATGTTTTCATTTACATATTTAGAAATAAATATGTGAGCTCTGCTGTTAGTGTTGTGCAATCAGTTTAAGCTTGTGTCTGAATGTTCAGGTAACATGTACTAATCACCTTTTTGCTTTTCACTTGCTTTTTTATGTTACTGACATATCTAGATTCTTGACGTACAAACACTAAGAAAAATCCATGTGCCAACATCAAAATAGCCTAAATTAAATCTATAAAAATTCATATTTATAATGCGTTGTATTTCTAAAACATCATGTTTGCGGCATTTTAATGACTCTGAAAAATGCCTCTCCTGTTATACATTAAAGGTTAATAATATTAGGTTTGTACCTACCTGATCTATGGTTTACTTGGAGGAATATATGTTTTACTATATTCCAGATAGTAATTCACCTAGTGCGCAGCAAGAATGGACAGAACCATTTGTGGGTATAGTTTTAGTAGAGAAGATGAAGGGCCCTGCCCTTTTTTTAAAGGTATGACAAACCCTGTTTCAGGGCTGTGGTTCAAGCTCCTGCTAATGCTATTGTGCTGAAGAACAAACATGTGAATGTGTTGCATTGCTTGCACAGTTCACAAATGTGAGATGTGAGATTTTAATGTTTTTTCTATAAGCAAAGAACTGTAATGAGGGTGTTTATGTCCCTCTGTTCTCCAATGAATGTTTATTTTGTTTAAATTTGAGTTGAAGGACATAGTTATGACATTAGTGTACAGTGGGATGTGACTGCAGAATGAAGACAAGATCTTGTGCAGTTTAGGGATATTGTGCTGTGCTTTTAGTCACACAATGAATAAATAAACAATAAGAGCTTAAAGAATGGATCAGTTACACAATGAGAAGCAAGCTGTTAATCTCATAATGACAGTATGCCTCTCTCTCTCTCTCTTTCAATAAATATTTGAACCATATTTATTTGTCTTTAACTGATCTGGAGTGCTATTGGATTGAATTGTTTAAGAAATTCAAAGTTAGCAAATTCATAACGTAGTTACTCCCTAATCAAACATTTGCTCATTGGGTGCTCCTCTAAAAGTGATAAGAATGTGTTTTATGGAAGTGACCAAACCAAACTAAAGTCGTTATTTTTGTAGTTTTTTTGCGCACATAAAGTATTCTTGTTGCTTGATAAAATTAAGATTGAGCCACTGTAGTCACTCGGACAATATTAACAATGTCTTTACTAACTTTTCTGGCCCGGCAGATGCTATTACCCAGTGACCCATGACCATGAGCGAGTGATCCAGATTTCATCAAAGAAAATCTTAATTTGTTTTCCGAAGATGAACGAAAGTCTTCGTGGGGGAATGGAACAACATGAGGGAGATAACTTACTGACAGAATTTTTGGGTGAACTAACCCTTTAAAATTGCGGGAATTCGAAATTCTTTATGTTGAATTCCCGCAACTTATTTCGAATTCTTTAATTGTGACTAATTTTTCAGAATTCAGACTTTATATCACAATTTGACCATAATAACTCACAATTGTGAGTTTATATCTCACTATTATGAGAGATAAAGACAGAATTGTGTTTATTACAAGTTTCTGACTTTTTTCTCAGAATTAAGAGATATATAAACCTGCAATTGCAAGTTTTCAAGTAAGAATTACAAGATGTAAATTACCAATTGCGAGTTATTAAGTCAGAATTGTATTTTTTTTTTATTCTGTGACGTAACAAGCTTGTTTGGAGCAACAGGCGAGTAAATAATGATTTTTTTAATATTTAGGTCATTTACTTATTATATCCACGATTAATCATTTAAAAATGCAATATTAAGTCCAAAGGTCCAAATCTTTTAGAGACCTCCTTAACTGAAGTATTGTGCATGTGGTATTCAAATTACAACAAGATTAGTACAAGCATGGACTTTCCCAACTACTGATCCTGTATGTTTGCACATCACCCATGACCAAGATTACAGGCATTAGAGGTTGTTGTCTGCTCCTGTGGCCATATGGACCCAGAGCTCTGCTCCTTCAGCTCACTAATATGGTTAATTAGCTTCTCAGCAAGTTGCAGGGAGAAGGAACATCAATTCTGGCTTACACTCATAACATCCTACACAAGCCTCTTTCAGTCAAGTGGGAAAGACTTGTTTGTATTCAAAATATAATTGAATTTTAGGGCCGGAGAGGGAAAATAAACTGAAAACAGAATTGGATTTTCTTCCATATTAAGAGAACATGGGACCAGTTTACCTCATGTTTCCAATCAATCAGGAACTACATAAATGTAACAATTATTTGATACATTTATGTGCCAATGAGATAATGGCTTTATAATTGATGGATTAAAGATAGAGTTCTTCTAGAAATAATTCTGTCATCTTCCCAATTATTACTCACCCGCATGCCATTACAAACTTGTATGTTTAATAAATAATAAGACATTTTCAAAAGTTTTGTTTTCCTCCATACAATGAAAGTCAATGTTGAATGGAACATATTAACAAAATATATTGAATCATTGAATAAATGATGACAGAATTTTCTTTTTTGAATTAACTTTCCCAGTAAGTATCTCACAATATGGTGAAAATATATACTTATATACTTATATTATCAGTTCAGATATACAAAACAGATATGTTCAATTTCATGAAAAATGCAAACCCTCTCAAACTTATCATTTATTCATTAGCAGGAGGACATTAGTGAGATGCTGATAGTTATTACTTATTTTAGGAGTGGACTCCTGTGCATATAAGTATTTTATGGACTGCGTATCCACTAATGTTTGTAGAGCTTCTCTATAAAATAGCTTTTTTTACTTTAAAATTGCTACTAATAACTAAATTTAATATGTAAAATCGTGTTAAATATAGATTGTTGTTTCACTTTATAAGGTAACCAGACAGGTTACTATAGCATTGCCCATTCTTTTTACGTTGTGCATATAGCAGCTGGACAATTAATGCATTCATTTTGATTGAATTTTGATTTATCTTGCATCAATTTTCACACTTTGAGAATCTGAACATAGAGACAGACTTTATTTGGGTGGAAACTAAATTTTGACAAAATATTGCTACCTAAGTACAGCTGTATAGAATAATTTTAAGTATACTGACATGATATCCTTGCAATGTACTCATCTTAGTGTGATCGTAATTCAATCATTTTCTTAGATAGCACAGGTTGTGTGTTAATGCAATCTCACAAACGTTCAACATAATGGAAAAGCTCTAGAATGAAACATTGTATAAAACCAGAGCACAAAAACATTCTTGGTTATATATATAGCAATTAAGCTGTCATGCAGCTGTTGAATTGTGAGATGTATTGGTTGCTCATTGCACCCTGTAAGATCACTAAAATACAGTTGTTGTCTCATTTAGGTTACTTTAAGTGTCAGTTTCCATAGCTTGAACTTCAACTGAAGGTCAAAGAAAAAAAAAAAAACTACAGATAAATCTGCTAGTTGAACTGGATTGGACATGTTGACCAAATGACTTAGAGAGGTTTGGTTAACAGGCTAATTGGATTTCAAAGTCTTTGTAACAAAGCCAAAAAGAGTCGCTACTGTAACATAGAATGAAGTGAAGTGTTAAAACGTTAGACAAAAAAGGTACATAATAAGATATACACATATACCAAAGACACCACAATGTGTGTGTGTGTGCGTGTATGATGGCTCCCTCATTCTTGTGAATTTGATATATTATATTTATTTCAGAATTAATTATACCTATATATGTATGTATAAATAATTATACTATACATATAATTTTATGAAATATAATTATATATTTAATTATATATAAATTACGTAATTAAATACATTAATGTATATAATTATATTTATAAAAGTATTTGTTATTTATTTATTTATAAATGTATTAATATTTAAATATTTATATATATAATATATATAATATTTTATTAATATATGTGTGTGTGTGTATGTATATATATTTATATGCACACAGAAATAAAACTGCGCACCTTTTCAAAATAAATTTTACTGTAAAAATACAATAAAATAAGACCTCAAGCTTACGTACGCCCTTGTAAAGAGCACAATCATAATTCAGCAATTCTTAAACGCTCTGAAATCATGCTCAATATTGTAAACAAACACACTGCAGATGCTGTTGATAAAATACTGCATAACTCTGTCGACACACCCACGTCCACATAGCCACGCCCCCTTTACTGCAGACACACCCAGATCACACACAGTGCAGCGTCATCTCAGCAGAGAAATGCAGTGATGCTTGTAAACAAGCTCAGCACTAGTGTCTCAGTAACACACACATGCATAGTCCAACTGCAACATTATATTGTCCTGCCACCAGAGGTGCTGAGTGCGGAGATAAAAATAGCGCAGAGCAGGCAGAATGAGACAGAGCGAGAGAGAGAGAGAGAGAGAAGAAAAGCTAAAGAGACAGAGCAAAATAAAGAGTGATGCCCACCCGTGGCTGACGCATGCCAGTTGGGAAATGCCAGGTGAAAACAGTCACACATGATGGCTGTCTCCTCTGGATCTTGATCTGGTTTCTGGTGATGTCCTGTTTCGGGCAGCCTCACTCTCTTCCTCCGGGTCTAAACAACCTGCTTCTTTTCTCCTCTCAGTCCGTCACTCCAGATACAAGGACAAAATAAAGAGTCGGTGAATAATAGCAAAGTCAGTCTGACTTGGTATGTGAGGGATGGACGGAGAAAGATGTCTTGCTCCATCCACACAAGTTTGTCTCAGGAGTGAAGCTGCACAATCTCTAACACGCTAAAACGATTAAAGGGGGTATGGCTGACTTGGGATGGGGGGGCTGTCCTAAACAACACAAATCCCTCCTTCTAAGCATCCCACTCCACCCTCCTGATCACTTTGACCAGTCACTGCAGAGCGTCCACCAGCCTATTGGTTCACCGCACAAGAAAAACATTCCAGCTTCATAGACATGCGGCAGAGATGCGTAATTGGATTTGACACCACACAGTACATGTTTTCATGTGTGATGGGCGACTAAGGGGAACTGAGGACGCTGTTTGTCAGGTGACTGTGTTTAAGAGCAGTTGTTTGCCTGAGCTGCATTTCTGATGACAAACTTTACATGTACAGTATGTGTATAGTTTTGTCTGATATAGTGTTGGGAGACGTGAATGTCTTCCCTTGTTTCGGCACGACTCCGTCCTTCTGAGAATGGCCGTTGAGACCATGGATAAATTATTTATCTAAGAATAAAAAAAATGATCTCAGAAAGGTGCCAGACTGTGACGTCAACCTGAGACCAGTTCAGCGCGCCGGATTGCCACAATCAGACAACAGCGGTCGTAATTTATGGCCTTTGTGGATCTAAATCAAATCAGTTAAAAGAGAAGTCTTGATTTTTTTTCACCTCATGAGACAGAAAAATCACAAATAAGAGCTCCTCGGTATCTCATCTTTAGTATTTTTGTAACGCAGTTATATTTGACATTGCCGCTGTCTCCTGTTTCTCTGATTTTATTCCCTGGGAAACCTATAATAAACTTTCAGAAGATCTCGATAATAGCTACATTTACGTGCATCAATATAAACTCTTAGGAATCACATTGATTGCTCAGTCTGACTGAAAGCACCTCAATAAATCTAATTGAGATCGATCCAAATGAAGTGTAGACCTGAAATAATCCAATCTAAAGACGAAAATGAATTATGTAAATGCTTGAATACGACTTTCTCAGTCAGATTCAAAAATGCCTTGCATACATGCGTAATGGCAAGATACATCTTGAAAATGTGAGTACACTCTAAAAAATGCTGGGTTGTTTTAACCCAATTTTGGGTCAAATATGGACAAACCCGAAATGTTGGGTTAAAAATGTAATGTAAAAATTTAACCCAACGGCTGGGTTAGTCCATATTTGACCCAAAGTTGGGTTAAAACAACCCAGCATTTTTTAGAGTGTATGTTTATTTACTTCTCACGTCTTGATAATGTCATGCATAAGAAGACTTTTTTTTTTTCCTGTCCTGGACTCGGTCTTGACTCGGACTCGAACCTTTTTGGACTCGGTCTTGTCTTGGACTCGACAAAGGTGGTCTTGACTACAGCCCTAGTCGAATGTAATCTGGACGCACTACATCTGCCATGTTGTCCTTATCATGTGACCTACCAGCGTCAGCGCCCTCCATTCATAAATCCTCTCCCGTGGCCTCATGGGATAGTGAAGTGTCCATCGAATGCGCACTTCAGAATCTCACCGGAAGTATAGGTCATCTGGAGACTTTATATGTATTCTTATTTTAGTCGGATATACTACTCTGTTGGCACACTGTATTTTCACAAACGAATGCGATTTCGGATGCAGCCCGCGTCTTTTACGTAAAAGTCGTTTTACAGGCTTTTAACGACAAGGAAGTTTGGGGAGGTCATGTTTTTTAAGTTTCGGTACAATTATTTACACATTGGCTAGATAAAAACAATGAATACATGAAAATCCTCACATATAGCCCTTTTAATGTGATAATTAGTGTGATTACCAAAAAGGCTGAATTCTGTTTAAAGAGGCTTTCTATAAAGTTTAGCAAAGTCATTCGAAGGCTGGCGACAACATGATACATTCCTGAAAGATTTTGATCAAATTTATCTGTAAAATCTTGTGTGGCAAATAAGACATGGTTTGAAGTTTGGAGTATTTATGTATAGACATATATTCCCTGCTATCCATGCGTGTGTGCATGCATGCATTATTGATTCGGACAGTTTTGCCTTAGCGTCTTGTAAACAGAAGGATCTCTGTGTTTCATATTCAGCACAGATGTCCATTTCTCTTTATGTGTCTGCATCTGAGACAGGGAGTGGCAGGATGATACTGCATTAGCCACTGGCTGCAGCCCAAGAAACTCCACACCGAAATCAATTTGGGCACTTGAAAAAAACAGAATGCCCTGCCACCATCCTTGCCTACACTTTGTCTGCCAAGCGTACAGAGACATGCATCTTCAGCCATTATGCACCACATATTCTGTGAATATTAAAAAGGTAATTCATCCTCTAAATTATTTATTTATATATTAAAGGGTTAGTTCATCCAAAAATGAAAATTAAGTCATGTATTACTCACCCCCATGCTGTACCAACCCCGTAAGATCTTCGTTCATCTTCGGAACACAAATAAAGATATTTTTGATTGAATCTGAGAGCTGGATCACTCTTCTATAGACTGCCTAAGGGACTGGCTCTTGACGGCCCATAAAGTCATTAAAGAAAAGGTTTAAATATTCCATGTGCCTACAGCGGCTCAATTATAAGTTTATCAAGCGACGAGACTACTTTTTGTGCGAAAAAACCATAAATAACGACTTTATTCCACTATTCCATTACTTCCTTATGGGCGCATGCGCGAGAACTGAGACGAGGACGTTCTCATTCGGCTACTTCTTGTTACCTGCTGCTCACCGCTCAGGAGTTTTACCGCCACCTACCGTATAAGATGATGTGCTGATATAGCTGGAAGCGCAAAACTTTCTGTTTACAAGCAGAGGAAGATGCGCGCTGTACATACGCTTTTCAATTTGCGTATTTTCCGCACTATAAGGTGCACTTAAAAGCCTTTAATCTTCTCAAAAACCGACAGTGTTCCTTATAATCCGGAGCGCCTTATATATGGATCATCATTTTATACGGTAGGGGGCGGTAAAACTCCTAAGCGGTGAGCAGCCGGTAACAAGAAGTAGACGAATGAGAACGTCCTCGTCTCAGTTCTCGCGCATGCGCCCATAAGGAAGTAATATAATAGTCGAATTAAGTCGTTATTTATGTTTTTTTTTCGCACAAAAAGTAGTCTCGTCGCTTGATAAACTTATAATTGAGCCGCTGTAGGCACATGGAATATTTAAACCTTTTCTTTAATGACTTTATGGGCCGTCAAGAGCCAGTCCCTTAGGAAGCCTATGGAAGAGTGATCCAGCTCTCAGATTCAATCAAAAATATCTTTATTTGTGTTCCGAAGATGAACGAAGGTCTTACGGGTTGGTACAGCATGGGGGTGAGTAATTAATGACTTTTTTTTTTTATTTTGGGGTGAACTAACCCTTTAACATGCATTAAAATTCAGTGCCATGTACCGACCTTTCGCTCATGTGGAAAGTTTGAATACGGTAGGAATCAAAAGACTGTTGTAGGGTTTTTTCTGATAAGTAGATGATTTTAATCTAATGCAAATAACACTTTTTTTTAACCATTTACAGAGACATTGATTCTGGAGCAACCTGTTGCTTTGGCTCAATGGACTTCATAAAGAGAAGATGCCATATTTCAAGGGGAAATGAAGCAGTCAATCAAGTTTACATGATTTACAAGATGGATTTCCACTATAATCAACAATTATATAAGAAACATGACAAATGTAAACATATAAAAGAAAAGAAAAAAACTTTATTTCTTTCGCCACCAGGGCGGCGCCATTGTGCAGTATTCTAACATGTGACGTCACAGGGTTAGTTGGCTCAGGCTCTGGGCAGTGAATATCGCGACATCAAACTGTTTACACCAGTGTTTTGACCGTGAACGACTAATGTTAGGAACAGTCATTAGACAAAAAGATGACGTCTAATGTTATATGTTAGAAACATTGTTCACGATGTCTGCCATCATATTCCCGTCTCGTCCTGTACTCCAGGATGAGCATCCTGAGGTAGAAACATAACATTTCAGAACATTTTAGGCGAAAGATGATCATGTTTACCAGTATTACATCAAATAATGATTGTAGTAGAAGTTTATGAGAAGCATTATGTGAATGCTTGGCTAAAGAGGTGTGTCTTTAATGTATATTTAAACAGACAGAGAGTGTGTCTGCTCTCCGTACTTTATCAAGAAGTCTATTACAGAGTTTAGGAGCCAAATATGAAAAAGCCCTTAGCAGACTTGATATAGTAGTATAAAAAGTAGTTTAAATTTGTAATGGAACTGTACTCTCTTTAACTATGCTTAAGTGGCCATTTATTTTATTTCATTTCATTAATATTATATTATCTGCCAGTAGAGGTTTTTTAAAAATATACTTTTAAAATTTGAAGTACTCTACAAGTGCACATTCAATAAAATGAAGTGCACTACTTTTTTTCACAAAGAATATCTGATGTGGAAAATCATTTTAAGAGCATGGTAGTTTGAAACATGTTCCCGTAACCAACCCAATCCTCCTTCTGGAGAGCTACCATCCTGCAGAGTTCAGCTCCAACCCTGATGAAACTTGAAATACTTGAAGCTAATCAGGGTGTTACTTGAAAGTTATACAGGCAGGGTGTGTTAAAGCAGGGTTGGAACTTGGACCTGAAATTCTCAGGAAGGTTGCTTGACTACCTCTGATATACTGGTATAACATGCTGTAAACATGTTACTCTGGTTCAATTAAATCCGGCATAAAAGACGAGTTATAGACATCACATGATAAACATCACGATTAAAATCTTAAGTACCCCGGGACATAATTGGACAATAAAAAAGTGATGTTTTACTATATTGAAAACTGGATTGAAAGGAAGGGTTTGAAAATGTTCAATCAGCTGAAAGTCATTTCAGACTAGATAAATTACAAAGACAAATGATCTTATTTGGTATTTTGTTTTGTACCGTTTCCTAATCTATTTATTTGTTTTACATTATTTGGCATATCGTTTTTCCCATTCAGTCTCTTGTTCTCTACATGTCCAGTGCATCATCCAAAAATACTGCTGTTGTTTCTATATGAAACTGATACTACTGCATTTGGAAGACGTTGCACGTTTTTGCAGAATCTGCAACTTTTGTTGGAAGTACTGAGAGTATGTATACGGATGGCCTGCATGCAACATCCATTTGTGTGATCCTTTGAGACCAAAAGTACTCAACTACTTTGTGCTGCACTATAGTTGCAGAAGAGCATCTCTGAACGCTCAACATATCTAACCTTGAAGCAGAGATGGGCTACAGCAACAGAAAACACACCAGTATCCTGTCAGATAAGAACAGGAAACTGAGGCTACAGTTCACACAGGCTCACCAAAATTGGACAATGAAAGATTGGAAATAAATGTCTCGATTTCTGGGATTTCTGGGATATAAATACTGTTTTCTCACACAAACCGCTTGTTTCGTGTCTTAGGCCATCAATGTGTACTTACATTTACGAGTCATTAAATCATGTTTAATTTTGACTTCTCTGTGCATGCTTTTTGGTGGACCCCCTTTGCCTCCAGTGTATGACTGATGGACAACAACGGTTTGACTGAAAAATGTCAAAATTGAAAATACTGTGGAAACAAAGACACCTACATCTTGGATGACCTTGAGGTAAGCTAAAACATCAAAAATTAATTTCAAAGTGAACTATCCCTTTAAACTGAGAGAATGTGCGTTCACAGACACCAGAATGAACGTGTTCACAGTTTATACTTCTGCGTAGGGTGCGCGCAGTAGTTACGACGTAGCATACGCACAGACGCGTACCATACCGCGTACACGTCGCCGTAGCCTGACGCGCACCTCCTCAAAAATTTAACCACACGTCGTGACGACGCAGACCGCAAGATCAGGGATTGGTCGGCTTGGTAGCATCGCATTTCCTCCTACGCATTTCCGCCGTGTTCTTCTGCACGGCCCGCCATTTTTAAATTCTTAGTTCAAAAAAAGACTAAGAGAGAAACATGGAAATGGAGCAAGTGACCGATTCTCCAACATGATCCGCTCTCTTTCAGTCGCCATTGCTTGTAGTAACCTAGCCGCTAGGAATCTAAACACAGTGGAACTTAAAAAACCCTCCGCCGCCAACTAGCGTTTCGGAGCCGTACTGCAGAGCAACCAAGACCTGAACGCAGAAGTATATGCTCACGACGTACGGCGTACCCTCGACGCAGAAGTATAAATTGGCCTTGACTTTAAATAGGGCAGTAATACAGTACGTTCAGTTCACGTTCGCCTATTGTTCATCTATCTATTCATGTTCACTATCGTTTAATCAACGCGTTGTGGGAGCACGCACAAAACACTATTAAACACGAAACACAGTAACTTAGCATGTGCATGCTGTCTCTGTTATCAAAGATTTGCATTTTTGTAGTTTACACGTAGCAATATGGGTTTCAAAAACGTACATTTTGAAAACCGGTATTCAAAAGTTTGCATTTTCATCGCCACTAAACCATGTAAATGAACGGCCAAAACACAAAAAGTTCAGTTTTTTGTTGAAAATGATGTCCAAAAATCCCCCAATAAATATGTGTGTGCATAAAAAAGTTCTGACCAAATCACTGACAAAAATATACCATTACTGTCCTGTGACTGCACTGACAGTATTAACAATTAAGTTAAAAAAAAAAAAAAAAGTTGAATGAATCCACTGTTGACTCTCTTTTCGTGACCTTTGAGGACAAGGTTAGCATGCTTGGAATACTTGGTTTGTTTTGAAAATTGGAGCCGGAGAGAGGGAAATTGTTAAATTACAAACAATTTAATCTAGTTAATGAGGGTTTTCTTAAGGTAATTCCAAATGTAAACTAGACTATAGTGATGTACATTGTGTAAAACAACATATAGCTATTTAACTGAGCACAATAAGGCCATTCATTTCTAGCTCCCTGACATACCATGGGAAACGTTTAATTTAATGGACAACTGAAAATATTAGTGTAGAGAGAAAAGTGAAGGTAATGATTAATACAGCGTTGTAAATTAGCTGATTATAATTCATTTTTAGAGCTAATTGAATTGGTGAGGGGAGGGCATAGATGTTTGTCTGGGGGAAACCCAGGATGTTCGAGGTTATGCGATGTGTTGTTCACTGTAACTTTAGCCACAAGATGAGAACATGTGTTCTGGAGAGAGAGAGGTCAGAACGATGTCATAAAAATCATAACGACTTCTTTAAGTCACGTCGCTAAATTTCGAAAAAAAAAAAAGCAGGCTTTTTTTTTTTTACTGAGGAACTTGTTTTGACAATTCGATTCTTGTAGATAGAGTCTGCCAGACTAATTCTGGCTGGGAATGAATAAAATAAAGACAGAGCAAGAGGGAACGCAGTGGACGATCTGACTCGGCTTATTCAAACATCAGATTTATTTGATGAGGATTGATGAATGCATTTATACCCGTCTCCCTTCACAGTAAAATAAGTCAATTGTCTGTCTCCTAATATCAATGCTTTTTGACTGACCAGAGACAAGACATAAATGCCATTTTGCAATGTTTTTTTGAGCCATATAACTGCAATAATTCCAGTCCCACCACACCAATATATGCATTCAATTGGCTCTCTTGCATATACATTTTTAATGAGTCACATCAGTGCAAAGTTGTATTACAAAAACAAAAATATCATCAGGGAGGGAGATTGTGGTGTCAGACCATTTATGTGAATACTTGTTAGATATTGAAACAAGCTCCTGCCTCAATTTAACAATTAAGTCTTTATTTTAATTATTCATTTATACAGTGTAGCTTAGTGCAGATACATTGAAGCCACCATCAATTGAATGATATCATAACTCTCATAAAAAGCCTCAAAGAAAATAACCACCAATACAACTTTAAAACCATAGCACTTCATAGTACTAATACTTTTTGTCTAAACAAAAGATAAAAGATGGAAACATCAAGGTTTTCAAGTTATTAAAAGCCTTTAAAATCTGTTAATAGTATAAAGTGATTGTGTCTCTCCAAAAGACTTGGATTATACTGCTCGATTCTAATGAATTGCTTTCACAAAGTATTTATGAACTTTAAGTTTTGGGTGAATGGACTTTCAGTGGGGGACAAAAATATCTGTTTCGAAGATGTACGCAAGTCTTTTGGGTTTGGAATGTAAAAGAATTTTTATTTTTGGATAAACTAACCTTTTTAAAAAAAAACAAAAAAAAAAAACATGCTAAAACAATTTAAAACATCATTACTGTGTAATGTTGGTGCCTGGACTACAGGCGAAAAACTGAACATGGACAACCGATGACAAACATAAACTGCATTAACAAAGATGAACAGTGGCTAAAAGTTGATGAGTAGGGCAACATCCCACAGGATAGTGGCTGAATGCCACAAAACTACAGCCTCTAAACAACAGAATTGAATCAGTGCCTGTGTGACCCAGACTCAACACAAACTGCGGGTCGCGACTTCACAAAGTTGGAATTTATGGCAGTATTGCCATTTAAAGACCACTTGTATCCAAGGCCAACGTGCAAAGATGTGTAACCTGACATAAAAAACACAATACCTTGGGTTCAGGATTATAATTCAAGAGTTTCATGAACACCAAATGCCAGCAGCCTTCCCAGTCACCATGCAAACACACGATGACATGGTGAGGTCATGTGACAATGATGTAGCGAGTCGTTGAATCAAACAGAAAGTAATTCATTTAGGTGCTGCTAGCTGCACTTTCACAACCCTGAGTTGACAAGTTTAACAATTTCTTTAAAAATGTTTTTGGCTAATTTGATTTACTTCACTGTGTGAATCACTCAAACCACATTAGCAAAGGCATTAACTGTGCTGCGCATGAATAATTTAAAGAAAACCGAGTTTTGCAGATTTGGACTGTTTTTGAAATGAGCTTTAAATGAAAGAATACCAAAGAAAAAAAAATCTATTCAGTGACTCAGCATCTTGTTGTGTTGACCAGGATACAATGATTTGATTCATATTGTTTCATTGCCCTCTAGTGGAGCAGTTCATCAGACTCATGCTAAATGCAGGATGATAACTGCTGTCATTGAAGAGAGACAATGGCAAACTGAATTGTGAATGTAATGATTTATTTCTTTAACAAATGTATAAATGTATAAAACAATGATTTTGATTGTTCTTAAAAGTATTACAAACACTATATGATGCTATACAAGTACTGTATAAGTATATATTAACTTAGTTATTATTACAATATAAAGCATCCTTCTACTGGTCTAGTTTATTTTTAACAGTGATAAATGGAAGCATGTTGACACACATTAGTGTACACTGTTAGCCTGGTGTTAATTAGGAGCTTTTTGCCCCATTTCCCTCCAGCTCTTCCACAGCAGCAAACCTTGGCTCTTACCCTTAGTGACCAGAAAGCGAGGTAGTTTATAGCCATTAAACTGGCCCACTCCATCATCCTTACCCATAGCTATCAGCATAGTTACATTTCCTGAATGGGAAATATACATAAATTGAAAAATACTAATAAACAACTCATTGAGAAAGCAGTCTGAATTGTATGCATTGTAAAAGAACTGTTAAGAGATTAACTTTTTAAAAGTGAGCTCACAAAAGACATCTAAAGCAAAATCGTTTGGCTTATGGTTGTTACCTGTGTGGTATGAGGTTAGAGGTTTTCCTGACAGACTGTTGATGATATTGGTGGCAGCTACTCCAGCATGAAGTCCAGCATGATACGCCAACTTGGGTTCATTGACATTGGCACAGTCACCCACACCATATACGTTGTTAAAGCCTTCTACTTGCAAGTGCTTGTTCACCTTCAGAGCACCAGCCTCTGTCAGAGATGCGGCTGAAATAAGAACACAAAACATAAACAGAGAGCGGGATGATGAAAAATCAGCCAATTAAATTAGGTTATATGACGGCATCGGCATGTAACTAAAAGTCAACAAAGAATTGATTGATATAACATTTTGCATCACATTTTCTACAGTTAGCAACTGCACAAGTACGCAATCCTAACCAGGGTTTGAAAAGCATTAGTTTTTAATAAAATAAATCCATTTCGACCAGATAATTGGTTTTACCGATATTGCAACGTGACTTTTGCGTAAACATACAAGTCAATAATCGGGTATTGGTTTTGTTACATCGAATTAAAATGTAAATGGCCCCATCTTGTGGAAGTTTTGAGAATTGCGAGCAAAACTGCCATTTAAGGGATAATTCACCCAAAAATGTAAATTACCCCATGATTTACTCACCCTCAAGCCATCCTAGCTGTAAATTACATTTTTCTTTCAGACAAATACAATCGGAGTTATATTAAAAAATGTCCTGGGTAATACAAGCTTTAAAATGGCAGTGAATGGGAGGCCAGAATTTGAAATCGAAAAACCATCATAAATCGAACTCCACATGACTCGAAGCGAAGCAATGTGTTTGTGTAAGACAAATATCCATATTTAGAACTTTATCGACAATAACAAGCTTCTAGCAGATGGCCTACGCAAGTTTACTAAACACCCATTAATGCACAATTGTGATATGTTATTATACTGTATGCTTTATTTGTAGTTTTTGGCACTAAAAAATAGACACTCCCAGAGTCACGTAATTCATCAAGACATGTTTCAATTAAGACGTACGTTTATATGAATTAAATAAAACAGCCATGTTGCAAATAAAACTGCTGAATTTAATTCTTAATCTATATGACAGCATGTTACTAAAAGTCAACAAAGAATTGAGTGAAATTTTGCATATCATACATAAAAAATTTTCTACACTTAGGAACTGCACAAGTATGCAATCCAATCCTAACCAGGGTTATAAATCAGTTGGAAAGATTTGAGGGTGCAGAATTCATATTCACATGTAATATAAGTATAGATTTTAATAATGCATTAACTTTCTGTATGAATTACCCATCATGCACACAAAATATGGGGTATTCGAAAAACATCCGAATACATTATGTTTCAAATCATGTTTAAATGTCACCTGTAGAAATGTGCAGTTAATTTGCATACATTTAATACAAGAATATTTTATGGACCCTAGAGGAATTTCTTTAAAATACTTTCTCTTAAGAAATTTGTCTGCGAAATAAAAACATACAGTACATTATCTCAACAAAAGCAACTATTAGCCCATTTATTACATGTAAAAAGCACTTACTTAGACTGGACCTGTATGCTTCAGAGTTGATCTTACTTCCTGTGCAGCAGATGACGAGATCGGCGGTGACCTGCTCGTTCTTATTGGTCTTGACCACCATGCCTCTCCGACACACATTAAATTCCAGCTCATCAAGGTTAGAAACTTTTTGCCCTGCATTCAGGTACAGATGGAAATAGAGAAAAAAACAGTAAAAAAAAATAATTTCCTTTTCCTGAAAAGACAACACGTGTAAGGGATAATGTACAGTAAACCTGTCATTATCACAATTTAAGACCTTTTGAGATCAAGTAAAGAAAACTTAAAGATTAAATTGAAAAATTGAATGTAACACAATACATATATCTCTAAATATAAATGTCTAGGGAGAAACAAAATGAGTTGCATTAATAACATTTTAAAGTTGGGAAATTACACTTTCAACAGATACCCTTACTTTTTAATAAATAAAAAAATCCCACTAAACTATGGAAATAACTTTTACTGTACCTTCTGATCACACTGCAAAAGAGTGATGTTCTTCCTCAGTATTTTTGTTTTTTTTCCAGTGCAAATGTCTAACGATCCTTAAATCAAGATGCATTTACTGGAGATACAAAGTAACATAAAATAAAAGTAAAAACAACAAGTCTTGTTTTCTATGAAATTGATCAAAAAAGTGTTTATGATTAAAACAAGATCAAATATCTGTCAAAGGTCTCAGAAAAAAAAGGAAGTTGATAACTCATTGATTGATATTATAAACTCACTTCGTTTTGTTACATTTTTCAAGACATTTAACATTTGCACCTCAAGTAAATGTATCTTGATTTAAAGATGGTTAGATATTTGTATTGGGAAACAGGACAAAAATACTGAAAAAGATATAAATGTTTTGCAATACATGCAACATTTAATGCCATGGTATATTCTGATGTAAGACAGCCTTAAAGGCTTTGTTCGTCCGAAAATGAAAATTAGGTCATCATTTACTCACTCACAAGTTGTTCCATGAGTTTCTTTCTTCTGCTGAACACAAAGGAATATATTTTGAAGAAAGTCCGTAACCTAACATTTAATGGGCTCCTTTGACTTCCATAGTATTTCTTTCCTCCATCCATACTAATGGAAGTCAATTTTTTGGTTACCCATATCCTTCAAAATATCTTCTTTTGTGTTCAGCAGAAGAAAGAAACTCGTACAGGTTTGGAACAACTTGAGGGTGAGTAAATTATGACAGAATTTTCATCTTCAGGTGAACTATCCCTTTAATTTAAGGGCGAATAAAGACACAGAAACCCAGACAATATACAATAAACACCCCAGGTCTAGCCTTATTCCATGGCTCCTTGTGAAATAAATTAATAGGTGGACATGAAATATTAATTTGAGTTGAAATTATTTTATAATCTTACCTGTCTATTATCTTAAAGCTTTTCCTAAGAAAAAACCCCATAACGATATTATTACAGTAATATTTTAATACTGAAGTAGAAAAATCTCTGACATTACATGCAAATAAATGTTAAAGGGATACTTCACCTCTGGAAAGATGAATGTGTATTTAAAATGGATCATTTATGTAGAAGAAATGTGAAATTATTTTTGAATTTGGAGCTTTCCAGACTGAGAAAACCAATCGCGTTCATGTAAACACTACATTCAGATTCACCAATCAGAATGAATTCAGTTCGATTGAAACAAAAGCTGTGCATTTAAACAATGAATGGCAACTGCAGAAAGCAAAAGCTGAATCCGGACATCGACGGCCGGACATGTCCGTGGAAAAGAGGATGGTAACCCCTAAAGTTACTACTCAGCTTTCTCCACAGAACACAAGAGCCTACTAGCTTAGCTTCCAAAAAAAGATGGCTGACACTATGTGTCCATTCTGTTAATGAGATCCCACCCTCTATGGGCAGGTTGAGAACGTGTGGGACACCCCCTACTACTGACTGTAGTCTTTAGCCTCTGGCCAAAAAAATCCTCAGATGACGCAAAATGACGATTTTTGCGTCATCTGAGGATTTTTTTCCAGACAAAAAAATACATAAATCTCTCGTATCAGGGGCATATGAGTATGGAAAGCATGGTAATTTGTAAATACTACAGGTTTTCTGCTAATACAAAGCTTAATGCTAAATCCTGAAGTATCCCTTTAAGAAAAAAAACATTTGGACACACCTCAGATTAGAGTCCAATTCTCACCATTAACTAACAATCACCTACGACTTTTGCCTCAATAAACTCCATATTATTATAGTAAGTAAGCTAGTTGTTAAGTTTAGGTATTGGGTAGGATATGGTCATGCAGAATGATACATTAATAAGTCCTTTACAAGTACTAATAAACAATACCCTAGTAATATGCATGCTTAATAAGCAACTAGTTAATAGTTAGAATTGGACCCTAAACTAAAGTGTTACCAAGCATTTTATTAAAGTCAAATCACATCAATATCTGTATCAGCACTGGGTCTCTCAATTCATATTTTGCACTGCATTTCATTCAGAAGAAAAATAGACATGTGATTGCCCACATCAGGCAGATGCTAAGCAACCATGTCATGTGAGATAATTACCTAGCAACAGCTCCACCCCTTTTTCCAGCAGCACCTGCTTGGCCTGTTG
This sequence comes from Pimephales promelas, assembly GCF_988280905.1. Lineage (NCBI taxonomy): Eukaryota > Metazoa > Chordata > Actinopteri > Cypriniformes > Leuciscidae > Pimephales > Pimephales promelas. The sequence goes on along the minus strand of NC_142779.1, from coordinate 6,384,811 downwards.
TTTCACACTAGGCAATAGTTCAGGATCAGCCACCTCCTCACGAGAGTGAATCAGAATCACCTAGATGAAATATGGTAACGGTTATCATTATAGCACAAAACCAGTTTAAAGTGCCCAAATCATGCTTTTTTGAATAGAAGCTTTCCTGCAGTGTGTAATATAGCTGTTAAAGGCCTGCAGAGTTTTAAAGATCAAAGTGCACGACAAATAAAGTTGTCTCCTAAAAGAATCAATTGCTGAAACGAGTCGTCAGACTGGAGGAGTTTGGTGCATCAAGCGTGAGGAAGTTCCAGAGCTGAAATTCAGATATGGTAATGGCGCTTTGTTTCCGTCACATGTTTTAACTGCTATAGACCAATCACATTAGACTGGGACATCTTACCAATCAGAGCAGAGTAGGCTCTCATGAGGGGTTTAGAGAAACTGAATCTTTAAACAAACAGTTTTTAGACTTTTTGAGAAATGAGGCGATGTGCAAACTACATTATGAGAAAATTAAAGTGTTTTTGACCTTGGATGCATGCAAGCCTATTGTAGGAGACCTCCAAAAAAATGCAGGAAACTTTAAAATAGCATAATAGGGGCACTTTAAGCTCGTGCTTCAGATTAAGATTGCAAAGTATGTTTGGGTGAGAAGTCAAAGCTCTACTTTCTTGTCAGGAAATTCTGTCCTGATCTCAGCAGCCATTTCAACACCGGTGGTTCCGCCACCAACTACAACAACTGAGTTTGCTGACTGGATCTGTAAAATTGGAAGAAAATGAATAAAAGTTTTCAAAATTTAGTCTGTAATGCCATTTAAGATTATCACATATATAAACATGCCCACTATGAAAACTCACCAATTTGCCAAAGTCCTCATACTTCTGAATGGCTGATTGGTAGGAGTCCACCGAATTATGTTTGCCTGGGAAATCTCCGCTGGTTCCAGTGCATAGAATGAGGTGTGAATACCGTACTTCCTGTGGATTTATATGGACACATACTGTATAAAGATATTTTCTCATAATTTGTTTTCGCCTGCTGTAACATTGCAATATCACTTACCTTTCCATTGTCAAGCACAACTATCTGCGTTTCGGTGTCTATACGTTTGACGCGGCCTTGGAGGAAATTCACTCCAAATGTCTCTTTGTATGGTATGAAAGTCTGCTTCGCAAAACCTACAATAAGACACAATTTTTTATTATTTTTTATTTATTTTATTAATCTTGATGTTTGTTTTCTTGCATCTTGACTTTTGCATACCAGGTTGAACTGAGGCACGCAGCGCTGCAATGTTGTGATGAAACGCATCCAGGATGTCAATAAGCATGAAGGGCACCCCATGACTCTTAAGGTGTTGAGCAGCGGCAATGCCACCAAAACCACCACCGACAATCACCACATGAACAGTCTCGTCAATGGACACCTGCCCACCCATGATGCTTTACTACTGAGGAGAGAAAAAAACTATGATAATGTTTCAAATTAAAATAAATTCTGTTTGATTCTTCTGGAGTAATAATATATATTTTCAGTATATGTACACTACACACTTCCCTTAAAAGTTTTTTTTTTAAGTCTTCAGTGTCACATGATTATTCAGAAATCATTCGAAATATTGTGATCTGCTCCTCAGGATAATATTTCTTATTATCAATGTTCAAAACAGTTGTACCGCATTATACATTTTGTTACAGTCACCTTTGACCAATTTCATGCATCATCGCTTAATAAATAGTGCTAGTTTCTTAGAAAAAAATCTTACAGACCTTAAACTTTTGAACAGCAGTGCACACACACACACACACACACACACAGTCATATATATATATATATATATATATATATATATATATACATACATACATATCTCTGTGTGTGTGAGAGTGTAAACTGCTGTTAAAAAGTCTGCTTATATATATATATATATATATATATATATATATATATATATATATAGTGGAGTTTTTGTGTATGTTCTGTTTTTATTTGTTGATATACATATATCTATTTGTTTATTTATATATAACATATATATTTATATTATTTAATAAAATGTCATATAAATTTGTACAGTGTACACTGTTGTTAGAAAGTCTGCTTGTGTGTGTAACAGTTGAATTTTTGTGTATGTTTTGTTAGATATATTTGTTTCAAGTTTGTGTTTATTTATATAGCACATTTAAAAACAGCAAACAAGGCTGACCAAAGTGCTGAACAATACACATGATGAAGAGAAAAAAGAAAAGACAGAAAATACAAGGACAAACCAAACATTCATAACAAAAACTCACAATGAGCTAAAAGCTAAAGAAAAAAAATATGTTTTAAGAGAGGATTTAAAAACAGTTAAAGATTGAGAAGCTCTGATATAAACTGGAAGGCTGTTCCAGAGCCTAGGGCCAGCAACAGCGAAGGCTCTGTCCCCTCTGTTCTTTAGCCGTGATCGGGGGACAGACAGTAGACTCTGATCACCAGACCTCAGGGATCGTGTGGGGTTGTGTGGGCAGAGTAGCTCAGACAGATAGCTTGGTGCAAAGTTATTTACAGATTTAAAAACAAATAAACGAATTTTATACTCGATTCTAAAATGCACAGGTAGCCAGTGTAGAGATTTTAAGATAGGTGAAACATGATCAAATTTGCGTTTTCTTTTGAGGAACTTTGCAGCAGCATTCTGAGCTAGTTGGAGACGAGCAATAAAGTGTTTGGGTATGCCAAAGTAGAGAGAATTGCAATAATCCAACCGTGATGTAATGAGCGCATGGATGGCAATCTCTAGTGTTTTCTCAGAAAGGGAAGATTTAATTTTAGAGAGAAGGCGTAACTGAAAAAAGCAAGCACTAATCACCGTATTGATTTGTTTTTCAAATTTGAGGTTTGGATCCCAGAGAACGCCAAGGTTCTTGATGCAAGATGACTTTGGATCAAGATAGTTCAGATCAATGTTGCTGCTATCATAGTTGTCATGGGGGCCAAAGACTATAACCTCGGTCTTGGATTCATTCAGGAACAAAATTTTTTGAGAAAACCACATTTTTACTTCCTCTAGGCATGCAAAAAGAGATTTTAGAGCAGTCTCTTTGTTGCATTTCAGAGGGAAATACATTTGTGTATCATCTGCATAGCAGTGAAATAATACACCATGCTTTCTGAAAATGGAGCCAAGAGGAAGCAAATAAATGGAAAAAAGAATGGGTGCGAGGATAGACCCCTGCGGCACTCCACAGGAGAGTATGGCTGGTGAGGAAGAATAATTACCCAGTTCGACGGAGAAAGTTCTATTTGTTAGATAAGATCTAAACCAGCTGAGGACAGTTCCCTGGATGCCCACAGAGGACTCCAGTCGGGACAGCAAAGTTTTATGATCAACTGTATCAAAGGCCGAGGTTAAGTCTAGCAGTATTAGGATCACAGAGTCACCAGCATCAGTTGCTAACAGAATATCATTAGAAACCCTTAAAAGAGCAGACTCTGTGCTGTGCAGAGGCTTAAAACCAGACTGGAAAGTTTCAAGAATTTGATTTGTGCTAAGATGAGATTGGAGTTGATTGAATACCGTTTTCTCCAGTACTTTTGTAATAAAAGGAAGGGTCGAAATAGGTCGAAAATTATTGAAATCCCTAACATCGAGTGAAGGTTTCTTGAGGAGAGGTGTAACGGTCGCTTGTTTTAGTGTATCAGGGATAGTCCCTGTGCTCAAGAATTTATTCATCAGAGACACCAAACATGTACCAACCGAATCAAAAGTTTGTTTCAAGATACGAGGAGAAAGAACATCAAGAGAGCAGAAGGAAGGTTTCAAATGGACAACAATTTCTCTGAGAGATAGAAGAGAAACAGGTTCAAAGACACTCCAAATGGGTGAAGAACAGTCCAGTTCAGGCAGGACATTAGCAGATGATTGCAACTGGGATCTGAGAGAAGTGATCTTCTCACAGAAAAACCTTGAGAAACCTTCACATAATGATACTGAAGGATTTGAAATCACAGTTATAGGAGGATTGAGAGCAGACTTTGTGAATTTTTACATTACATAATATATGTTTATATTATTTGTGAATATATTTATATGACATATTTTGTTAAATAATTTTCAGTTGATTTTCTGAAAAGGTTTCAAAGACATATTTTCAACGTTATTTGTTCAATTAGGCTATATTACCCATCATCAGTAGTTTACATTCTCAAAAGCTCAAACGACTTAAATTCAGGTATGTGCAGATGCTTTCCATTTTATATGAGATTTACCTGTTTTAAAACTTAACCAAAATGCATTGTAATGGTTCCACATGCTATCATTAAGAAATAACTGATAATGCAAAGTGGTCCGGAACATCGATATATTCGTATAATAAGCTTTGCCTGCGACTAAGCGCTATAAAAGAAAAATAAAAAACAAATCTTTGCATGCAACGTAAATATCTTTTGTAAGCAGAACTTGCAATTCTTACCGGTATTTGATGTGTGGAGGTTTGTGAAGGCTCTGTATTCTCTTCTTTCACACGGAAACGTCTTCAACTATTCCTACTTATACAGCTGTATTGTATCCAATGGTAGCGCTTGTAGCAATGCGGTGGGCGGGTTTTTTTCTGATTGCGTTGTATCATAGCCAATGGTTATCCGTCTATGTGGTTATCGTGTTATGGGAGTGTCTGTTTTTGCGTAGGCCTATATGTTGCACGTATTGTACAGTTGATGATGGCTGAAGCTTTTTTTTTGTTGCGTGGGTCCGTTACATTCTGACAACATTTAAAACAGATAGCAGATCATGTTTTAACCGAAGTGTTATCGGAATGCTATCATTGTCACTTTTACTCACGGATGACTCAAAACACTTCATATAGGCTACGAGTGAAAGGTCACCAGTCTGTCTAGCTGAGTCACGATGATAAGAAGCACGGATTTTTCTTTGCCTAAACTTTTTACTTCGATTTCGAAGGGCCAAAAAACTTGATTGAAGGCTGTGGGATTAAAGTATACTTTGCATTACATCCAACCATATTAAAACGTTGCCTACGTTTAAAGGAAATTTTATTTAGCCCATTTTTCTACACATTTGAAAGCAAAAATTAAACAAACCATCACGAGTCACCTTTGGCCCACTGCCACTAAAATGAACAACGGTGACGTGTGACTTTCTTGTCCAAGACGTAGGCTACATTAATAATTAATAATAATAATAGGGATATTATGCCTGAAAATAAATCCTAATGTGTTTAAGTATAACCGTTAAATGATTAAAATATATCTTTGCAAGATTTCTTGGAGCACTAGCACTTACAACAGCAGGTGATGTTAAATATAAACTATTGTCATCAATAGTCTGTCATTACGAGTTATTACTATGTTGTTGCAAACCTTTTTTGTAAAATACAAAAGCAGATGACAACCTCTCAGTCGCCATTCATTTTAGCGCATTTTTGACCAAGTGAAGGGCCAAGTGACTGAGGCTGTCCTTTGTGTTGCACTGAACAAAAGTTTTGTTTGGAACAGTATAATAAAAAGTTTAAGTATTTAAAAAAAAAATTTTTGTTTATAATTTACTCACCCTCAAGATGTGCCAAATCTGCATGTTTCTTTTTTTCCTGCTTAACATTCTTCTAAATATCTTAATTTGTTTTCAACAGAAGAAAGAAACTCACACAGGTTTGGAGCAACATTGTTCCATGTTTCTGCCGACGGGTGGCGCTCTAATAAAGCCGTGTGTGCGTGCCGTGGACCCTCAAAATCCTAGTATAAAAGACCCGTGAAGATTAGAATTATGTAAACAATGGTTTATTTTTTTATGTAAACGTGCATTTGATAAATTAATCTACCCGCTTAAAGCAACTATTAAAAAACAAAGTGCTAAACTTTATTTATTTTTACAGTAGTAGACACAATGTAATGCAAATATCAGAATGCAATGCCAACACAGCAATGGACGATATAACCAGAGAAAGTCTAATATGGGGCTTATTTGATATAACTATAACGATACAAAAAAAAAAATCCAAAAATCATTATAAAAATAGAAAAGTTCGCACCAAAACTATTAAGATAAAATCACTTTCAGAACGATGTTATCCAGTTGATGAACGATAAATTAATAAATAAATAAATAATAAAAACATTAACAGCCAGTCAGAATCCACCCTGCTTTAAAGAGCTCAAGCATTTAAAGCGACAGACGACAAATCTGCAGCTTATAATAAACAGACCGTTATCGTTGGTGTGCTCACTAATACAGTTATTGTTCTTGAGGTGAACGGGCCTTTAGTCTCTGGGGATTCATTTGGGGGTCGTGTATGCATGCATGATCTCTCGTCCCATTGGAGTCCACCGCCTGACCAGCAGGGGCTGCAGAAAGGAGCATCTCTGAAGGCGCAGGAGTACGGTACCTCCCCGCACTAGCGCTGCTGCTCTCCGGCGGATGAGCGCGGGTGTCTGTCCGGCGACAGCGTGCTTCTACCCGGCCGGGACACTTTTCTTGGATGCGTTACTTATGTCTATTTCAAAGAGAAAAGCCTCTTTTCGTCTTTGGTCGTTCACTTTATGAGCACATGTTTTAAGACGCAACTGTGACTGATGCTGGACATAAAGTGATTTTTACGGGAACGGAGTCGGTGTGAGGTTACAACGGTAAGATGGTTTGAATTTCACCGATGTCACATTAACGTATTTTTTTATTAAGTGATGGCCTGCGCGTCTATAACGAGTCACGAGGACTTTGAAAATGAATATTTACTATGGAAAGTAGTAAGTTAGGCGGCTACTGTAAACGAGAATACTTTCCTTTTGTTTTACATTAGTCTTGTCCTCGTTGGCTCGTTCCCATGGTGAATGTATACCAACCCGCGTGCTGCATTGTGGGATACCTGCAGCAGGCTTCAGGGTTAAAATTCTCCAGTGTAGTACGTTAAAACAAATTGTCTGTTTAAAAAACTGATTTAATTATGTTTGTGTAAAAAGGTTACTTGGAAATAGAATCTAAATAACGTTACCCTATCTTGATTTGACTTTCGGAGTGTTTATGATTCTGAGGGGGTTTCCATTCAGTCAGTCAGTGCTATATTCAATGTGTTAAAGTAGTTTTTTTAAGCATGAGATATTTTAAGTCTAAACGATACTTGTCTCTGGCCTCCACTATTATCTGAAATCACTTGAGACTACTGATAAATACTAAAGTGTTTTTTTACTGTGTGTGGAGTGAACAGTGGCTTAAACACCTTAAACAATCAGACCAACAGGATAACAGAAGAAACAACAAAATGGTTTAAAGTATAAAGCCTAGCCTATGGGTTGTTTATATGGTAAATTAGGCTTCAGAAATGTTCTACAAAATGTAAACTTTCAAAATATCACCGTATAGCATAGTTTCTCCTGTTATTCCTGTGATGGCAAAGCTGAATTTTATGCAGCCATTACTCCACTTAAAAAATAAACAAATGGTCAAATCTTACTGTATCCAAGCTTTTGGAAGATTATATTTGTGCAGAATATATTTCTTTGTGCCTAAATTAGCATGCATCATCAACTCGATTGCCTAGATAAGATTGTCAGATCAATAAAGTTCATCAATTCAATCAATTACACTTTCTATGTAAGATAGAGAGTGGTGCTCATACATCAGGCTGCAGTAATGAGGAATTGATCACTAGCCTTGTTTATCACTTTTAAAGGTAATCTTTTACTCACCCTCATGTTGTTCCAAACCTGTAAGACTTCCGTTCATCTTCGAACCACAAATGAAGAAATTTGTTTATCAAATCTAAGAGCTTTTTGTCCCTCCATTTCTGTCCCTCCAACTTTTTGAAGCGTTAAAGTTGTAGTTGGGCAGACTGTCAATGGAGGGACAGAAAGCTCATAGATTTGTTAAAAAAGATCTTCATTTGTGGTTCGAAGATGAACGGAAGTCTTACAGGTTTGGAACAACATGAGGGTGAGTAAATGATTACAGAATTTGACATTTTTCATTTAATTTCATTTAATTTTTCTACATTCATGTCCCAGACTTTGCTGGCGGTGCAGTATGTGGTGGGATGGATGAGGAGGAGCAGAACCGCTATGTGGCCCAGTTGAAGGCAGAGTTTGACAGCTGTGACACCACCGGGACAGGTTACCTCGACAAAGAGGAGCTTACTGCCTTATGCCACAAGCTGAGCTTAGATGCTCATCTCCCCTTGCTGCTGGACACTCTGCTAGGACCACAAAATTATGCCAGGGTAAAAAGTTCCCCACGATCCTCCCAGTGTCTCTAATCCTAATGCTGTATTATGTTAAAATAATCTCTTTTTACAGGTACATTTTGAGGAGTTCAAAGAGGGCTTTGTGGCTGTGCTGTCAAGGTCTTTGGACTTCAGTACTTCAGAGGAGGAGAGCAGCTATCTTGAGCCAGGTACTCTAGTGGAAAGTGACCTTTATATACCTCCATGGTTATCAAAGCTTTTAGGCCTGTTAATCTTCATGATTTTCTGTATTAGTCAGTCAGGACCTTGTGTACTCAATGTTTATTAATGGTACATGATGTGTAGTTGATATAATATCTGGACCCAGAGGAACTGAAGCATTGTGTTTTTTGTTTAAATTAGGGATGCACGATATACCGGCCAGCATATCGGTTTCGGCCGATATATGTTCATTTTTAATGTTATCGTTATCGGCCTGGTAAGAAAATGTGGCCGATATATTAAAGCCGATAAATAATGTATTATTCCCTTCAGCTGAGACACTTGTTGAGCACTGTTTATGTTTTTGAATTTCTTGAAATATGATTGAAATCTCTTCAAAAAATGAAAATATGGTTCGGTACAACATGTGCAGCTCAAATCTGTCATATCGGCTATACAACACTATAATGAGAACATCATTATAATGCTCTTGGGACATGGATTTAATTGTGAGACTTTTGTTTTTGGAATCAGGCTTTCAAAATTAGATACAAATTTGGATTTAAATTTATCGGCCGATATATCGGTTATCAAATATAAAGAATTATTGGTTATCGTATCGGCCAAAATTTTCATATCGGTGCATCCCTAGTCTAAATGCTCATTTTTATTTGTTAATGAATAGCAGGGTATATTTATGGTTAGTTACACAGTTTTTGATATTTTCTTATGTTCACCAAGGCTGCATTTATTTGACCAAAACGACAGTAAAAAATAATAATAATATTGTGAATTAATATTACAATTTAAAGTAACTGCTTTCTTTTTAAATGTATTTTAAAATTTAATTTATTCCTGTGATGCAAAGCTGAATTTTCAGCAATTTTCAGTGTCACATGATCCTTCAGAAATCATCATAGTATGCTGGTTTGCTGCTCAAGAAACATGTTAAAAACATTTTTGCTGATTAATATTTTTACTTAATCAACTTTAATTTTTTTTGGTTTAAATACATTGTTTTTAAGACAAAATTATTATTGGCATTCACAATAATACCACATCATACCTTGAGGTACCTGGCATTTGATTGCTATGGCCCCTTTCACTGGAGGCATAATAATATGTTATACAGATGCTGCAACTTTTTGTGCAGGTCTTCTTTAAGCCAAAGCCAGAATAACATTTTTTTTTTTAATAGATGCATTAGGGAGACTGGTACAATAATGTATGTTGTGAAATCTCAGAGCTCAATGCTAAAATTATCTTTGAAAACGGTAAAACCTGAAAGCTGTGATGAGAAACAGATGTTGGAGAGGTTTCTTTTAGGTTCTCATTTCCTTTCAAGCATATTTTTCATTTAATGAGTAAAAGTTTTTGACATTGATGAACAAATGATGTGAGATGACCTACTATTACTTCTACCACTATTTTGTTTCTTAATTTTGACTGCCTCTGACATACTTTGATTATCTGTTGCTCTAAACTAAGCATCATTTCCTATTCTTCTAGCAGTCCCAGAGGAGGTGAAGCCTAAATATGTGAAAGGAACCAAGCGGTACGGGCGGCGATCACGGCCAGACAAGACTGACTTGGAGCTCACAGCAGACTCAGAAGATTCGCCAGTGTTTGGGACTGACAAAGTGGAAATAAACGGTGTAAGGAGAGCCAAGCTCAGACGCTCTACCTCACTGGAGAGTGTTGAGGTAAAATTAATAATGCCTACATTACCGTTTGGGATCATTTTTTTTACTGATCATCAGTAACATTATTTGTAATTTTACAAAATACTTTTATTTCAAATATATGCTGTTCTATTGAACTCTTTATTCATAATAGAATCCTGTAAAAAAATATCATGGTTTTCCCATAAATATTAAGCAGCACAACTTTTTTCAGCATTGATAATAATAAGAAATGTGTGAGCAACAATTAGAATGATTTCTAAAGGATCGACACTGGCGTATTGTTAGTCAGTTGAAATACCTGAATTAGTTTGATAATGATTCTAGTGAATGGATCTGGGCTGACCTGCTTTTCACAGACAGGAAGTGTGGCGGTGTGGAATGTGCAAGTGCAGCCCCCACCTTTACCAGACTTTAGTGTTACTTTTGGCTCATGATCAAAACATGGCTCATTTCACATTCTCTTTTTTCCCCTCAAAGGGCAGGAGCACTTATAAAAGGGGCTTGTTGTTTCTGCTGTGTCTGTACTTTTTCTTCTGGAGTCATTTTACTTTTACAGTGCCAGACTGGAAAGCCAGTGCAAATGCAAACCTATGCTGCTGGAACTCTCGTTCCATGTGTTTCGTTTTTAAAGAGTTATTTTGGATCCATCTTGGTTTGGTACTAAGAACAATGGAGGATGACGATGCACACCACATGTCCCTTCACTTAAAGTGATTTTTTGGATGAACTATCCCTTTAAGATGTTACTGTAACAGTTCTTTGATGGGGTTGATGGTTGTTCAAATAAGCAGCCACCTACCCTTGTGAAACAGAAGCGCTCTTGATTGTATTGAATGTGCACTTGTAGTGTACTTCAAATCTTTAAAAAATATTTTTATAAAAACTATACTTGAAGATAATATAGTGTTAACTAGATAATAGATAGATAGATAGATAGATAGATAGATAGATAGATAGATAGATAGATAGATAGATAGATAGATAGATAGATATCTATTTGTAATAATGATTTGTAATAATGTCAAGTTTTACTTTAAAGTACATTTTAATTTATCTTGTTGCGTTAAAAAAGTACACTTATTTTGTTGTGTTGGTGACTAACACACTAAAGCACATGTAAAGTAGTTGATTATAATTTTAACTGTGGTTTAATTACAAATATATTTACATACAGGTCATACAAGTTTCTCTAGAAATTACATTAAAGGATAGACCTATGCTTTTCAGTACATTGGACAGTACAATTGAACCCCATTTCAAAGACAATATAAATAATTATGAAAATTAATTACGTATGTAATTGAGTCATTAAGCACTCTTAATTTAAACTAATTGCATTTATTATACATTTAAATAATAATACATTTTAGTTGTATTATTCATTCAAATTAAATGTCCAAGAACTACATTCAGTTCCCACTTTGTGTATGGTTTAACGTAGTAGTATTTTTGTAAAGTATGCTATTCACAAGGAAAGAACACCGTAGCTACTGAAGCAACATGGTAAAACCACTCGAATCATCTCAATTAATCAAATAGATAATTCTATAGATAATAGATAAATCTATTCTAAAGGTGTTTTTTTGGGATGAGACTTCTTGAGAGAGTGGGACACAGTCTGTGGAAGATTTGAACAATCAAGTGCTTTAGCCAAGAATGAAAGCATGCTGGTCCATCAGTACAGTTTATGTTGGCAGTCGCTAGCATTTGGTGTTTATTCACCAGCCCGCCAGACTCCATTTGGTCCTGGATGTTTTAGTGCCTTTCTGTGTGCTCAACATAGTGTGTTTTACGTGTCGAGTGTGTTCAACCAGGATTAGAGGTCTTGGTCTGGGTGGAGCTCAGGGTGCAAAGCATCAGCTGTGGTCAGAAGGCCTGATAATGTGAAGTACAACAAGGAAAGGGTTTGGCTATAATTTGGCATGGCGCTTCCTCTAACTGTGCCTCTCATTTTAGAAATGCATACTTGCATACCAGAGCCCTCCCTCGCTCTCTTACCCTCTCTCTGTCTCTCCACTCTGCTCTCCTTTTCTTCTCGCTCTCCTCTCTCCTTTTTTTCATAACAGTGTTTGAAATATTTAGACCTTTTATGTAACCCAGTACTTTCTATTTCGATAAAAGGGGGAGATTGCATGCTCTTTAAATCGACTCTGCTCTGTAACTAGCGATTCTGTGTTGTTCTGTAGCAGGAGGATCCAACTCACCATGTTTCAATAAGTAATCTGATGCACATGCACATTTTAAGTGTTATGTAAAAGGTTTACGGTTTCACAAGGGTGTCTCTGAACTTTTAAACATCTTAAATAGACAAAAAGGCTGTAAAAAGTACCTTTAAAGGAACATCTCGACTTTTTGGGACTTTAGCTTATTCACCATATCTCCCAGAGTTTGATAAGTCCATACCCTTTTCATCTCTGTGCGTGCTGTAACTCTGTCTGATGCAACAACCAATAGCCTAGCTTAGCACAAAGACTGGAAGTAAATGGCTCCAGCTAGCATACTGCTCCCAATAAGTGACAAAATAGCGCATATTTTATATTCTCAGAAGGTGAAGCACTGTTACTTGGGCAGAGTGATTTGCTCGCAGCACCTGAGAAGCCCCGTGGTTGAGGAGCAGAGAGTTCGCTCAGAGTGTTACGCTAATCACTCCACCCAAGTAGCAGTGGCTCGCCTTCTGAGAATATAGTTCCCAGTAATTTTATGTAATTTATTTATGTTAGGAAAACTCAATTTATGAAATGAATGTGTTTTTAAAAAATCTAAATGTGAATTTGTATCTAGTTTGTATCTTTTAAAGTCTGGAATAGAGGATTGTGTAATCCTGTACCAGAAATCCTTTCGATAAACTTCAATAAAGTATGTATACGGTTAAAAGATGGTTGTGTCTCTTATGGCCTTGTTATTTGTAGAGCCCGACCGATAAAGGATTTTGAAGGCCGATGCAGATAGAAATATTTGTTGGTTTTAAAATACGATATTCCGATATATCGGCCGATATTTTCCGAAACGTGCAACAAAACATTAACATTTTTCCCTAACATTAGTTATTTGTAGTTATTTATGGGTTTTAAGAAAAATAATATGATCGTCCATTTTTATTTTATTTTTGAAATATTCATTTATCGGCCATTATAATTGCCGATACCGATAGTTTGAAAAAAATGCCTAATATCGGCCTGCTGATAAATCAGTCTGGCTCTAGTTATTTGTACACCCCTGTGACTATACAAATCACAACATATAAATAGAAAAATGTTGGTGTTATTTTGTCACTAATTGGGAGCAGTATGCTAGCTTAAGCCATTTACTTCTAGTCTTTGTGCTAAGCTAGGCTAGTGGTTGTTTTATCAGACAGAGTTGAGATGAAAGGGTAGGTATGGACTTATCTAGCTCTGGGGGATACGGTGATTAAGCTAAAGTCCCAAAAAGTCGGTGTGTTCCTTTAATCTACGTTGCAACAGTTGTTTAGTTCTTTAAGCCATCTCATAAAATTGAATTCTTTTAGCTTAAAAATGCTAAAGATTATCATGAATTTTCAAGAGTGAATCCCACATTTATATGCAGATGTCACTTCCAAAATTATGCAGCGTGTAATTGGCTGTCGGACCTCTTAGCTGCATGAAAAGAAAACTTTTATCCAATTAAAACATAGCCTCGAAAGCGTGCAAAGATCGTTCCCTTTAAAATCACTTAAAACCCATCACTCATCTCATTTCATTGCGATCTCACAAAGTTCCATTATAAACTATGAAGCTGTCTACACTGCACAATGAATCTCTTACTTACACTGTGGCGTGTCTACACTTGGTTGTTAACGAGAGGATTCATGAGTGTGCAGAACTCAGCACTGAGCAAAAATTCTGGAGTTTTGAGCAGTGAGTGGATTCTGACTAAAATAAACACCTCTGATTGGCCAATGCGTTCAAAAGATCAACAAACATCTGTAATTGGCTACAAATGTTTACCGCTGCAAAAACACATTTTAAATGTAAACCAAAATACGCAATGGAGTGTTTGCCAAATCTGTTGGTAAGCAGCAGCAGACCTGAAGCAATTTTTCTTTTCAAACTCATACGCACAATATTTTTGCAATACAGATTCACAGGCCTCAGCTCCGATTCCCATCCATATATTCTTTTACAACATTTATGTGTGAGCAACATCACTGCTTGTTTATGTAAATAATTAAACCGGCTGTGATGAATATTGCACACAAACCTTTTCTTGCCACATAAATTATTCAGTTTTGAGTACGTCAGTGACTAAAATATAACACATTTGTATTTTTTTCAGGCAGAAACTAAGAAACATTATTAATTTATCTGTAATCAAGGTGGATCTAATTTGTTCTGACTGTTAGAGAATTTTTGTGCACCTCTTTGCTGAAAGACCTCCATATCCCAATGCTTTCCTTAGTGAACAATGACTTGAGGACAACAAGTGTGATGTTCCTCACTTAATTTGTTAGCAGAGATCAATGAAGTGGCTTTTTCTTTACAAATGATTGAGAGAGAGAGAGAGAGAGAGAGAGAGAGAGAATGCAAGACTTTCTGCTCCCTGCCTTCCCACTGAAAAACAGTTTGTGAACAGTTATGTAATGTTGTTTAAAATTTAATGCTGATAGTAAATGATTGTGGCTTGTCCCATATTTAGCTGGGTTTATTCTTTTGTTGCTGGAAGCTAAACTGTGTACCGTTTCGATCAGTGTATTCTGTCCTGTTTGTCTCCTGCCATACATTGATCAAACCACATATATCTTACAGGTCAGTGGCTGTCTGCTTTAAACTTTAATCTACCTCTAGATGGCACTAGCACACAAATTCTCTGTATAAAAGTTTACACAATCTACCATACTAGTACTTTTACCAGATGTGCAGTATGCATGTGTGTTCTACTTTGCACAATATAGAATACCAAGATGATTACTACTGTACTACATTTACGACAATGAATGCACAGTATACTACAGTCAGTGCACAGAATACTACACTCAATAGTGCTCAACCTGACCTTCCACTTTCAGTAACAAATGAAGTGGAAGTGACATCAATTGTTACATACATACCCTTTTCAAAAGTTAAGTACACCTGGGAAACTCGTCCCTCCGAGTCAGGCATTCTTTAATACAACATGTCACACAAGTCAGACAAATTACACATAAGTACCCTAGTAGCCTAAAAGCCCTTAGAATAGTTATAGTGTGAACAACAAACCCAAATAATTAACTACATCTGAATTCAGAATGATGAAAATGATTTATTTCTGTCACCTACTATCATTTTTGCGTTACACATTTTTGCATTACATAAAGTTTGTGAAAGTTGAATAATTAACTCTACTCTTGTAAGCTGTTCTGTACATCACACCTTTAAAATAATTGAAATTCAGCATGTAAAATTAAAATAACTTGCAAATTCATGCATTATACAATATTTCACTACAGATATGCTCACTGATCTCTATATATTATATAGAGGCAGGCACTCCTGTTTGTATATTGCAAATGAAAGTTAATGAACTTTGTATTTTATATTTATTTATTGCTCTGTTGTAACTGGTGTTATGTTTTTTTGTACTATAATGGACCTTTCTTTTTGAGTCCTGAATAAAGTAATATCTATCTATCTATCTATCTAGATTATAGATATATGATTTAATGTAATTCTATTTGTCTCAATGAATTGTTGTAATGAAGTCAGCTTACAGCAACCACATTTTTTTTGTTACATTCTACATACAGTTTCGCATTGTATATTATTAAAACAATAATATACAGTATTTAGTGTATACTGGGCAGTGTATCCAATGACACATTTACAGATTGTAGTATTTCACTGCATTTGTCTTTTGTCAGCTGATTTTAAAGCTCTCTCAGTGTTGGAACTGTTGGATAACTCGGTCCGACTCCAAACCATCTCTTATGTAAGCTCTTTTGCATCATTACAGAAAGATTTAGCTGGCTTTATATGAGCAAGGTTTAAGCTGTTTAGTATGATGCAGTGTTTCTATACTGATGTGAAGAACAGCATTACATCAATGCTTGTATCCGCAGTCTGCTAGTTGTTCCCGTCTAGCGTTGCGGAAGTAATGACTGCTGGGATGGAATGCCTTATGATGACTCTATTGTGTTCCTTGTGATCACTGAACCATACTAGTGCAACCATACAAAGCTACACTTTCTCCATCTGCTCACTCAACAACTATTCAGTCAAGTCAAAACCTCAATTCAAGAAGATATGCTTCTTTAATTATGCCCTTTGTGATCATAAGTTTACAATTGAGATGTTCAGAAAAGCTTACTATTATATTACATAGTAGTATGTAGTACATATAATGTGTAGATTGTGTATGGAATACATGGAAGACCAGTCCAAAATGGCACCCTAAACACTATAAGTCCAAGCTCTTCAGGATCGCTTGAAAATCACAAAGATGAGGTCTCTAGGAGCAGGGTTGAAGACCCCTGCCCTATGGTCTCATGGGCTTCATGATCACGCATGTGGCGTCCATTCTAAGTCCACAATTAAAAAAATAAAAATAAATAATGATTTTCATGGATCATTTAAAATAAATCCCACTATATTCCATATAAAACAACAAGAATAGTAAATTTTGACAGTGACACTGTCAATTCTTTATCTACAGAGTCTCAAATCAGATGAGGACACAGGAAGCAACAAAGAGTCCACACACCACTATTTTGTGGCACAAGGTACTATTTTGTGTAACTTTTAAATGAATATGTAAATCAGCACATGAATGTAATTCTTTCTGATTTCTATATACCAAAGGCCAGTTGAAGCTCTGGAATCAAGAGGGCACAGAAAATCCTCAGCGCTCATCCAACCCTCAGCATGAAGTAACGGATGGACAGGTGAGAGCAGTATGGGAAGAGCTGGGGGTCGGAGCCGGAGGATCACTTAACCGCGAGGAGCTGTCGCTCGTCTGTGACCACATCGGCCTCAAGGACTTACAGTCTGAGGTACGGTCATACTGTATAACAATCGGTACAGAGTAGAATAAGTAACGAAATTAGTCACTAAACACCATATCTGTTTGTCTGTACACAGGAGTTAGATGCTCTTTTCAGGAAACTAGACAAGGATCAAGATGGGAGAGTCAGTCTCAGCGAGTTCCAGAGTGGTCTGTTCACACAACAGCGTCACATTATGCCCATCTCTACCTCCACCCCTGCCAAGCCCAAACCAAAGCGCTCCATCTCAAAGGTCAGGATCAACTCAAGGTCTTGGGGAAAGCAGATTGTAGCCAAAAACAAACATACTGTAGCTTTGGCAAAACAATCTGCTGCAAACACTGACACTAGTTGTTACGAACTGCTCTGAGGCTTGTAGATAAAGATCCAAATGCAGCTTTAATATAAGAATAGTCGTACAGGCAGGGTCGAGAATCAGCAGGCAGGACAATGGAGGATACACAGTGGGAATCCGGGAAACAGGCAGAGGTCAGGGCAGGCAGCAATAATCAAAATCCAAAAGACAATCCAAAGTCAAAAACCAGAAACCAAACACGGAAAACGCTCAGAAATGCAGTGTAACACTTAAACAAGACTTCGCAAACACTGAATGTGAACACAAGGTATATATAGACACACTAACAGGATGAGACACAGGTGAATGCAATCAGTGAATGAGGTACAGGTGAATGTGATCAGTGATGAGTCCGGGCAGTGAGTTCTGGGAAATGTAGTTGTGAGGGAAACATGAACATCTGGTGTGGAGTGCCCTCTGGTGACTCTCAAGGGCACTCCACCTGGTGACCGTTACATAGCCCCCCCCCAAAGAGCGGCTTCCAGACGCTCCAAAAACAGTTCAGGAGGGAGGTGGAGCGGAGGCGGATCCGGGGGAGGGATGGAGGGCCAGGCCTGTGGAGCAGAATAGGGCCTGGAAACTAGGACGGAAGACCAGGCTGTGCAGGCGGCCAGGGCGGAGCAGGCCGTGCAGGCGGCCAGGGCGGAGCAGGCTCCTCGGGCGGCCACGGCGGTGAAGACCCCTCGGGCGGCCACGGCGGTGAAGACCCCTCAGGTGGCCACGGCGGTGAAGACCCCTCGGGCGGCCACGGCGGTGAAGACCCCTCGGGCGGCCTGGGCGGTGATGCCCTCTCAGGACCAGACACCGGCTCGGGACCAGACACCAGCTCAGGAACAGACACCGGCTCAGGAACAGACACTAGAACAGAAATTGTCACAAACACAGAAACAAACTCAGGAACAGACACTGGGTCGGCCATCTTGTCCGGAGACACTGGGTCGGCCATCTTGTCCGGAGACACTGGGTCGGCCATCTTGTCCGGAGACACTGGCTTGGAGGCGGCCATCTTGTCCGGAGACACTGGCATGGAGGCGGCCATCTTGGCAGTAGACACTGGCTTGGAGGCGGCCATCTTGTCCGTAGACACTGGCTTGGAGGCGGCCATCTTGTCCGTAGACACTGGCATGGAGGCGGCCATCTTGTCCGTAGACACTGGCTTGGAGGCGGCCATCTTGTCTTTAGACACTGGCTCGGCAGAAGTGACGTGGAGCGTCTCTGGCTCGGCAGAAGTGACGTGGAGCGTCTCTGGCTCGGCAGAAGTGACGTGGAGCGTCTCTGGCTCGGCAGAAGTGACGTGGAGCGTCTCTGGCTCGGCAGAAGTGACGTGGAGCGTCTCTGGCTCGGCAGAAGTGACGTGGAGCGTCTCTGGCTCGGCAGAAGTGACGTGGAGCGTCTCTGGCTCGGCAGAAGTGACGTGGAGCGTCTCTGGCTCGGCAGAAGTGACGTGGAGCGTCTCTGGCTCGGCAGAAGTGACGTGAACAATCTCTGAATTTGCAGAAGTACATTGAAGAGTCTCTGAGTCGGCCATCTTGTCCATAGACACTGGCTCGGCAGAAGTGACGTGAAGCGTCTCTGTCTCGGCAGAAGTGACGTGAACAGGCTCAGACTCGGCAGGGCTGACATGGAACTCTGGCTGGGCTTTCTCGGCGGGACGGGACTCTGGCTGGGCTTTCTCGGCGGGACGAGACTCTGGCTGGGCTTTCTCGGCGGGACGAGACTCTGGCTGGGCTGTCTCGGCGGGACGAGACTCTGGCTGGGCTGTCTCGGCGGGGCGAGACTCTGGCTGGGCTGTCTCGGCGGGGCGAGACTCTGGCTGGGCTGTCTCGGCGGGGCGAGACTCTGGCTGGGCTGTCTCGGCGGGGCGAGACTCTGGCTGGGCTGTCTCGGCGGGACGAGACTCTGGCTGGGCTGTCTCGGCGGGACGAGACTCTGGCTGGGCTGTCTCGGCGGGACGAGACTCTGGCTGGGCTGTCTCGGCGGGACGAGACTCTGGCTGGGCTGTCTCGGCGGGACGAGACTCTGGCTGGGCTGTCTCGGCGGGACGAGACTCTGGCTGGGCTGTCTCGGCGGGACGAGACTCTGGCTGGGCTGTCTCGGCGGGACGAGACTCTGGCTGGGCTGTCTCGGCGGGACGAGACTCTGGCTGGGCTGTCTCGGCGGGACGAGACTCTGGCTGGGCTGTCTCGGCGGGAAGAGACTCTGGCTGGGCTGTCTCGGCGGGAAGAGACTCTGGCTGGGCTGTCTCGGCGGGACGAGACTTTGGCTGGGCTGTCTCGGCGGGACGAGACACTGGCTGGGCTGTCTCGGCGGGACGAGACTCTGGCTGGGCTGTCTCGGCGGGACGAGACTTTGGCTGGGCTGTCTCGGCGGGACGAGACACTGGCTGGGCTGTCTCGGCGGGACGAGACTCTGGCTGGGCTGTCTCGGCGGGACGAGACTCTGGTTTGACGGTCTCTGGCTGGAAGGTGAGCGGGGGCTCGGCAGGGCTGACGGTGAGCGGGGGCTCGGCAGGGCTGACGGTGAGCGCGGGCTCGGCAGGGCTGACTGTGAGCGCGGGCTGTGGAAGCTCTGCTGAGACGTGACGAGGCTCTGGAAGCTCTGCTGAGACGTGATGAGGCTTTGGAATGAAACTCTCTTCACAAACGGAGACCGCCTCTCTCCAGTTCAGACCCGAGAGATTGGGGAGCTCCCTCGGGTTGACCTCCTTAGCCCCTAGCTGGTAACACAGCTTAATAGCCTCATCACCGAGAGAGCAGGAGGCAGCGAGAGGAACAAACCCCCAGGTATACTGGAACAGATCACGGCTATCCAGGGCCAAGGCCGCGATCTGACCAGCAAACTCCCGGATTTGTGCTGCTGGATTCATTTGTTGGTCGGTTGTTGCTGGATCTCGGTGTGGCGAAGTCTTCTGTTACGAACTGCTCTGAGGCTTGTAGATAAAGATCCAAATGCAGCTTTAATATAAGAATAGTCGTACAGGCAGGGTCGAGAATCAGCAGGCAGGACAATGGAGGATACACAGTGGGAATCTGGGAAACAGGCAGAGGTCAGGGCAGGCAGCAATAATCAAAATCCAAAAGACAATCCAAAGTCAAAAACCAGAAACCAAACACGGAAAACGCTCAGAAATGCAGTGTAACACTTAAACAAGACTTCGCAAACACTGAATGTGAACACAAGGTATATATAGACACACTAACAGGATGAGACACAGGTGAATGCAATCAGTGAATGAGGTACAGGTGAATGTGATCAGTGATGAGTCCGGGCAGTGAGTTCTGGGAAATGTAGTTGTGAGGGAAACATGAACATCTGGTGTGGAGTGCCCTCTGGTGACTCTCAAGGGCACTCCACCTGGTGACCGTTACACTAGTATGCAAGAATGTGGCTGCATGGTTTTCTCTACAAATGAAGTGAATGTGTAAACAAAGCAGTTATATGTGATTGTTTCTTTATTTGAGACAGACAGACAGTTAGTTAGTTAAGCCTAGTTCACATTAAATGATTTTAAGCTAGATTTAAGCCCGATTCGCAAATCGTTGAGCTCGCCGACAGGTCAGGGTGTTATCGCGTGCAAATCGCTCGCCAATCTGTTAGTATGAAAGAGCTAACAACGCATCAAAGACGCTCGCAGACGCCTTGCCAAGCCCAGAAAAATATCTAGCATGCTAGATATCCAGAGCTGTTGCACGACTCAACCTCAGTGATGTCATGAGCTACAGCCAATCAGAGCAAGGCATGGGTTGAGGTCACTAGATAAATCGTATTTTTTCTTTTTTTGCATTTTTTCAAAGTTTGCAGTACTAGTTTCTGTCTGACGTCCATGTTCGCGTGTTGTGTTCTTCGCTGGGGATTGGCGCGCGTGCTGTTTCGCGTCATTTCCGGTTCGTTTTATTGCGTGATTTTTCGTGACAGAGTTGTTGTCAACTCGTGTAGTGCGTTACCTCCTGTTGCAATCAATCACGTTGTGTCGTGTGGTGTGAACAGCTCAACAACTTGAACACTCCTGATTTCACAGAGAGCAAGTCACGTATTGTGAACCGCACAGTTCAGCCCGACTTTTTAAAATCATGTTTCACACTACATGATTTTAAAATGTCAGGCTGAACTGTGCGGTTCACACTACATGACTTGTCCTCTGTGAAATCAGGAGTGTTCAAGTTGGCTTTAGCTGCTGAAAAATTGTTTGCTGCAGTTGATCGTTAATTGTCTTCCCCTAGTTACATACATTTGATCATATGTTGTTATGCATGCCAGACTGGCAGGTTCATGTTACAGATAAAGTATAGAAATCTTGCAAATATCTGCCACTTTTCCTATCACCTGTTGATTAAAAAAAGTCATTGAAAGAATCAACAACTAAAGCCTCTACCAATTTTTACACGGATTTCCTTGGCTGACAATGACAGCTAAATGATTTCCTGACTGTCAAAGGGATTCATTTCAGAACTCTAACATCAAGCCAAGTTACTGAGGGCTGCACTGGCTGGAACCAATTAACTTAATTGGGAAGGTGGAGCCTCCCATTTTTTTTTCTTTTGTTTCTGGGAAAGCACGATTGTATTGCTATGCAATGGCCAAACTTGCAATCAAAGCTGAGGAGATATACTGCACAACCGGCCTCCTTCCTGCATGTAATGTTTTTACATGGGAATGTAAAGACATTTTGGAGTCCTTTAGTGATGACCTTTCTGAGGTGATTTTACTGAAAAAATACATTTAAAACAATATCTTAATTCAAGATAGGCACTTATACGGATGCAAGATTTGTTGGTTAATAAAATGTAGGATTTAAAAGATCAGGCTTCCTTTAAGGAGAAAAACAGCTTCTGTGATCAGTGCTTGATAACAAATGCCGAGTTGCATGAATATTTGGCGGTCTCTGGAGCTAAAATGAGGCTAAGCCAGCTTAAGGGTTACGACACCAGAAGGACGTTTATTAGTGGTCAGTGAAATAATTTTGTTCATGATTGAGGCTCTAGCTCTGGCATGTCAAGGACAGCATTGTGCATTGTGTGGTGGGACTGTGAGAGCTTGTTGAATACTGAACTTTGCTGGATCGTTTTGTCTTTTTTTCCCCCTCATGTCGTTCCCGCTGCTCTCTCAGGCCCTTGAGGAAGGCCGTTTGGTGCGTTCCACCTCCCCTTCTTTACTGTCAGCTACGGTGGGTCAGAGGCTGTTGACCCGGCTGGATGATGGATCGGGATGCACAAGCCCAGATAAAGTCATCGCCCTCTGGACAGAGGAGGGAATCCACAACAGCAGGGATATTCTACAGGTAATAGATTACTTTAAGATAGATGTTTACGGTAGATGAACTGACAAACTATGAATGATAACTTTAAAAAAAAAAAATTCTACATACAGACTCTGGACTTCTCTCTGGAGGAGCGATTGTGTCTGGCTGAACTCACTCTTGCACTGGAC
This sequence comes from Pimephales promelas, assembly GCF_988280905.1. Classification (NCBI taxonomy): domain Eukaryota; kingdom Metazoa; phylum Chordata; class Actinopteri; order Cypriniformes; family Leuciscidae; genus Pimephales; species Pimephales promelas. Next base: position 6,362,014 of record NC_142779.1, on the reverse strand, counting down.
AATGAGTTACTGGTCAGTGGAAACGGCATCCATCAGGCTGCTCTGGTCTCCTACAAAAATGAGATAAACCACTTACAGTGAGTGTAATTCACATCAGATCTGTATTTACTCATAAAGCCTGCCAAAAACGTCCACATTTCACCTGAAAACCAAAGCATGTATGAATCTATGTATTTTTTTATTTAGCAGTGTAACATTTTCAGGACAATTTGACCATTTCTTAGAAATGTCTAGTATTACTTGTCTCATTACTCATTACTCAAGTCATTTTACTGTATTACCGGTACTATAAAAAACAGTTTTTTTAACTAAACATTCTAATTAAAAGAGGTTAACATGATGTTGTAATGTTCAACATTTATATATTAATCAATTTATTGTAACAGAGTAATGAGAATAGGATATTTAGCTACTGAAAAGTGTTGGAGTAAAATGAGCTTAAACTGTCCTGAAAATAGCGTCCCAATGTTGAAATCTTAATACTAATATTTTGGGAGGTAAAATGCCTCTTCATGAGATTCACCTGAATGTCTGTGCCGTTTAGTTTGTCTCCACCTGGAGGACATGTAATGTACTGTGTTCCCCAGTATTCTTTGTTGTTTGCTTTCACACTAGCAGTTTTCGATTGATGTCAGTCTTCGGTTAATTTGAATAATGTAAACGATTTTTTTTTTACAAAATCGGACGTGACGTGACCTGTACTGGAGTCTGCTTAAAAAGAGTGGTCTGGGGGGTTCATGTGAATTCTAGTACGCTTCGCTGCTGGTATGAACACAATCGTACTTTAACTCTGAGGTAAACCGCTATTGATGACGTGTGATTCGATAAAACTCTGTGTGTGTGGTCTCACTCACTTTCCTGACGCACTGCCCACATTCTTTAAAACATTTGCGGCATAACCATAGGTTAAAAAAAATAATTATAATAATAAAATGAAAGAGGTGAGCAATGCCATGCATTTTTCCATCTTCTCCTTCGTCGTCATTAATGTGAACAGAATCCAGTCGGGGATGGGGAGCAATCAAACTATCAGACCAGGCAATCGAACCAAGTGTGAAAGCACTCTTGCATGGGAAACAACTACAAAGTGGCTTTACTTTGTTCTCCAAACATCTCTGAATGCTTAACAGGTGTTATAAATGTTGCATCAGGATGGATGATCATCTCATGGTGTGGTGTCTTGTGTTCTGTAGAGTCCTGGTAGAGCAGGCCTGCCAGGAGAGGGACAAAACCAAGGCGGACCTTGAACTGGCTGACCGCCGCAACCTACAGCTTGTCAGAGAGGTGGATGATCGGCATGCGACCATGGAGTCTCTTAATGAGTCTAAAATCAAGTACGGCTGCTCTCCTCTAGTCCATATAGTATCAAATCTAAAAAGGAGACATGCAAGGGCTTTACAGTTTTGTTTTTTTGTGCAGGGGTCTGGAGCAGGACTTCCGGGATAAACTTACAGCTCTGAGGAGTGAATCTGAGTACGAAAGCGAGGTTCTTCTAGAGCAGGTAGAGAATGAGCGGGACAGACTCCGGGAGGAGCTAGACTTGCTTCAGGCTCAGGACGTTAGCCTTCAGGAGGACATTTGCACTGCTGCTAAGGTAACCACTGATGTCACCAGTGATCGTATGATCATTTAAACAAGTTTTATGACAAGGTTGGTGAGGATGGGAAAAATCTTACATTCCTGTGCAAACTTTGCCTCCCGATAAAATAATTGCTGGCTGTGGCAATAATAATATAAAGGGAAAAAAAAAAATAGCTCGCAGCCACATATGGAGGAAAAAAAGAACTATTAACTAGTTTTTGGAACTGTCAACTTGATCATTTTAAAATTTGTGAACTGAACTTTGAAGTAGTTCATGTGAACTTTCCCAACACTGAATGTCACGTATTATTATTATTATTGTTGTTGTTGTTGTTGTTATAAGTAGCAGTATTCTTAGGTTGTTGCATTTAAAATGCATTTGAAACTATTGTTTTTATTCAGAGAAGAAATTGATTTTATTCAGCAAGGATGTATTCAATTGATCAAAAGTGACAGTAAAATGTTTAAACTGTTAACTTTTTTTTTTAAATCATTTTTTTAACCTTCTATTCATCAAATAATCCTATATATTATCACTGTTTCCACAGAAATGGCAAAAAATGAGCATATTAGAATGATTTCTGAAGGATCTGAGTAATGAGGAAAAAAAATATGCTGAAAATTCAGCTTTGCCTTCACGGGAATAACTTGCATATTTCAGTCTTACATATATTTACATAGAAAACCATTAATTTATTGTAGTAAACTTTTGAACGGTAGTGTATAACTATATAAATGAATCATTCTGACTATGATGAAATCTGAGTGTCTGCTTTAATAGTGGTTGGTAATTTTTCCGTACAAAAGCCCCATGTTGTTTTTTTTGTTTGGCTGCAATAAGAAATGGCCTGCGGTTTTACTAATGAACCGTTTCTTCATAGAATAATTGTTTATTACTATTATTAACATGAATGATTAATAAAACTAAATATTAAATAATAAACAAAAAAATCATTATTTTTTTTAACATTTGTTGAATTAATTTTATTAAATAGCAGGTGCCAGCATTTTACACCATTCAAGGTCATGCTTTACACTGATTTTATTAGGGTTTGTAGGAACTCCCATACCTGTGGTAAACTCACTGTAAAGTAAAAAATAAGGCAACTTTGCTGCAATAAAAATCTATATTTATTTTATTAAAAAAAAACAAATGTATTAACTTTTCATCGATTCTGTTTTCAAATCCTATTATAGTACAGTATTTTTTTTCATAAAGATGAAACATACAAATTAAAAACTGTGCAGGAACAAAGAGTCTTATTCATCAAGATACATCTCCAACAATTTTGTATTTTTCCATTTGAATTTTCAAGTTGGGGAATTATATTTAAATAAACCATACCATTATTCATATAATATATAAATTGCCTTACCATGCCTCCTTTAATTCCCTTAATGATTCTGTTCTTGGCTACAGAACACGACTCAATGGTGAAGAGGTGATCTGTCATGGTTAGAGGTGTATGTTTCTTTGAGCGTGTCAGTGCGGTGTCAGGTTAAATAACTCTAGCTCTGTGTTACAGGAGAACAGGCGTTTGGAGGAGGAGGTCCGCCTTCTGAAGGAGAAGCTGTCTGAAGCGGAGAGCACCATCTCCAAACTACAGAAGGATCTAGAGCATCTGCTGCAGGACAAGGTGAGACGTCTATATGCTGAAGATCATAAGTTTCAATCTTTAAGAACAGTAATGATCATTGATCTATGCTTGTTTTATTGAACAGTACGGTGGCCTTGATCCAAATGGCACAGGTCTGCTGAATCAAGAGGAGCACTTCTCAGAGATCTTTAAGGAGTACGAGCAGCAATGCCGGGTATGAGCTGTGTGTGTTTATGGTGTGTTGGTGGATATTTTGTCTAGAGTGAATGGTAAGGTCATTGTGCACTGTATTTAAGTGTCCTTTCCTGGTTATTATGCCAACTCTCCTATAATCCATGGTTTTTAAATGACGCCTTTATTCGTGAGTGGTGTGTTATTACTTTTTGCTCTTGTGACATTTTGCTCTTTTGTAAGTCAATCACCTTGGAACCATTTAAAAAAAAAACTTTTAAAACCATTTAAAAAAAGCAAGTGTATACTAATGCACAAAAATTACTCTGAATAGCTTAGCAATAAGGTAGAGACTTTGCCCATGAGGCTTCTTACTTAAGGCAAGACATTTTTTTGTTTTTTCCTGCACTGTTTAATTCATAGATTTTGGGCTATTTGGCTTTTCAAGTCATTTTTTAGACTACTGCAAAGAAAACATCCAAAATACACTTTATTATATTGCACTTTATGCATTTTTACCGCTAGATTAGAGTACAATGCATTTCTTTCAGGACCATTTTCTCAAAATGTATAGAGCATTTGGTATACTGACCTTTAGTTTTATTTCTATTTTATTTTTTTTTTGAAGGTTTTTACAGTGGGGTTTGTTCATTTATCATTTGCTTGATTTTATACATATACAACATTTTATTCCCAAAAACATGGTGAAAATACTTTTTTCTGGCTGTTGATTGTATTATTTATTTATGGAGCGACAAAAATAGATATCCAAAATCCCTTATAAAAAGCTTTGACTAATGTCAACAAAATGAAACAATAATTTTGAACCTGTTGTGAAAACAATACTATAATAGGATTACAAAACCGAAACGAGGGAACGTTGCTATTTAAAGTATGCATTTGGTTTTTGACATATTTTTAATGACCTTTAAGTTGGTTGTAATGTTATTTTGTTTTTAATAACTGTAAGCAAGCCATTTGTAATTTTTGCTGTTTCATTTGGTGATGCTTTTAAAGAAAAACACATTTCACTTCTGCTTTACATATTTTTGGGAGATTAGTTTCAGGAAATGTAGAAAAGTTTTACTTGTGCAAATAACTCTGTGTCTCCGCCCCACTAAATACAGGAGTTGCAAGACAGGAATGATGAGTTGTGCTCAGAGCTGGAGTTGCTGAAGTCTCAGGGCTCGGGAAGGAGAGCCAGACGATCCAGGGGCAGCCTGTCGGGTCATGACTGGTCAAGCCGAAGAGCATTAACCACTGAATCAGATTCTGGTGAACAAAGATCTCGCACATCTTTCATGCTATCGAGCTTAACCTCTGTTTTAAACATCTAAACCCATGTTTTGTTCTACAGATGATCCTGAAATGAAGAAAGGTACATCTCCTCAGGTCAGAAAAACTCTCCAAGTCACTGACAAGAATGGTGAGGGATTATAAAAACAAAGTTATCCTTTCTCAATGAAATATCCATACACATGGGTCATGGTTTGATTCGGCGTGTCTCTTCAGCTCTGGGTTCCTTGGAGAGCTTGGCTCCCTCTGTGAGCATTGAGACTGAACTGGCCATGGAGCAGATGAAAGAGAGATACGAGCAAGAGATCCAGGACTTGAAGATCCAATTGGAGACTAAGGTACAGGCAAAGCATGGAAATATTAAATGGGTTACCCAAATTAGAGTAGATTCAAACAGCCAGAGCTGAAGGGGAAAAAGCTTGGAGCACTGACAGTTGACATACTGTAGAGAAAGTGATTTCATTTTGTGTCCACAGGTGAATTTCTACGAGCGCAGTATGGAGTTGATGCGGCAGAATATGGAGGTTGAAAGGAAGGACATCTCGCAGGGCTTTAAGATGGAGATCAGTGAGTTGGAGGACCTGAAGGCTCAGGCGGAAGAGCGAGCGGAGCAGACACGTCAGGCTGTTGAGAAGCTGGAAGCAGAGCTGAGGGGTAAGACTGCAGCAGGAGTTTGGGGACAAGAGCAAGAACGAAGAATTCAACGGGAACAGGCAGAACTGGAGCAGAACTACGCTCGTGAGATCAGTAACATCGTGATGCGCCTCACCTCAGAGAAAGATCAGCTGGAGGCAGAACTCAAGCTCAAGATGGACCAGGAGGTGCTGCTTGTTAGGTAAGTGTAACTCAAATGGTCTGGTAAAGGATTAGGTGCTGCTTGTATATTGTAGACATTAGAAGTATATATTAGAAAAAGGACAGAACCAAATAATAAATATAAAGACAAATATAAAATGTTGCCTATTTTAAAACCATTCGTTTTTTTTAGGGCTGTCAAACGATTAATCGTGATTAATCGCATCCAAAATAAAAGTTTGTGTTTACATAATATATGTGGGTGCACTGTATATCATTATTTTATATATATAAATACACACACATGTTTTTAAATACAAACACATTTTAAGAAATATTTTCATGTATTTACTGTATATAGGTTTATATATAATTTTTTTTAAATTTAATTAATTTAATTTTTTTTAATTTAATATTAATTTTTTTTCTTAAATATACATGCATGTGTGTGTATTTATTTATATATATATATATATATATATATAAAATAATTATACACAGTGCACCCACATATATTATGTAAACACAAACTTTTATTTTGGATGTGATTAATCGTTTGACAGCCCTAGTTATTTTGTGTTGTGACCATTTTTTATTTGATTTACAACAGCTCGGCCGACAGCATTTTTCATTTCCATAATTCAAAAAATCTTTTTTTAAGGGTTGTGAAGAAAGTATAGTTTGATTGTAAAGATAAATTTTAATTTATATATATATATACACAAAAAAATGATTGTTATACATATATATATACTGTATATATATATATATATATATATATATATATATACAAAAAATGATTGTTATACATTTTTATTGAAATGTTAAAAATAATGTTTTACATTTGGAATTTAATGAGATTCACAAAATGAAAAAATCTGGACGCATTATAGTAATTAGAAATTTGCATAACTAAAAAATTTTTAACACTTTACAGTAAGTCTCATTTGTTAACACCCACTTACAATTTATTTTGTGCATTTTCAATAAGACGTAATATGTGCTTCATATAGACCTTCAATCAAGAATTACATCTTGAATTGTTTTACTGTATGTTCAACCTTTTTTTTTTTTTGAAGTAAGGAAAAAGTATTAATTTTTTCGCCCTTGGTATCCATGACATTGCAATACATTTAGACATCGACAAATTAGCATGTTGCTGTGTCCCAGGGAGAAGGCAGAGCAGCAGTTATTGCACATGAAGGCACAACACAGCGAGGCTCAGCGTAGCCTTCTCCATCAGCTGCACCTCGAGCGCAGCCGTCTAGAGGAGGCGCGCAGGGAGCGTCTCCTCAGCACCGAGCGCTGGAGTGAAGAGCAAGCTCAGATCTGCAGCAGGGTAGCACAGGAAAAAAAGAAACTGGAGGAAGAACACCAGGAAGAAATCAAGAATCTAGGAGAACACATCCACTTCATGGAAGCTCAGGTAGAACTCGCATCCAGGGCTGAGGAGGAGATGCTCGTATTACAAAGACAGCTAGAAGATAAGCTGGAAGAGATGTGTGTTCAGCTTGAAGACAACACGGTTTCCATGAAAGCTCAAGATGCCCTTGTCCAGCGCTTGACCTCAGAACTTCATGCCAAAGATAAGGAAACCGAAATTAGAAATGAGAAAGAACAAAAGCTTTGCAATAAGCTCTCTCAGCTAGAGCAAAAGCTTAAAGCTGAGCGTGAAAAGAAGCAAGAGCTTCTGAAGCAAAAGGAGCAAATACAGAAAGAAATGGACAGAAGACTTCAAGATCTAAAGGACGAATTAGCAAAAGAAAAAGAGAAGAATCAGGAGCTTCTTGACAAAATTCCTGAGTTGACAGAAGAGCTAGAGAACTGGAGGACCAAATCTGAGACCTGGCAGAAGGAGATCGAAATAATACAAGGAAGCAGTAGTCATCTATCTACTGCATTTGGTGAACAGCAAATGCAGTTGAGAGAACAAGGGAAAGAACTTGAGGACCTTCAAGAAGACTTGGCCAAAACGCACAAGGCATTGAAAACCAGAGATGATGATCTTACAAGACGGGCTTCAGAGCTAAATGCTGTGGAGATGGAGCGGGACCGACTCGTGGAGGAGCTCAGGGGTCAGTGTGAGGTTCTCAAACAGCTACAAACACAGGTTAATAGTCTCTCTGAGGAGTGGGATCAAATGCACACAATGGAGCAAACCCTTAAAGGCTTTCTTCTTGTGGAGCAGGGTAAAGTTGAACAGCTCCAAGCTCGTCTGAACTTGGAGCGAGAAGAAAAAAACCATCTTGAACAAGAGAACTCAAGCTACCGGCAACTTGCGGACCAGCTTTCTTCTCAGATTGTTGAAATGGAGACCGAATCTACCAAACTTAAAGAGAACAGAGATCATTTTGCACTGGAACTGCAAAGCAAAGACATCCAAATGCTGGAACTCAACCGTCAGCTTGAAACCAAAGCCGAAGAGATGGATTTGCTCTGGAACGAGGTTCGGCTGAAGATGAATCTGTTTAAAAACGTCACTCATTTCTCTGGTCAGGTTCAACTTTTGACCAACCAATTGGAGGACAAAAAGCGAGAGCTGTGCTCTCTGAGAGAGGAGGCCGACAAAACCACCAACCAACTACAGCAATCGCTGATGGACTCCCAAGCAGAGCTTCTGCAAATGGAGGAGGCCTTTGAAATTGAGAAGTGCCAAATGAAAGAACGGCTTCTGGAGATGGAGGGACTTGTCATGGCCTTAGAACTGGAGATGGACTCCAATCCCCACAGGTTTGTGGTTCTCCAGCTAGTAGATGACCGTCGAAACAGAACCAAAAGATTAACAATTGCTGCATTGATCCAATCGTCGATTCTCCCGTACGGATGCCAAGAATTGACCGCTCGCTACTTTTGTGTTTGTCCAAGAATGCTTGGCTGAATGTTTCACAGAATGAGACCTCATTAACCGTAGATATGCGCTTTCAGACCTCATTCTGCATCTGACTAACTAAATGATAATGTCACTGACATGCATGAAAACTCACTATTAATAAATGACTGTATTCTGATTGAAAATCTGTTCTTGCATCCTATTAATTGTATTAATATTACATTTGTGTGTTTGTTGCCCTAAACTTATGCTGCTTTTTTTTTTATGTTGAAAATCTTGCTACGAAAACTCCTGAAATTGTATTGTTTTCAGTACTGAGCTAACTAAAAGTGCAGAGGCTGGTAAGATTGTAATGGAGAGCTGATCTCTATATTTTGGTGTCCAATTGTAGGGCTCAACTTGATGAGGTCACGTCTGAAAACAGTGCACTGAAAGACAGGCTTGCTGTCTTACAGCTGGATGTCAAGTCGCTGGAGGAGGAGGTCAACAAAAAGAGGTAAAGAAATTGTCTACTTTAACTTGTCAATTATCTAAACTTAATTTTAGCATTTTATTTAACAAAAACAAACTTCACTTCACTGTTTTTTTTAAGGAGGAAACTTGAAGAGATGGACAGAGAATATATGAAAAATCGAGAAGACGAGGAGAGGCTACGAAAAGAGGCAAGATTGGCATCAATGACGTTCTTGGAAAAATATTGATAGCGCATGGATATTAAAGGAGTAGTTCACTTTTAAAAAAAACTTTTGCTGATAATTTACTCACCCTCATGTCATCCAAGATGTCCATGTCATTCAATCTTCAGTTCAGTCGGAAAGAAATTAAGGATAATTCCATGATTTTTCTCCATATAATGCACTTTACTGGTAACCAAACGGTTCAAGGTCCAAAAAAACACTTTCAGTGCAAACTGCAAACTTTTCAAAGGGCTTTAAATGATTTCAGACGATGAATAAGGGTCTTATCAAGCGAAACGATCGCTCATTTAAAAAAAAAAAAGACTAAGTTTTATAAGCTCAAATGCTCGCCTTGCTCTGTTCTGTGTGACTCTCCTGTTCGAACTCGTTTATCAAAATGAAAAAATCTTTTTTTCGAGTCATTTGGTTCATTCAACGAACGAAATGTACAAATTGACTTGGAAAAAGATTTGTTCATTTTGATGAACGAGTTCGAACAGGAGAGTCACACAGAACAGAGCAAGGCGAGCATTTGAGCTTATGAAACTTAAACTTTGTCATTTTTTTTATTTAAATGACTGATCGTTTCGCTTGATAAGACCCTTATTCATCGTCTAGAATCGCTTAAAGCCCTTTGAACAGTTTGCACTGAACCTTGAACCGTTTGGTTCCCATTGAAGTCCATTTATATGGCGAAAAATGCTGGAATGTTTTCATCAAAAACCTTAATTCCTTTTCGACTGAAGAAAGACATGGACATCTTGGATGACATGGGGGTGAGTAAATTAGCAGCAAAAGTTTTTTAAAGTCACCATGAAATCAAAATTGACGTTCCTTATTGTTTTATGGAATATTGTAGTATTTATTATAAATGATTTATAAGTGCACCTTTTTAATTTTTTTTTATTCATGTGCCCTTATGATCTTTTAATTAAAATCTTGCAGCGACATCTCTTTTCTGTTTATGCGCACGAGGGCGGGACAACCTGCCACTCACATGACATCACAGTAATAGAAAACCACAACCGTCCAATCAGTTCCCAAGGCTCAAGTTTTGTCGCCCTACTTTTTTCTTTTTTTCACTCGGATATACGTCACAATAGGAAGTAAAGTCTATCGCGACTTCCATTTAATGTTGACTTTAAATTAAAAAAACAATTAAAATTGGTTTTGCTATCTTTGTGGGAACTCTCAAGGTGTAATGATTTTTATACTGAACAAACTGTATATTCTACCCCCTTACACTAACCCTACCCATCACACACAACTTTCTGCATGTCATATATTTCTCTTTTGTTAAATATGCTGTTTCACTCATAAATGTCACATTATGAATACTGAATGATTGCACAACATTACAGTTCCTGCTCTTAACAATTGTTTTCCTTCTCCAACATAGAATTCCAAATGTCGAGAAGAGGTGCTCGATCTCAGTGCGAGAAACCTTCAGCTTAGCAGTGAGAACGCTGAACTGAGCTCCCGGCTGTGTACTGATCAGAGAGCAGTGCAGACGCTGACTGACAGGCTAGCGCAGGTGTGCCAGGAGAACGATGGGACAGCTGCGTCCTACAGACAGCTGCAGGAAACCCTACAGCAGCAGGAGAGCGACAAACTAAAGCTTCAGGAACAGTCGCAGAAAGAGAAGGAGCTTCTAGAGGGGGAGCTTAAAACTGCCAAGGAGATGGTATGATTGAGTTTTTTAGAAGATTTATATATTAAGGTTGGCAGGAATCACTGAAACTCCTCTTATTTTTCAGCTCCAGCATTTGACTGTGGTTGAGTCTGCATTGACTAGTCAGACTCTGAAAAACCAAGCACTAGAGCAAGACAAGGAGCATTTGTTGAAGGAAACAGCAGGCCGAGACCAGAAGGTGAGATGCTGATGCTTTTTCTTCAAGCACTTTTCTGAAACTGGACATGCTAAAGCTTGCTTTGTGTTTGTTGCAGCTGGAAAAGCTCCAGGAATCGCTTTGTAACTCAGAAACCCAGATAGAGCAGCTCAACTCCCAGATCCTAATTCTGTGGCAAGAAAAGGATGTTCACATCCAGGAGGCAGCCACGCATCAAAAGATGCTGCAGCAGTGTCAGGACAAGGTGAACAATGATATTTTATACTTGTTTGGGTTAATTCAGTAATAATTAAATGAATAACTGTTAAATATTGTTGTGTAACACAAGGTCCAGGAGCTTGAGAACAGCATAGATCGGCTGAATAAGGAGAAGGAGCATTTACATCAGACCCACAGGATTCAGGAGGAGACTGCGGTCAGTGTTCTGCAGAAGGAGTGCAAGAGCTTGCGAGCACAGAACGAGGACCTTCTTAACAAAGTTAGTCGGGATTTTTCTCAATTTGTAATTATCTGTGTCCAAATTATTTATTTTATAGTGCATTAGTTGAAATGCATATGCATGACACTTTTAACCAAGGTATACATGAACCCATGACCTTGGTGTTGCTGGCACCATTACTGTTTGCACGGCATGAATGTTCTGGATTCACAATTGTGAATTCCATATAGTGCACACTTTTAAACCCACAATGTATTATTTTTGCTGTGTACAACCAATGTCAAGTACGTTTATATAGCGCTTTTCACAATATAGATTGCATCAAAGCAGCTTCACAGTATCAATCAAAACATAACAATGTTCGTTTCTTAGCGGAAAAACATCCACATTTGGTAGAGCTGATCAATGGTATTTCTGATTGGATAATTAATTTGAATATCCCCAATGTATACTTGTCATTGCTAGACATTATTTAATGCAGAGGGATTACTGAACTCACCAAAGAAAATACAAATTGAAGCTTCCATTCTTGCAGTCTTTTGGTCTATACTGTGGAGATTCACCTGCGGGCGCCTCCATCCAGCCGTTCAGTGTACACCCGTTAATACAGTGCATTGTGGGATTGAATGAGTGAGCTTGAATGATGTCCACTGTGGTTTCGGACAACACTACAAATGGCTGTCCTCTCAAATAGTGCCCTTTAAGGCTATAGGGGGTGATTTCGGACACAGCCTATGTGTCTCAGGAGTGAAATCTCATAGCCATTTTTCTTCCCCTGAGCACAGAAACTCTGCACAGCTGGTGTAGGATTCAAATTATCATGTTTAAACATTTTTTGTTTTGTTTTTTTGCAAATATCTATGAAAGCACAAATTTATTATGTATTTTGGGTACAATACTGTAACAACTCTCTGACCCTAAATTTGAAATGTTTTTGAAAGTCTCTCACCAAGATGAGCATAAGATAAAGAAAATGACTCTTTTCTACTTTAATGTTTTAAATATTTAGTAAATTAAATTTTTCAGCAGCCATAATTCCAGTCTTCAGTGTCACATGATCCTTCGGAAATCATTCTGATTAGCTGGAATATTTTTTTTGTTTTTAGGTGGCTCAGCTGCAGACTCAGGAGCTGGAACTTCAGAGACTGACACATCAGTGCCTCACTTTGAAAAACCAACAATCAGAGCTAGAAACTGCTAAACATGAGGCGAATGAACAGGTTTGGAGATCATTTTCTACCGTCTCACTGATTGAGAATTCCTTGAATGTTTTTGGTCTCACTTTTGTGTGTTTGATGCTGTGGTTCAGGCACTAAGGGCAGAGAGCGCTCTGTCGCTGGCCCAGGCTCAGCATGTACGTGTGGTACAGGAATTAAGGGAACAGGTGGGGTCTGGCACCCGGGAACACTTGGCTCATCTACAAACTCAACTGGCCGAGCAGCAGCACAGGACGCAGGATTTAGAGGGTCTGCTTCGCTCTCAGGCCAAGCAAGCCGGCATTCAGATGGGCCTTCAGCAGGTACTTTCAAATTCTTGATGGGTGAACATGTCAATTTTCCTAAGCCAGACATCACTTTTGGCCACAACTGTATTTATCATTGAATCGTTTACATTTTTCAACCTTCACCTCATATTCCAAGTAATTGTATTTACAAACTATTATATCAAACAACAGGAGCAATACGAGAAATTGATGGTGAGTATGCAGGAGCGTATGGATGAAGTTGAAGCCAAGCTGAAAAACACCCGTGTGATGCTGCAGGAGAAAGTCAACCAGCTAAAAGAACAGGTAACCAGAAACAAGTGGCTTTAAAGTTCCTACGTGCTCTATTAATGGAGATATTTGTATCCCGAAAGAAAAAAAAAACGATTCTGAATTGCCTGAAATGAGTCGTCAGTAATTCCAGTCTTACTTCCTGCATAACCCTACATATAGACCCTTTTACAGTTGGTAAACATGGTGACGTTTTTTTGTGGGCGGAGCTTAGGTGGAGGCAGAAAGATCCATCTGGCCACTTCACTAACGCGAGTTAGCAAGGATTGTTAGCTTGTTTTTTAACAATGACTGGAGAAAATCCGATATTATCTTAATGTGTAAGGTCACTCAATGTCCAGGACCGTGGTTGTTATTTCCAAAAGTTATTTTTAACGGACAGAACCAGATTGGCCGACCCGTAGCCGCCTACACGCTCACTCAATGCATGGATGATCTGACCGGATTAACGTACGTTACCTCGGGTGAGTGGCCTGACTTCTACACCTACCTTATAGAGAAACCTAACTGAAAGAGAAACTGAGGCATATAAATCTTTAGATGCCTATATGGTCCTGTACAAGACTTGTGTGTATGATCCGCAGTTCTGCCGAGCCAGCGCCGAGACCACGACAATGTAAAGAGTGACATTACAGTGCGATTTTAATGATGTGAATATTTTCTAGAAATAAAAAATCCAGACACAGCATATTCATTTTTCATCAATTCTTGCACCAAACAACACAACAAGATGACATTTAATAATAGTAACAATTATTTAAGCTCCTTATTATGTAGCCGAATCTGTGCTGTTTTGCATTGACCGCCTCCAGTTTTCACTTTGTTTTGCCTCCAGCTAGCGCCGTGACGTAACTGTGACGTCGGCGCAAAAGGGGTCTATAGGTTTGTAACAAATTTGCCTAATGCCACCCTATCTTCATTGGCTGCCCAGAAACATTTATCCTCAAACCCTGACGCTGTAGTTGTAGCTGAGGCCTGACAGAGTTTGGTTTGTGGGGTTTACATGTTGAGAAGACGCGGTTCTCTGCGCTGTGAAAAAATCCTTTTAAATGAATTTTCAAAGGGCTCGAATTGTATGTTACTTTTCATATCACGGTGTATCAAGTGCAGAGGAAGCCTCCGGAGCTGAAATTCAGATATCAGAGCAGAATAGGCTCTCGGAAAGGTGGGGTTTAGAGGGACGGAATCTTTTTTAGACTCTTAGAGAAATTAGGTGATGTGCAGTGTATTTTGTAAGTGTTTTTTTGACCTTAGATTCATGTATACCTATTGCATGAGACCTCTAAAATAAAATTAGGAACTTTAAAATAGCATAATAGGGGCACTTTAAAACCATGTTACTGAATATACTTAAATGCATAATAGTACTTTTCTGTAATTTTTAGGATGTGAAATATTAGTTGGCATTTTGCAACAAGTAAACATTTCACATAACCCCACATGCTGCATGTTATTTATAAATAAATATAATAATAAATATAATAAATATTTTAGAAATAAATTCTAAAAATGCATATAAAAGGTGGATATTTTATGCGATAAGAAACTAGCGTGTAAATAACGCTTGGAACACATTTACTGAAAAAAAATCCCCCAATTCGCAACTAAAAGCTCAAGTGACTTCATCAGCAGTGGATGTGATTGGATAATTAGACTAGATCAATGTTGGTTTGATCATTCTGAAATGCCTGAGCCAAAGTCTGCCATCAGAATGATTTGGTTTAATTCCCTCTGAGAAGCGTCTCACTCAGTGTTTATTGCGTTTCGTCTGAGACACGTCATTTATGATGGAGGTAAAAAGAGCCACATTGTCTTTCCCGATTGCTGCAACTTCCATTTTTATTAGATATTTTGTGACAATTTCCTAAGAAGTGGTGAATTTGTTCTCTACAACACATGGAATGGAAACGGTGCTTTATTCAAAAATGTTTTATGCGATATTCTAATTTTGCATAATTAAAATTTGCAACTTTAGATGGAAACATATCTGTGATAGTGTCTTTTGTGCACATTTTGGCAAATGTAGGTCATCTGGGCATTTCATCCGTCCATAAGACTGTAGTATACATGCTACAAACAAAAATAGTTTATTAGCATGCTTTTCCAAAGCTTGATATTTTGTATAGTGACAATCCTCTCTCCAACTTCCCCTCCTATAGCTGGGCAAAAATGCCAAGTCTGATCTGCTGCTGAAGGACCTGTATGTGGAAAACTCCCAGCTCATGAAGGCTCTTCAGGTGACCGAGCAAAGGCAGAAGAGTGCAGAGAAAAAGTCTTTCCTGCTGGAGGAGAAAGTGATCGCCCTTAATAAACTGCTACGTAAAATCGCCCCAGCATCGTTCACGGCTTAGACTTGTTTCACTCCATTACGAGCCTTTACCCGTTGTACTGGACTGTGAAGTCCCACCCGCTAGTGCACTTTTGTATTTTGGTGCGAATTGTTTTTTGTAAAAGCAGTAAACAATCCTAGTGTTAAAGTGAAAGCACAAATAATGCAAAGTCTTACAATTACTCTAACAGCATTTTTTGTATTTAAATCATGCTGTTTTCAACAATACAAAGAGGACGAAGCGTAAAGTTAATTTAAGGTCATATTTTAGTCTCTTCAGAGGCAAGCGAATTGATCATTTGTGAAGGACAGAGCTTTACACATTCCTTTATTAGTTCACTGTGACGTAGGGTACAAACCGCAAGCGTTCTTGCCAATCTATTGGCTTTAAGTATTTGAATGAGACGTATTCTTTTTACTGCAGTTTTAATGCCCATTTTATAACCAAAAGCACAGTATTCACTCAATGTACAGTTTTGATACAAATACTATATTGTAATTGCACAATTTTCAATCATGATGCACTAATGTCCACTTGGATATAAGTTATTCTAAGCGTTACGATTTAATGTACACCTTGTTTAAAAGAGCTGGCTAACTTTTGGGAGATAATTGTGACACCACTGTGTTGTAAATGCATCATGTATTATTTCCCACTGTAAGGAATGTGAGCAAGTAAAGGTTTACCTGTGTATGTGTGTTGCTTTCTGATTAGATCAAATGTAATTTTATAACATTTCAATTGTTAAAGTGAAGAAAAGATGCGAGTATCCACAATCAACTGCTTATTCTTAGGAGATGACATGCTCTAATACACCCTGCCGAATAAGCTGCTCACATTTCCATCTGGGTAAGAAGTGCTGTGAAGAGAGAAACGGTGAAACACGTTAAGCAAGATTAACAAACAAGCGGACCCAGTGTGATTTAAACATGCCCTTAAGAATAGTTACCTGGCTATTTTTCTTCAACAGAATCACAGTGCCATCATCTATTTCAAACTCTCCATGGTCTTTAAGACACCGCACCTGAATTTGAAGGGAAAGATACATCAGTGCTAAAAAAGTTCCTGTGTGTTCACACACACACACAAAAACCTACCCATTACATTAATGAGAATAAAATAACTAAAACAAAAGAAATAAAATCTTGAATATATAAAAATATTTTGAAATAAAATAAAAGCTATACATATTTAATATGAAAAAATATTGTAAACTATTGAAAATTACAAACACTAATTTACTAAAACTTTGAAATTTAAAAATACATTAATACATTATTTCCCAGTTTCACATTCCAGTCTTAAACCTAATCCTAGACTAAAATGCATGTTTGAGCTGTTTTAAATGAAAGTAACTTGGACTGACATATCTTAAAATATATCAATGCCACTGTTTTGTCTCAAGGTGCACATCAATAATATTTTCTTTCAAGGCATGCTTATAAAAGCTAAATTGAAATAAGGCCTAATCCTGGCTTAATCTAAGACTTGTCTGTGAAACCAGGCCTATGTAAGTGGCACTAAAATAACACTGCACTCACCTCAATGTATAAACTCTTAGGGGGCTTCATATCCTGTGTTATATCCAAACCTTCCTCTCCCCCAATTGATCTCATATAGGTTGCCAAGGATTTTTTATACTGATTGAACCACTCCATCTGATTTAGAAGCATTTGAATTGACATGTCAGTCACCAAGAAGAAACAACAAATGGCATTTAATATTTGTTATACAGAAGAAATTCAGGCCCACCTCTTCAGCACACATATGAAACCTAATGGCTGTGGGCAGTACACTGCCGTACTCCCATCTGAGAGCACGGATTCGCAGGAGGCGATCATAACTGTGGGAAGAAAGAGAGAAATGTATGATCACACCTGCCAAGGTCTGAAGAGTGAACCAGACGATGGATAACAGGAAAACGGTGAACCGCTCACAGGTATGCGGAGATACAGCGCTGGTTCCTCAGTAGACAGCAGTGGCGGAACTTGATGCTTGGTATCAGCTCACTCTTGCCCTCTGTCTTTGTTTCATTCCTGTAAAAAAAGCAGGTTTATATGGAGTGTACTGGATTTGTAGAATAAATCATACAGTATTTATTTTAAATTGTAGTAATTAGATGTACTTTTCGATTTTTATTATTTACTATATATTGTATTCCAGTGTATTAGTAAAAGAATTTTGTTTTGCTAAGGCAACCATTATCATTTTCCAAAGGTTTCGGTTTTACATCATATAAGAAAATGATTTTTAATGGCTTTGACAGTCAATATGAGAGTCAAGTCAACATTATGACATACTAATTTACTGTACGAAGTTATCTTGAGATGAAGAAGAGTCCAAGTCTTAACAAAAAAATAATGACTGAGTCAACATTGAAATAACTGAGTAATAAAGTCATATCTGATAAAAATATGAAATTATGACGTCAATTATGAGAGAAAAGTTGAAAAAATTTCAATATTTTTTTTCTTTTTTACTTTTTATGTCAATGGCATACCGTTTAACTCTTAGAATCAGAAAACATATTTGGCTGAATGTCAAAAAAAATAAGTTTTTTAAAGGTTTTAGTTTACAAAAACAGTATTACAGCCCCTGCCGTTTGCTAACTAATCGAACACAGGAAGCATTAGTGTCGATGGCGAGAGCTGAGCAGACTTACACATCACTCTGATTCTGTTCATACAGAGCCTTCATTTCTTCCAGAACTTGCCGAATACTGTCTTCCTGAGGAACATCAAGGACAAATCGGTATGACTTCACTTTGACATGTTAATGACATCCGACTGTTACTTATTTAACGTTAACGTAACCTGGTGAAACTATGGCAGCTAACGGAAAGTTAGCTACTGTTTTCTATTATAAAACTGTACGAAGCGCTTTACTTACATTAAACGCGGGCAGCTGGCCATCTCCCATCCGATGTAGTTCTCTAATAAGTTCGACTGCTTTTTCGCAGAACATTATAAATGTGTTTGTACCAAAATGATGTCGATATTTCTGTGATAGTCTTAGCTAGTAAATTTCTTAGCTATGTATGCAAGCAAAGACAGTTTTCGCGGTATTTTTTGTTGTTGTGATCACGTGAGCTATAAAGTTCTCTACGGCGAGTCAAAAAGGACATTTTCAGATATGAGAAGTGACGGGACTCATGTCCGAGAATCGGTTCTTTCGAACTGCTCGTTTCAAAGAACCGGTTTAGTTATTATTTTCAAGAAGATCATGACATGCGTCGTTGTGTGCGTGAAGACAACACAAGTATCAATGTTTATTGCCTAAAAGCAAAAAAAAAAAAAAAAACAACAACAACAACAACAACATTTTAATGCCTAGGCCACTCTCTATCAGAGAGTCTCTGATTAAAACCTTAACTTTGTGACCTTATACCAGACTATTACATATCCTTAAAAAGACATCGATTTTAAGAAACTTAGTGGCGTAGCACGTTGTGTTTTTAGGGTTCTTTTTTAAAGCGTTTGATTATTACAGATTCTTGTATTATTACTTCATAGTACTAAGCATTTAAGTAACCAAGTACATGCTGCCATCTATAGGTGAAAAGGTCACATACAAACAAACAGTTTACAGGTCATCCCTCTTAACACCTTAGGTTTGGTGACACCAGTCTTTGGCAGTAGAAGGTTAATCACATCTTAGGTCTTTTTTACCATTTTTAGGGAGAACCATAATTTTTTCTGTAAATATAATTCTTGATGATGAACAAATAAAAAGCAGTAGATATTGTTGCGTTGTGCTATTTCTCAAAAGAAATAGACGGGAGATGGAGGTCCAGTTCACAAACACCCAAAGGGCTTGCTACCATCTCCTTTTTCATAATTGTGGCTTTTTATCATCACCACAAAATACACAAATTTAGACTTTTTCTGAAAAATAAATCAAAATAGAATATGCAGAAGTTAAACTCTTGGGACTTCTTGATGAGGTCTTTAGGATTTTCTCTCAGGAAAAAAATGATTAGGGCCTTCAGGACACACTCTTCTCAGGTGAACGTTTTCAGTTTGTGATAAAGCAATTGTGGTTATTTTTCTTATTTTAAAAAAATCCAAATAATCTGTATTAGGGAATCAGATTTTGCAGATATATGATAGCAAAGGACAGGGATGCTAAAATAATTTGTATTAATGACTGGTCAGACTTGCAATTAAGAAATGCATCTGAACCAGTCATTGGCTGCATTTATAATTTAATCTGAACATAAAACATGCATCAACAAATCATAAATTATCTTTACACCCATATGCACAATTGTGAGCGTACAGAGCTGTCTGAACCACTGCCAACTGGACATGAAACTGGAAGTGTCCTGAAGTCCCGAAGTGTCCGAGCTCATGTTAGATTTTGTGTGGAAACGCAAACATTTTTGCTTGGAAGATTAAAAAAAAAAATCTCAATTTTTTCCCCACCACCACGTCCCTTTAGGGGCTCTGTAGTTCCCTGAGGTCTTTATATGACATCTGTGACATGTTTTGGTCTAATAGTGTCCTGTGCTGGTCTGTGCAGCCAATGACAGAACAGTTTGCATGCTTTGCTCAAATGTTTGCCATTGCGTTAGAACTGGTTACACTGCTGTCGCTTGCGAAAACCAAATGGCGGCGCCGTGGTTGGAAACGTGTAGATTAAAGGGCGATAATATTATAGTGAGATCTCCTTCGTAGGTCAGAAGGGATCGGAATCTGATCGGCTTATTTTTTGACATGCTTTCAGAGAAAGGCTTACCAAAATAAAGAACTAAGTAGTCACTTTTCACATTTTCTGGGTTGGTAGATGCACCGGGGACCTGATTATACCACCTAAAAAGTCAGATTTTCATGATATGTCCCCGTTAAATGAGGAAACATCAAATTCTCCAAAGCTGTTCACCAAGCTTATGATTAAATTTCATATTTAAAATCTCCAATAAAATCTGAATCTCAGTGAAATTTCAGAACACAGAGCTTCAAAAGTTATCGACCAATTGGTGATTGGCTCTTTTAGAAGGCGGGACTTATTCCTCCATATTGCGTGTTGTACTTTCTCGCATTTACAGTTAAATGAGTGCTCTGTCTTTGTATATCTATAGTGTTTGACAGTGTGGGAACAGCAGTTTATAGGTGTGAGCTAGATTAAGCAATCACCCAAAGGCGTTTATGAGGGGTGCAAAAGGGGAGATATCATTCCCTGTGGACGTGGAGTCAATGAAGTCATGCTCTGTATCTACACCACAGTTTGATTGGGACGCCTCCCAAACCGAGGATAACAGTATAATTAACAGGGACAGCTGCAGATACGGTCCCTCTGTCAGCGGCCACAGCAGACACCGTCCACTCCGCCTGGGCCCAAATCATCTTCTAAAACCATAGAAACCGTTCACAGCCATATCAGTGTCTTGTGCTACAACAGGTGGTCCCTGAAGTTCACAATTCAACCTCCCCCCTTGTCTCAAGTTTGCTGCCTACCGCTCAACATTAGACCCTTGGACACTCGCATTTGTCATAGAAAAACTCACAAACATCCTCTGCTTGGTTTGTATTTTTCAGGCCAAGATAAAAAATCCCACTTACATTCCCAAACATGTCTCTGTCAGAGCAGCGGTATCACATAAAACCTTTGGGGCTTTGGAAGCTGTCGCTGTAAGTGCTTATAGGCTGTCGGATGGTAGTCTCGGGTACCTGGGAAAGGAGTGGAGTGAAAATAACAGGGAGAGGGAGATAAACAGAATGAAGGGATGAATGGAAAAGAGCAAGAAGGATCAGAGAATGGGTCAGTGGGATTTGTCTTGTTTTCTCACACCATGAGTTAACCAGCATGCGTCTAAAGATCTTCAGCTATGTAGCTTTGGCTCCTTCAGTCTTTCTCATCGACCGGATCAAACGGAACGGATTCAGCTGTGGCCTCCGATCCCGTCCCGCTGGAACTGCACAAATGTTGCCACTTGAGCCGCGATGTCACTAACACCCCATCCGCTAACCCCCTCCAGCTGATTTCAAAAGAAACCTGCTGTCTGTTTGACCAGTGGTAGAGAACTCTCGGGTGTCCTGGTGTCTTGCCAAAAATGATTCAGCCAGTTGCGTGCACATATGCATGACAGTGCTTGATCGTTGGTATTTATGGCATAGTGTAATACATAATGTTTGGCATAGAGTGCAGTAGCCTATATAAAAGAACAGGGACCTTTCCCGGAGAGCCAATAAAGCTTATGGCATTTAATAGGAGTACAATTCCACGGTGTTGTAAAAGGAGTAGTTCACTTTTAAAAAAAACTTTTCGAAACGGTTCAAGGTCCAAAAGACAGTTTCAGTGCAAACTGTTCAAAGGGCTTTAAGCGATTCCAGACGATGAATAAGGGTCTTATCAAGCAAAATGATCAGTCATTTAAAAAAAAAATGAACAAATCTTTTTTCTTGTCATTTGGTTCATTCAACGAACGAAATGAACGAGTTGACTTGGGAAAAGATTCGTTCATTCAACGAGTTCGAATGGGAGTGTCACGAACACACATCACGGAACAGAGCCAGGAGACCATTTGAGCATATTTATAAATAAATAATTGTAAAAAAAATAATAATATTTGTGATTAAAAAAAATGTGTAACTCGACTTAGGATGGTGACAAAATAAAACGTTGCACTTTTCTAAGTGTGTAAACTAGCAAGTGCGTTGGAGCACTTCGACTTGGACTCGGCGCAGTAATATCATCACTCCGGAGAGTGAGAGGGGGGAGAGGACTTTTCACGAGTGATGATATTACTTCGCCGAGTCGAAGTGCTCCCATGCACTTGCTGTGGTATTCCGCCATCCAATATAGTTATCCACTTTACACGCTTAGAAAAGTGCAACGTTTTAGTTTGTGTCACCGTCCTAGGTCGAGTTACACTACTTGTGTAGGTAACTGTATTTAATTAGGAAAAACTTGGAGGTGTTTGGTCGACTCGCTTCTCTGCTTGGCCCACATGAACTGGGCTAGTTAAGTTTGATCAAAGTGTCTCGCGCGCTAAAGCGATTGAGTGCACGCACTGAGAGAGGTATGTAGCCTATCAACTCGTCTTAGTTAAGGTAATAATATAGTTTAATATGAAAAAAAAAAACAAAACGGTGGAGTATCCCTTTAAAGCATGCCAGGATACACTACATGAAGTTGGTTGAGAGAACGAACAGTGCTGGAATACACAAAAAATTATAAATGTATAAAAATAATAATAATACTGAAGAATGGGTAGGTGAAAAATAGAACAGAATGGACTAGATTAAATATGGCTTTATTTAATCAAGTAAAAGCTGAGTGTGAAAGTTATTGCGGCCTTGTGTGATGTGCAGTTTACTGTCTGTGTGAATTTCCACTCTGATGACAGATGTTTCGATCTGAATGGTGTCTGCTATGGAAGGCCATTAACTCTAAATAAATACTTCGCACGACTATATGATGTACGTCTACTGCCAAAACATTTGGAGGTATGATTTAATCATTCAAAATGCAGCCATACATTAATAGGGTAATTGTGAGGATGTCTAGTTTCAGCTTGTCATGTGAGTTTCGTCTGCTGTCTGTGTAGTGTCGGCCCCAAATGTAGTTCACATCTTCAGCTGTCAACATGAGCTGGGTGTCAGACAAGTGCATTTCAATACAAAACCTGTCCAACATAAGACCATATACATTACGAGTCATCAGGCCAGTTCCATGGATTAGAAATCAGGTCCATCTGGTTGGCCTGTAAGAATGCATGGATAAGTTGTTTGTCTGCTGAAATGTCCAAGAAATCACCTAGAGTTCCTAGAACTCCTAAAAATGTTGTTGTATTGAAACAATGATTCCAACATAGGTTTTCTACTCCGACAAACCAGCAGCCACTTCTGAAACAAAAGAACAATTTAGTTTCTTCAAGCAAAATCAACTAAAACTCAAATGTTCCCAAAATGTTACCCAAACAAGCACTTTCCTTGTTGTTGAACTGTGAACAACTTCTGTAGCATTTATTAATCTTAGTTAATGTTCATTTCAACATTTACTAATACATTTTTTGAAATGTTAACATTAATTAATGCATTGTAAACTCACATGAACAAACAATGAACAGATAGATTTTTATTAACTAACATTAACAAAGATTAATAACTGTTTTAAGACTTTGTTAGTGCATGATAGTTAATACATTAATGTAAACAAATGAGATTTTTTTTTTACCTGAACCTAATAATTTCATAATTACTTCTATTGTCTTTGAAATATGGTTAAATTGAATGCATGTATATAGTAAACTTTAATTAAACTTGTAATTTCTTGTGTAACTTTATATTTAATATTGATGTGATATTGAATAACAGTTAAAAATGCATAAAAGAGCTAGGCCTACTTTAAATTGTAATAATATTTCACAATATTACTGCTTTTACTATATTATATAGTCTTGTGTAATATACAGCCTTGGAGAGCAGAAAATATTTCTTTAAAAAAAACATTAAAAAAATATTACTAAAACTAAACTCTTTAACAAGTACTTGAAAATTAATATTGCATGGGAATGCATTATTTGAAGAGTGTTATTTAAAAAAAATCAATCAATGACAAACTGCTGGATAATTTCTGATTATCGTATAACTTAGTAAATGAAATACTGGCAACATAACTCTATATAAGAGAGTGGATGAATGAGTAAAGCACACACAGTGTCATTAACTCTCATTACCAGTAGATGGCAGCAGAGTGCATTAAGCACACGTCCTCTCTTTCTGTCACTCTGGACTGGATATTTAAATAAAATAATAATAAAACAAAAACATACACAACATATGCTTGTGATTCATAAACAAATTATGTTTTATCACTCATAGTTTATATAAAGTTTTAATTTTTGTACATGGTGCTCATTCTTATTAGACGTCAGCAGGCTTAAATCATGTTGGCAAAATCAATGAAGATTTATGGCTTAATTATTATGTCTTTGTTATCGTAAGTGCCATAATGAAGGTGTACACGCATATAACACTAATTATTAGCAAACTGACAATATTAAACAAAAGTAAAACAATTGAGGCGTAGGCTGTAATTTCTACTAGATGAGATGCCTAAATGGCTTTCTGGTAATTGGTTCTCAAGCCCAAGATAATCCTATTTGAATAGGCCCTCAAGGTATTCTTGTCTCTGTGAGATGCCTGTGCAAGTACTGGTTAATGAAAGGTGTCTGCTGCATTGTAGGACAACTGGGTGAGGCCAACAACCATGTACCGGATGGAGAGCCACAATAGATCTTGATGTTGGCATATTCTACTAGTTTGGAAGATTACAATATGCCTGTATTTAGTATTCACTCGTGTGTGTTTGTGTGTGTGTGTGTGTGTGTGTGTGTGTATATATATACAGTATATATACAGTATATATATATATATGTGTGTGTGTGTGTGTGTGTGTATACACACACACACACTTTATAGTGCTTTTTATACCCACACAAGTAGCTACTGTCTTTGTACTGTACTGACAAGCAGTTATTATAAACTAAAATATAGTTTAATGTAATTTCTTTAACACTTACTGTGTGTATATTTACATATATCTGTTATGCATTTGAAACAATGAAGTATATTAACTTAATATATAATAACTTTAAATGGAATTTCGAATAACAGTAAAAATTATGATCAAGTACTTTACATCTGCTTTATATGTTAATTAGGGCTGTCAAACGACGAATCGCGATTAATCGCATCCAAAATAAAAGTTTGTGTTTGCATAATATATGTGGGTGCACTGTGTATAATTATTTTATATATATAAATACACACACATGCATGTATATTTAAAAAAATATATATTATTTATATATAATATAAAGTATATATAAATCTATCTACAGTATACATGAAAATATTTCTTAAATATATACAAGCATGTGTGTGTATTATATATACAGTATAAAATAATTATACACTGTGCACCCACATATATTATGTAAACACAAACTTTTATTTTGGATGCGATTAATCGCAATTAATCGTTTGACAGGCCTAATGTTAATCAAGACATGAAAATAAGTGTACTTTAAAACATGACAAAAGATTATTATAAATAATTCATTAAAATGCACTTTTTTAAAAGTGTAGGCTACTTAAAAAAAATCGGTCATCATTGGCTGCGTTAACACTTGGCATTAACATGCGATCAAGAACATCGGATCATTAGTCAATCAGGACATGGCACGTTTACATATATTCACATTAAGTAGTATCTGTATCTGCATAACCGATCGGTTTTCTGTTTCCTGCATAATATTTAAATTAGGTCTGTGGCACGACACCAGATTAAGAGTAAAGATGATACCAATTAAACAATGTACCAATTGCTTTGACTCACTCACTTTACTTTCCTGTGCAATCTCCAGTCTTAAATCAAATTACTGTAGGTTTTTTGAAACTTCCAAAGCTAATCATACACAAATAGCTTACATGTCACATATTGACTGAAATGGGAGATTGATAAACATGCTGAAACAATAAAAACATTTAAAACATTCAGATTCTGATTATTAATAATAATCACGCACAACCATTTCTAGGGTTTACAAAGAATGGTGTTAAAAGGGAAAAACATCCAGTATGCGGCAGTCCTGTGGGTGAAAATGCCTTGTTGATGCTAGAGGTGAGAGGAGAATGGGCCGACTGATTCAAGCTGATCGAAGAGCAACTTTGACTGAAATAACCACTCGTTACAACCGAGGTATGCAGCACAACACACACAACCTTGAGGCGGATGGGCTACAACAGCTCAAGACCCCACCGGGTACCACTCATCTCCACTACAAATAGGAAAAAGAGGCTACAATTAGCAAGAGCTCACCAAAATTAGACATTTGAAGACTGGAAAAATGTTGCCTGTTCTGATGAGTCTCGATTTCTGTTTCAGTCAGTATTTGGCGTGAACAGAATGAGAGAACATGAATCCATCATGCCTTGTTACCACTGTGCAGGCTGGTGGTGGTGGTGTAATGGATGCTATCCTATCGATATGGGCCAACATTTCTAAAGAATGCTTTCAGCACCTTGTTGAATCAACGCCACGTAGAGTTAAGGCAATTCTGAAGGCGAAAGGGGGTCAAACACAGTATTAGTATGGTGTTCCTAAAAATCCTTTAGGTGAGTGTATATTCAAACGCACATAGACTGAACTCTTAATGTGCTTGTGCACTCCATCAGCATTCTCACAGGTTCGCGTTTTTAAAGGGAACTTAAGAGTTTTCTGTTAAAATGGTCTCGTGTAAGCGGCCCCTAAGTTTGCGACGGAAGTGAATCAATCAAAACTAACTTTAGCTGGAAAATAACTTTATTCTAGAGCTGCCATACAGGCAAAACAATCTCTGTTACTTTAATTTCCTATTACTCCTGTAAAGCTGCTTTGAAACAATCTATTTTGTTAAAAAGCACTATATAAATGAAGATGACTTGACTTGACATGACAACTGCAAGTAGGCCCACTGTTTTTTTTGTGCTTTTTTTACACCAAGTGCACATTCAGTACAATTAAGCACACTTCTTTTTCACAGGGGGGCTTTTATGCTAAAGGGAAGAGTGAAAGATAATAGTAGCAGCTTCTTCAGGATTTACCTCTGGAATTTTAATCCTGCTAATGTATTACAGTGGGGGGTTTGGACTTCAGCAGCACTGACACGGTCTTGAGGGCAGAAAGGTTTTCTTATCTAGAGGAGGAGTGATTCGATCAGTAATAATGCTTGTGTAATCCACACAAGATATCTCGCTGAATCAGGACAACTTTCAGTTCTTTTGTTGCACGCTTGAGTTTTGAAATATTAGGTGTTTTTCGTCGTCGTCATGGAAACGTCAGTAATGCTCCCTATTCAGATGGGATAGGAGGGAGCGTGAAACTAGTAATTGCGAGGGAACAGATCTTCGCTGGTATCCTCCCAGGGTGTGAGACATTGTGTGTGTTTACTCCTGCCTCAGGCATCGGTGTGTGGGGTTGCTCAGACTATTTCTTTTTTTGTTGCCAATTTCTAAGCTGTGTCTGATAAGCTACAAAAAGCAATGCGACTAATCATGTAATGGCAGATTAGCGCCTGCTAACACCGTCGTTTCTTAGGATAAAATATCTTGGATGTGCTTTAGACTACATGAATTTAGGCTGGAAGCAAGATCAGTCTCGAGGTGTTTTTTATACAGTCTGAGATACGGTTTGAGCATTCATATCCATTTCTGATATACAGTGGTAAGAGGAAATTGTGTAAGGGATAAAGAGTTCACAATACAAAAGAAAATTCTGTCATCTTTTAATCATCCTCATGTCGTTTCAAACATGTATGGAACACAATTTTTGGTCGAACCATCCTTGTGTGTGTATTAGTACATTGTTATATATAATTAGTACATTGTATATAATGTAATGCTATTGTAATTACTGTAAATGAAAATGAATTATTGATTAAATTGATACTAAATATAATTAACTTTAGACCTAGTGGGATTTTTTGGGGCTGCAACAAAAGTTACTGCCTTAAATTAAGTATAATCGACTTGGATGTTTAAGTCATTTCAACTTAAATTACTTTAAACTCACATTAAATAATAAGTTGAATCTAGTATAACTTAACAAAATAAGTTAAGCAATTTTCAAACTTTTTATGAGTTAAAGTAAATTGTAAAAACATGTTGTCATAACTGTACACTGTTTTTACAGTATATGCAATTTCACAATTTTTCTTGAAATATGACTATAAAGTGTCACCCAATGTACTGACAAGATTTTATGGTAAACTATACTTCAATCTAATTTTCTGTATTTAAACACATTTTTGATCAGGTTGCAAATTAGTAGTAACTTTAAAAGTAATATCAAATAATGTTCAAGTACTTTACATGTGCTTTAGTAAGTTAATAAACACATCAAAATAAGTTAAAGCACAACAAAAGATTGAAATAAGTGTAATTTACAGTAAAACTTACTTTTACATTATTATAAAGTGCATTTTTTTGTGTAAATCACTTTTATGAAAGTGTACTCTCGATTTATTTAATTAACATTATATTATCTTCAAGTGTAAGTTATTAAAAATCTACCTTTAAGTTAAGAAGTGCACATTCAGTGCAATGAAGCACTGAAATAGGTTTCCATTAAAGTGTTAATGTAAAATAATCTCTGTTCCAAATGATAATACTTCGTTTTTAGCTTAATTTTACTTTACAAAAGAAATGCAAAGATATCATTAGGATACTCCAGATAATTTTTAGAAAGATTTCATTGAGTAGAAGAGTGTTGTCTCATTTTCAAAGTCAAATTTTATTGATGAACTTTCACAATTACAGGCAGATTTCAAACGTTCATTAAACATACTTATCATTTGCCAAGTCATGCAAACAAGTCATGAAACAAGTATTATTGAGACAAGAGCGGCTCTGTCTGTCTTTGATCAATTTGTCTTGTTAATAAGTCTGGAGAGTGAGCCTGGCAGACTTTAATTTTTTTAATCCTCAGCTGGAACATTGTATAAAAAGACATGACATTTCTTCAGACTATCTGTCTGTCTGTTTTTATTTTCAATACTAATTATTATAACAAAGCCAACCTGTTCAGGCTTCAATTACGTTTATCCAATTTTCACTTTTAATTTCATCTTAGTGCCCCGTGACATGAATTCACTGCACCGCAGACTGAAAAAATGATCAAAACCTAATTAAACCAGCGACCTCCAAAGGTATATGCAATTATCCAATCGGGGCCACTGTTCTTGATATAAAATGCCATACCATCCTGACTGTCTTTAGTGTTAATAATAAGCTTTTCATTATTTCAAAATTAGTCAGCCTTTGTGCTACAAGTTTAATGATTTTCTGTTCCTGTAGTTCTTTAATGGTATAGTTAATGGTATAGTTCACAGTTCACACGTAGGCTATTCGATTTTTGTGTAGCTGGACAACAGTTGTGTTGAATCTGTAAACCTTCAGCTCTATTTTCATAAGCTTCATTTATTCACCTATATCTACTTTTATGAAAATTATATCACGTCAGAAAACTGAAGTAATTCATATTAAAAAAAGAAGTGTGATCTGTTATGTAGGTAATCATTTCATTTAGTGAAGTGCGGAAAAAATTGTGAATGAATCTTAAGAGACAAATACAGAATATAACAATGCCTAACTGAAAGTATCCAAATGTGTTGTTGTTGTTGTTGTTGTTTTTTATCTCACTTCAAGGTAATTGAGCCTCTCATGCTTGAATAAAGGCCACATGCTTCAACACTGTTTGGGTGCAGTGCTTCATTGAAAAATGGATTAAGATGGAGTCCATGTGACAGAGATAAATAGTCAACATTTGAAGTGGATCTAAAAAGTTCATCAAAGTTGTCCTATAAGACAAGAACTGGTATTGTTTTCAAACGTCATGTAAAAATTCATGTTTTGGGGTCCACTTTAAATTTTGACTACTGTAAGATACTGTAATAGGCTACTGACGAAACAGATTTGGCAAATGCTCTTTGTGTTTACACACTCTAATGCTTCTAGTTACAATGTGTTTTTTTTGCAGCGGTGAGCAATGTAGCCAATCACAGACATGTTTGTTGTCTCTTGAACCAATCAGGGGCGTTTAATTTAGCCAGAATTCTCTCACTGGTCAAAAGCTCAAAACGCGAGTTTTTATCGAGACAAGTGACGGATTTTTAGTGATTATAAAGGGAGCGGAATGTCTTTTCTATATAATTAATGTATATGTTTAATGTTTAAATTAATGTTTTTCATGTTGCTTAGAGGACCGACTCTGCAAATGTTCGTAAGTGACGTCAGTGGACTTGCAATAATAAAGTGATAAGCACATCACGATACAAACACAACCTAGTCAAAATTGATACGCATTATGTAATGTAAATAAATAGGCCTACATGTTCATATTTTTATTTTAAAAATTCTATTCTAATATTGTTTGAACTTGCATTGGATTCTCAGATTTTGATAGCATATGGTTTCAGGATTATTGCAGGTCAAGTCCATTGTAAATGTGTTTTCTTTTCAGTCCATATCTGTTTTGAGAGGTAAACATAAGGGACCAGAGGATATTTACCCTCCAGTGAGATATTGATTTGGAGTGCTGAGCGTGGATCATCAGTGTGAGCGCACACCATTATCTCACATGGACAGACTCCACTGCTTTTACTTTGTGAGTAGATTCGGATGCCTCACCCAAAAGCTGATCCACCATGACAGAAAGCTGTAATTATATATCATTGTCTCACTATTGTTTATTTTCTATGGATGGTATGTTTTTATTTCACTAAACATCATATTTGCATGTATCCAAACTGGTTTTACTCAAACTGGTTTTAAAAAAAAAAAAAGAATAAGGCAGTTGACAAGAATAAAATCTGACAAATAAAAGTTGTTGTTCCATGAAGTGTCGTGTGTGTGTATGTGTTTCGGTAGTGGGGACATTTCGATGGCAATACCAGAGATCACTTACATTTTTTTTTAATTATAAATCTTTTTCTGTTTTAGAGTTTGTACAGTATAAAATAATTATGACTATGGAAAGTTCACATAAAACATGGAAACCCAGTGTGTGTGTGTGTGTGTGTGTGTAGTGTAATGTAACTTTGTCAAAGAAAAGTTTTAGTCCTGTATTTCATATGATGCATGTCTATTTTTGCAGCACATGTATTTGCTTTTATGAGGAGATTTATTAATTATTGAACATATAGACAGAGCTGTAAATCCGAGCGATATACCCCATTGCGACTCTCTGGAGGGATTCCTCTCATACACTTGTGTAATCTTGGCAGTATTCCCTCGGAAGTACAAGGCACTGCACCAAGAATTCCCCCCGTTATGGGATAGTGAGTGGTGCTTGATGGAAGCCCCTCCAAGACTGTAGGTCAAACAGATCAGTGACAGGCCAATAAGAACATATATATCTCTCTGTCTCCCGCTCTCCCGCGCTGTCACTTCTGTTGTATAATGTTGCCATGGATCTGAGGTTGCGTTGCTATGGTGTCACGAAAACACTGTTTTCCCCCCCAGGCCAATGTCACGATCGAATCATAGAGATAGCGAGTGGCGTTTTCTTTCAAAGCATGGGTTATTCATAAAAACAAATAATCATTTATTTTATTTTTAATGAGACAAAGCAGGCTACACCAGAAAAAGCTTGTTTTATAACAACTGCACTCTTACATACATTATATTACAGTCATAGACTCCATTTTTTTAGAACACCACACAAATCTATTTACTCAATGGCTTTTTAGTTAATTCTTTAAAAAAAAGTCCTAATTTTCAGAGTTGTTTTCTTCTGTACCTCTTTTTTCTTTTCATCTGAAACTACTCGCTGCTAGGTTTCGTCTTGTCATCTTACAACAACCTTTGACCTCTGACCTTGGGCGAATGGAATTCACAACAAAGATTAAAATTCCGCGAGGAGGTACATCCGCTCGTGAGGAACATGCTCCTCTCATTAAAATACTACATTTCCAAGATATGTTTGTCACATACAATACAGAGTCCGTTATATACACCGCCTCGCCTGTACCAATGGTGAGGGCAGGTATGCTGTTCGCTTTTGCAAGGTCTTCCCGTGAGTGCAGTGGAAGTGTTTAGGTCCTCTTTTGTCTCTAATCATGCAGCGGACAAAAGCTTTTAAACAGTTGGTCGGGTCAGCGGCAAAGTCTCGACATGTTTTCGCACGAGTTCTTTGAGGCCTGGTCCATTGTGAGGCTCCGTTCCTCTTGAAGCTTATTCCTATTCTGTCCTTTCAGCAATTATAACAAGTTCATTGCGGGGTGATAATGCCTTGGAGTCAGATGTGGGGTTGGCTAGACAAGGGCTTGAAGTTCAGGTCGGGGTTTTTTCGAGCGCTGGACGCCGGGACTTCATACTGGCCGGTCCACGGCATACTGGCAGGGGCTTAAGTTGGACACGGGGTTCTGCACGGTCGGGTACGCGAAGTTGGCGTGCTGTTTGGCCTTGAGCCGGAGGCTGGCCAGACTGGAGTTACAGGTGTCTCTGTACATGTACGGGCTGGCAGTGGTGGCGTAAGGGCAGGCGGCTGCTGACACCGCCGCAGAATTGAGGGTGGGGCTGTTCAGGTTGTTCAGGTTTCCCAGGTTATTGAGGCCTGAGCCCGGCACCCCTGCCACCGCCGAGGGCACCATTGTGGAGGCCATGTTCATGGAAGGGATGGAGCTGGGCGGGGAGAACATTGGCTGGGAGGACAGCGGGCTTACATTCATGGAGTTAAAGAAAGGAAAGCTTTTGGCTGATAAGGGGCTGCTGGCCAGGCTCTTAGTCGCCCAGTTGTTGTACGAATAGCCCGAGTACATGTCCTCGTACGGCTGCATGAGTCCGTTGAACTGGGCGCCGAAGCCGTTCTTACACAGCTCGGCTTGCTGGTTCCTCTCTCGCTTTCTCCATTTGGCGCGGCGGTTTTTAAACCACACCTGTTTCAAAGACAACGAGGAAGAGTTAGCACTGTCCACAGTCGGAACATCATCTGTTCAATGGGTTACGCTTTATATTAGGAGTAGTTCACTTTTCAAAATAGTTTTGCTTATAATTTTCTCACCCCCATGTCATCCAAGATGTCCATGTCTTTCTCTCTTCAGTCGAAAAGAAATTAAGGTTTTTGATGATAACATTCCAGGATTTTCTCCATATAATGGACTTCAATGGGAACCAAACGGTTCAAGGTCCAAATGAGAGTTTCAGTGCAGCTTCAAATGGCTTTAAACGACACCAGACGATGAATAAGGGTCTTATCAAGCGAAACGATCGTCATTTAAAAAAAATGACAAAGTTTAAGTTTTAAAAGCTCAAATGCTCGCCTTGCTCTGTACTGTGATGAGCGTTCATGACTCTCATGTTCAAACTTGCTCATCAAAATGAACATATCTTTTTTCGAGTCATGACTCGAAGGGTAAGACCCTTATTCATCGTCTGGTGTCGTTTAAAGCCCTTTGAAGCTGCACTGAATCTCTCATTTGGACCTTGAACTGTTTGGTTCCCAATGAAGTCCATTATATGGAGAAAAATCCTGGAATGTTTCCATTAAAAACCTTAATTTCTTTTCGACTGAAGAAAGAAAGACATGGACATCTTGGATGACATGGGGGTGAGTAAACTATCAGCAAAAGTTTTATTAAAAGTGAACTACTCCTTTAAGTACTGAGTAATATTAAGCAACTACATGTACTTACTGATTTGGTTGAGAGTTGGTTGCATGTAAATATGCATAATTCACTGTTAATACTACATGTTCCGTGTAAAGGACAAGTGTTATTTTGCAGTGTCCTTGTTACATGTGGCTACTGTGGTAATAACTAAATTATGCATAATTACATGCATCGATGTCAAAACCTAATCCTGCTAAGCCTTTAGTAAGTACATGTAGTTATTTATTATTATTGCTTAAATGTACTTGCACTGTAACAATGACACCTTAAAATATAGTGTAACCCAAAAATGTAACTTTGAATGTCATCATAGGAAAGGTCTCAACAGAACTTTAATATTCATATTTTTTAAACACCCCTTCTCGTGAGATTTAAACAATAAAAAAGTTCCGCCAGGCAGAATTTAAGTGCTTCATTTATTAAACTAATTTATTCTCTTATAATAAGTTTCCCCAGTGAGAAATGTCATTAAAGAGCTTCCCTCACATTTAGTCAATTTTATATCCTATTTTTAGGAGATATTGGATGGATTAAAGTTTTAATGTGAAAAAATTAAATGAATATATTTCATTTAGCTCTCTGAGAAATGATAAAGCTGTTTTCTTGTCGATCTTTTCCCTGTGAAAGTGTTCACCGACTGTAATTAGTAAAGGAAAATAAGAAAACAAGAGCTCCTTTGAAATATTAGGTTTTATTAATGTAAATAACGTCCTTTATACACAATATATAAATCATTTCTTTTAAAAGTAACATCCGTACGAAGCAGAGATAACATATTTTATCTCTGGTCTTCCTCATTACATATTTTTGAAGTTAGTAACTTAAAGAAATATGCTAAATACAAGCGATCATAGGTATTATGACTCAAATTAATACTTGAATACTTCTGAGAAGGATTATCTCCACATATTTCAAAAATAATCTCACAGTGATCATACATTGCCGGATTTGTGAGAATATTTAATGACATATTTTATCCAGCATACTGTAAATGATACCAGTTTATATTGGGAGAGAGGGAATACCCTTCTCTGTGAATGTTCCACTGACACTTTGGCAATGGTGCATTTAAGCCCTTCCAAAATAACTGAATGTCATATATAGTTCAATGATCGGTGTGTTCCCTTATCTAGATTTTTGGAATACATGCATATAATGGTACGGAACTTGGTAAAGGTTTTGGCACATGCTATGTGAACAAAAACAAATACATGACCATGATTCAAAAAGGTTAAATGGTCCTGGGACAAAATAGTCAAACTTTTACTCCTTGCGGTCAAAAATGACCACACTGGAAATAAATGGGGAACAAATATTTATAGTAAAGCATATTTTGGAGAATATACATTAATAAAAAATTTAAAAATACATCTGTGCTCCAAAGCATTCAAGATTTATGACAGTTTAAGTTAATTTCATTAAAAAAAGTGGCCAACAGGTAATAAATGGATTATAACTATAGCATAAATATAATTTAGTACCATAAAATCCCCTAAAAATACAAAATATTAAATAAAAATTTCATTTTATTGAAAAAAAAAAAAAACTGTGCGCTATGTATGGAAGAGATTATTTTGTATTGATATTGTCTATTGTTGCATTTATTGTTTATGGATTCAATGTACTGTATTGTTGAGTCCAAGACACATTTTCCCTTGTGGATAATAAAATGTATTTTAATTTAATTTCAAAACCAGTGGTAGCATCAAATGGAGAAGAAACCTTCACAGTCTTGGTGGTCCATTTTTAAAGTATCCTGGGTCACGCTGGCATTAGGTCAGGGCCATGATTTAGGGATTGTGTGTTTATTAGGAGCACATACTCTATCAATTGCATAAATCAAAATGACAGCAGAAGCATGCGGAATATGTGACATAAGGTTCCAGCTGGGATTACTGACATACAAGCACAGTTCAGGAGGCCACATTAGGAAACGAGTATCTCTACCTCTGTTGTTCTTTCAAAATAACAACCAAGACTGTATGCTATGTGACCTTTCCTCTGGCCAGCATGAATTTGATCCATTAGATGTGCGCCAGACAAGGAGGCAGCGATTGTATTGTCATCCATCAGAATGAAAGCCCACCTGCTCTCTTTGTGTGCTGCACCGATCAAACTTCTGCTTTTTGTTGGGACAGAAGGTCACAAACCTTTTCTAGGTTCTTCTAAACAAACTATTGTTTTTGTTACATCACCGATCTCAATACAGCAGATAAAATGCCACAGCCAATACCAAAGCTGATGTCTTGTGTTCAAGTGTTCCTGAAAATACTGGAATAACCTGGGTCATAATAACTATAATTTATGTCCCGTGGTTCAAAAACAAGCGCTTCCATTACACAAAGTATCCAAATGCACCATAATGACAGAATAGTGAGCTCTCATTGAAAAAACATTTTTTTCAAAGTGTTTCCTGACTCTACCCTTGAACCTAACCCTAACCCATGCTCTTCAGACATTTTTGACCATTTTTGATTTTCTGAATGGTACAACATGGTAAAATTTTGGCACTTAAAAAACACGATTCAAAAAGGCGGTCCTGAAAAAACAACAGTCACAATTTTACAAAAGTGACACATTTGGAAATTAATGGGAAACTAATTTCATCTAGTGAGAACTGCGCCCAAACTAAATCTTAGTGAAGCGGAAAGTTATTAACCTAAAATTTGGAACACAAGTTTTTTTGATTTATGGCTGTGATTTTCTCTCATTTTTGGAAAATATATATTTCATATAAAAATTAAAAATAGTATTTTGTGCATTGTTCAATAAACAACAAACTTTATTAACAATACAAACTTTCAACTTAGAGGGTTGAATGATTGCATTATACTAATGTATTGTGAGTTATTTACATTTTTATATTCACTGATAAAGTATCAGTAAACGAGCTGTTTAATGCAAGTAAAATTTAAAATAAAAAAATCTATTGAAATTAAATGAATTAAAATCTTTATAACTATGATCCCATGATGGAAACCATAAGAGGTTCTATATATGAAGCACCTGACAGAACCTTATAACCTTTTCTTCTGAGAATGTGTAACTTCTTATCTTTGTCAGTCAGCGTGTCCACTCACAGTCATTTTAATTATTACATCGACAATTGTTTTTGAACCCCATAGAGTCATACGGATTAACCATATGGGCAACTGGGCACGCAAATATTTTTTTTCTCTTTTAAAACAAGCGATTAATTCACAAACTAACCTAGGCCTATATGTACCCTTTCTTCAGAATATTCTAAATTCCTTGAATTTTTAGTTAAAAGTTAATTATTTTCATTATTTTATGTGTTTTTTTTTTAACAATAATTACTCTAGGTGTCAGTGCCGAAAGTTGGGTTGACGTCAACATCCGACATCGGACAGACGTTGGATTTTGGTTGGAAATGAATGTTGGGTTGAAGTCAGACTCACAGATGGACAGGTCACTCTTGTTGTCAGTGCCCAGGGCAAAGAGTCTTAATCCACCACTGCATAGAGCCCAGTGGTTTAGTTTGTAAGGGACACGTACCCGTACTCTTGCTTCTGTGAGGTTGGTCCACACGGCGATCTCCTCTCGTGTGCTCATGTCAGGATAACGGTTTCTCTGAAAGGTGGCTTCGAGTTCCTGGAGCTGCTGGCTGGTAAAGTGTGTCCTTTGCCGGCGCTGTTTTTTCTTTAGAGAGCCGTCCTCTGGGTTCGACTCATCTGTGTGGTTCTGATGGGACTTCTCTGTATCTGTATGGGTCAGAGGCAAAAGCATTAATTAATAAGTCCCACAATTATCATGCTTACTTAATCTTAAAAAAAAAAAGATGTAACTGAAAATCAACTTATTCGGGTTTACGGTGCTAAACACAAATGTCATTAGTTTTGTGTTTGCCTTGAAAGCAAGATCAAGATAAACTGCAGGGCCCAAAGTGTTTTTGTATGTGTGATGAAAATCCTCCCTCTGTGGTGTAGAGTTCTGCAAATTGCAAATTGAAGACCCCACAGAAAGGGCTAAATTGGCCGGACACATAATCCTGGGATCAGCTATTAGTGACAGGGCAGGTTTGGGGCTGTTTGGCAAGAGCTTAACTCTCTAGGAGCAGTTCTAACTAATCAGCAAGCTTTCCAGGGCCTCTAGGAAAACCAATAAGACATCATGCTGCCATCTGTCAGTGCACAGAGATAGCCTACACGTTAACTCTTACTACAGCACCCACCAAAATAAAACTTGATAGTAACAACATTATGATCATTTAATAAGGTAATAAGATTAACTGAATACGTGTTCACTTAAATTAATGTAGACCTATAGTAATCAACGAAATTTGATCCCGATACCCCTGATTTTCATCAGTCGCTTTGTTGTATTTCTGTCAACGCTTTAAATGCATAGATTTATCGTCAGTTGTAATTAGGTTGGTGTTTAGTCCGAAACTCCGAATATAATATCGCGGAAATAGTTTTGTCCATCAACGAGTCGAGATATGGATTTGCCGTCAGAAGCTGTTGACTGAAATTAAACGGCATAATCCCCAGTGTTGTTCAGAGTGACTTTAATTTCATGTTTGTTGCTATGTTTTTAAATGAACACATTTTTTCCTTACAAACTATAATAATAATACAAATGATGCATTTTCAAATTCAATTAAATAAAGTGATGATAGCCGTTAATGAGGATTTAACATTTTTATTAGGCCTACAAACCAAGCACTTTTCAGAAATGCGATAATAGGCTAATGCTTTTGTTCTGAAAGAGTAAAAAATAGGCTTAAATAAAACCGCAACATGTATAATATAATGTGTGTGTGTTTATTTTTATTGAATTTATCATATTAGTGGAAAAATATATTTTGGCGGAAGAATATAGGCCCTTTCTTCTTCGGCTATCCGTTTTATGAGATTTGAATTTCTAAAAAAAAATAATAATATTTTCATAACCAAGCAACCTGTGCCGATGTTTCCCGGTTAGTGATATTTAGACCTACTATCTGGAAATTGGAATAAAACTTAAAATGATGGGCGAATACAGACACGTTTGGCAGTTTTCAGTGCAATCGCTTCTCCTCCCTAGGGATAGGCTATTGGAATTCAACATTGTTAACAACCCAAAAAAAAAAAAAAAAAAAAAAAAACAATTCGCTCACCTCATAATGTTAATTTTTAGGTTACACTTAACCTAATTTTTGCAACTGCCTGCACGCGGACACTTTAACGCGTTAGGCTATGTAGCTAAATTAAGCAACAATACAGAGACGCTTTTCTAGTTTGTTTAGTATTAGGCCTACATTATCTTCTGTCGTGCAATGGTGTGCATATCTTCTTCAGACCTTTTGATCTTTTCGCAGGTGTTTGGGTTTATTCGCATTGGCCTACTGACTGTCATTTGGATACCAAATTTGAGGCACAGGAATGAATAATTTATGCACCGTTCCTTCAGCACGTGACTGGCTAGCCGGGATGTTCTCCTTCAAATGGCGACTGTCATCAGTAGCCTATAGCTGCGCAGTGCTATAGAAAGACTGTCTGTAAAGGTGGATTCAAATGACCCAAGATTATTCAAAACTACAACCAAAAGATGCGGAGCTGCATAGCCCAATTCAACCTGATCACAGTGTGTCATAAATAGGCCTACCCAAATCATGCACAGAATTTTTGACTGTCTAGCACAAAACTGAAATATGAGGGTTTGCGTTCCGATTAATAGAAAACAAGATAGCAAATGCTGTAGCTATAGGCCTATAGACTATAATATTTGACTTTAAAATGAAGTAGCCTATACGCGTGAATGGATTTTTGTGTAGGCTTTTGATGATTAAACATACTGACCACTGTTGTCCTGGCCTTTGCATCCCGGCTCGTGCTGAGGAGTCCCGGAGTCAGACAGAGACAGTGCCGGGCTACGGGCCTCACTGTCCGCTAGAAGGTTAAAATCCATCACCTCGACTGCCAGGCTCTGTGAACAGCACAGGGTCATATTTGCATGAGTGATGATACCAAATACACATGAGACTGCATTGTTTGCTCAGATTTAGCCTACTGCGGGACGCAGCTCATTCTGACTTGTGACAATGAAATAAAAGACACAAATCCCGTTTTATTCTTACATTTGTTATGTGCTTGTTATCATTAGATTTCCTTAAACAGCTGTTTTCACGACTGATCAGTGTCAATTATGGATAGTCTATCAAAGTGGGTTACGCCGTTACTGTGTAAGCGAAGTGTTGAGTGATAATTAACAACTGTAGGATTAGGGTTTGGTTTAGGGCTAGGTGCATGTCATTATGGCTAATTTTATTACTACAGTAAATGAATGTATAACAAGGGCACATTAAAATGACCACAAAACGATACACGATGAACGTGATGTAATTCATAATTTTAATAAAAGTTGGTGGCAAAGTCACAACTTGCAGCAATAAGTTCATTACATGTTTCAACAGCCTTGCATATTATTTCTGATAATTAAACACACATTTTAAAAAAACGTTGTATTATTTTAATTAAGTTAGGCTAAATTAGGTCTATAAACTCATTTTGTCAATGTTTAAATAGCCAGGACTTTTTTAGGCCTATTTTTAATGTTAATTGCTTTTGATAATATTTTCCTGATCAAAAAACAAGCAAAACAGAGATGAAAAAGAAATAAATCGAACCCCCCAAAATAAGACGTAGCCTAAACCTAGCCTAAATAAATAAACCCTTGCGAAAAAAAAAATCAGAAAAGCTATTAAACCGATTGCGCAATAAGAAGTGAAAATGGACAATTATTTGCATGTTTCATCATATCAAATGTGATGTAGGCTAATAAAAGCCAGCGCATTTGCTTTGTGTTGCAAATCTCCAAGTTGCCAGGTATAGGTTCAACCGTTTAGGTTCACCCTATAGCACTTTATACGTCTGAAAACGTTTTGGACTAGACACCGATCAATCAAAAGTTCAAAATTACGTGAAACAAAAGCTTTAAATAGCAGCCTCGTAATAGAGCCTAAAATAACATCTCGTTTATTTATGTAATAGCAGCTACACCCCAGAGATATAGAAACATAATCACTCTCCTTAGAATCTGTTATGTGACTGGATGAAACAGAAACTCGCTCGCCGACGACAGTTTAGGGAACTAAACGACAAAACATGTGATTTCCTCTTTTTTTATTTCCTGATGGGTTTTTTATTTATGGGGTTTTTTATTTCACCTCTCTTGAAGGATTCAAAGACTGTTAAAGGTGTGGAGGTTTGACTGATAACCTCGTAAATGAAACGAGATTCACACTTAAAATAAAAATAAAATAATGATTAGGCTTATACATTCAAATTTTTCTTCACATCTTAGAACTACAAAATAGCATTCTCTTGATTGAATTCTTTTCTGTTGCCGTTTTAAATTAATAATCTAATGATGAACACACAAAACACATAGCCTATACTTACTGTAAACGGTTTCTCATTTTCCAACAGCCACATGGAAGACATTTTACCAGTTAAAGATTATGCAAATATATTTAATATTAACATATAGCTAGTTAGCCAATGAGTCTCATACATTTTTCCAAAGAGCGCGCAATTCGTAAATTTCTACGTTTCCAAAATCAGCGTTATCAAAACGTTTGTAAATAAACGAACGCATCGGACAACTTGTGCAACTTCAGCAGATCTTTCTCTTTGCTTTCACGTCGATGAAATCGCAATAAACATTGCATTCAATTAGAATCTACACTGTAAAAAATAGTAAAATATGTAAAAAATTAAGTAGGTAATCCGCTGCATTAAAATTTTTAGTTAATTGAAATGGAAAAATTGAGTTACTACAATGATTGATTCAATCATCAGAAACTCAAAATATTATGTTATTTGAACTACATAAATTATTTAAGTTGATTTGACAAATGAAAAAATGTTGTGATTACAAATCATGAAAATATTTTTTAGAGAAAATATAGGGCTGAACAATTAATTTCGAAGATATCTGCACAAGCCACAAGACAAGACAGCATTTACATCACACAATGCATAACGTGGGCCTACTTTGATTAACTAAAGATATTCTTTAAAATGAGAGGATTATTGATTTCACATATTATTCTGACGCGATAAGTTTTATTAAACTTTTTTTAATCAAAAGAATAAGCTAAATGAGCGCCCTTGTTTACTTTCGCCACATTCTTCCTTATAGGCTATGGTTTAAGTGATGATTTTAAAATAATAAATAGTTTAATAACCTTTCAGATCCACATCCAACTTGCTGAGGGGTTTAGGGAAAGTTTTGACCTTAGCTCAGCACCATATCTGACAGCTCCCATACGGAAAAGTTTGCAAATCAGCCATTTCTAAATGTTATATAAACTTGGTGGTGATGGCCGACTTTTCCATCATTAGAACAAGAGTAATTAACAATAGTGTCTCATTAGTAATCTAATTTAACCAGTTAGAATGTTATACACTTTTTGCAAAATACATTTACGATAAATGGAAGAGCATAATTCATCTTTCTTTCTTTCTTTCTTTCTTTCTTTCTTTCTTTCTTTCTTTCTTTCTTTCTTTCTTTCTTTCTTTCTTTCTTTCTTTCTTTCTTTCTTTCTTTCTTTCTTTCTTTCTTTCTTTCTTAATTAAATAGTCATGCACAAATTCAGGAAGTGATCAGTATTCATGAGGTGACAGAGCCTGCTCTGGTGAGATTATCAGTGGTGATAAATAACAGATCAACGTGTTAGTATCACTGATTATGAACTTTTTCTACCAAAACACTGTTTACTTATAGATGCCTTTGTCAGAATCCCTAATTAGGTTTTGTAACCAGATAACAACAACTAGCCTTAGGCCTAGATTTAATACAACAAATCCTTAAGAACAAACATTTGGATAACAAAGCAGGGTGTCCTGTTAAAACATAATGATTTGTTGTAGTGTGCACAGGACAGCATGCCATTTGATTTGTCTTGCACTGTCTGTGGTGTAATTTGGCCTATAAATAGGTAAAATAAACCAATTCATTCATTAATCAAGATTCTAAATGATATATGTTCAAGCACTACACTTTTACTTTCTAACTACACTTTATTTGTTTAACAAATGCATCAATTTTTTAGATACAATATCCTAATAGTCACTTTTATCTTTAATCAAATAAACAATTGAGGTAACTTGCCTTATAAATGCAGATGGTTTGTGGAGAGGCTATCACGAAAAGAGATATATTTCAACATGATAAATGTTTATCTGTCAGATGCTGTTTCTTTTTCTTTGTTCCCAATGATGTAAGCTGGTTATTTCATCCAGAGAAAAGTGTCAAACCCCATTTCAAACTCTAGCAAGGGTCCTCTAAGGATTGTGGGCCAACAAGGCAAATAGATTTCTTCTAAAATAAAAATAAAAATGGACAGACCAAATGGGAAAGTGACCTGGCTTTTCTGACCTTGTCTAGCTTAGGCTATAATCAATTGTTGATTAATTGTAGTCTATATGTTGATTATAAATTATTGTTCAAAATTCTTTATTTTTTTCATTTAATTTTTTTTTCTTCAAATTGTTAAAAGGCTAAAATGCACTAATAATAATCATTATATAGGCTAGATTTTCTGTAAAATAAAGTTTGGATCAAACTTTATGTATCTCTTCGGTCATTTGTGAATGCTGCCTTTGAGATATCGGTACTGACATGGCTCAGGAAATTCTTGTCAGTGAGGAGGAGGCAGTTTATTTATATACACGACATCGATCTCATTAAAATATATATATCTAATAAGAGAAGAGATAATAGAGGTAAATCCTCTCGTTTTTCAGAAGATTGCTGGGTCCATCTGTTGGTTCGACGGAGGCAGACAGCATACATTTCCACGGGCTGCCGCATTATCTCAGGAATTATTCATAAACGCGTTTAGAATTAATTCCTTGGATTAAGAGTTGATTAAGATGTGTGTCACTTTGCTGTCTGAGAACTTATTAAGGGCCCACTCGAGCCGGCGGCAGATGGAATTTCTACCCAATGTTTGTAGATGTTAATTTCTCCCCTCCTAACATCCATTTGCATTCGGCTGTGTATGTCAAAGCGCGGCTTTTCCAGCACGCACAGCCCCGAATATCCGTGTTGGAGATGCTCATCTCACTCACTATATAAGATCGGGCATGTTTATTATTAGGCTACATTACGCGGTATGCACGCGCTATTCGACTGAGATACTAATGTTTTTAGTGATGAAATTATGACATCCACAAATACTATTCTTGATATTTGTTTGTTAGCAAAATGTGAAGAAAGTAGGGTAGGGATGTTTAAGTCATTTCAATTTAAAGTAGGCTAAACTGACTTAAAAAACTTGCATAACTTATTTTGATGAGTTAAAGCAATGTAAAAACATAGGCTATGTTGTCATAAATTATTGATCATATATATATATTTTTTTTTACAGTGATATGGCCTCAGCTGAAGCCAAAGTAGGCTACACAAGCTTGTTTGTATTTGTGTATTATATCCCCACTGAAAGCAACATGAGAAGACATGACCAAACACAAGCGTCACGCATTGTTCTGCCTGTGTGGTTTAACCACACACATATATGAACTGTTTTGGTTGTTTTTTTTAGCTATTTTGTTTAAGCGATATTTTGCGGTTATGATTGGCTTTTGAACGCTTGTTGTAGCCTATATTAACTTAGCCTGTGGTAGGCTATTTATCGTTTCTAATAAAAAAATCGTTGAAATAAAAACAAGCATTCGTCATAAACAAGAGAACTTGGCCTAGGCTATAGGCTACTGAAATAAAATACAATTTAGATTAAATAAATAGGCTAATATAAACGAAATGAAGCCTATTCTGATCATTTTTTGTATTTTGATACACCGGCAAAAAATGTTTCGGTCAATCTTGTTTGACTATTTGGCCGCATGTAAATTTAGATAAACAGGTGCGTTTGCTTGAGTATTTTTATTTTACATGTTCAGAAATGCCCCCAAACCCTGGCTGAAGCTAGGCTAATGTAGCCTAGAGAAATTGTTGCATGTCATTGTTCATTTATTCCAATTTTATAAATTAACCTGTTTTAAAATATTATCTGAATATTTTTTGTTGCTATTCGTTTTTATAGCCTACGAAATAAGAGTGCGCGCGGGTTGGCTTTGGATCACATGCCAATCAGTTTGTAGCCTATAGGCTATTGCATTAATATTTTGACTTGCATTAATATTTTGATAGGCTATAGCCTATAACAATCCTGGAAAAAAGGTTAAATGATATGCAGCCACATAAAAAGAGAAATTGAGGTTTTATT
This sequence comes from Pimephales promelas, assembly GCF_988280905.1. Classification (NCBI taxonomy): domain Eukaryota; kingdom Metazoa; phylum Chordata; class Actinopteri; order Cypriniformes; family Leuciscidae; genus Pimephales; species Pimephales promelas. The sequence goes on along the minus strand of NC_142779.1, from coordinate 6,317,283 downwards.
ACAAATCTAGGCTAACAAAAGTTTTACAAACCGCCTCCAAATCTTAAATTAAATTGATCTGAAGGGACAGATTGGCTAATTTAACTCACAATCAATGTAAGCTTTTAGTTTAACATACAACTAATTAAAAAAAAATATCTAAAGCCTTTCACAAGCCATGCTAACTGAAAAAAAATATCCAAAGTGCAGGTATCATATAGCCTACGCTAAACTTATGATTTTTTTTAATGAAAGGGATTGTGATTGATCATCTAGTGTTAAAAATATTGTCTAATAAATCCATATATAGGCTTTATTATTAAGAAAGCACTTGACCCGACACGATATTGCATATTTTAGAGTTAAAGAGTTATTTATTTTAAGTTAAAGAGTAGCCTACATAGGCTACTGAGGTTTGTACATTCCGGGACATCATCACATCAACTTCAGCCCGATGATAGGCTAAATGACGCTCGCACGTCCCGTGTTTCTCCTCAGTCGCCGATCAAAACTGATCTTCATCACTACAGCTTTGGTGCACCATGCCATATCAGCAAAATGTGCTGCGATCTATTTAGTCTGACACGACCTAGCGTATTTTTTTGAGAGACTGGAAGGAGACCACAGCTCCTCCATCGCACGAGAGCATCAGCACCACAGTGATGTTTGTCATGCATCTACTCACATGAATCCCGGTCTAGTGGAGGTAATCCTCGAAAAATGTACAACTCTTGCGTGCAACGCGTGTTAGCTGCTTTTCTGAAACGATGCAGTCGTCATGTAGAAAGTTCCTTAGGATGGGCAAATAAAAAGAGACAGTTTCCCCTTTCTCTCTCTCGGTGTTGCCTGTCATAAGTTTGTAGAGGAGAGTGAAGGCTCGATCCCCATGCAGAGGGGAACTGACTTTATGCTAAATATCTCGTGCGACAGGTCCGCGGCAGAAATGAATGCCCACCCCTTGACTCTCTCTCTCTCTCTCTCTCTCTCTCTCTCTCTCTCTCTCTCTCTCTCTCTCTCTCTCTCTCTCTCTCTCTCTCTCACACACACACACATGCGCTCGCTAATCGCACAGTAAATCAAGGTTTCAGTCAGTCACCCTGGGCTAGCCTACCTTCCACAGGTTCTAGTTAATTCAGTTAGTCTAGTTCTGTAGTCTAAATTAAATATTTTTTCTCAACCCCACATAGGACATTTCCTCAAACACTTAAAATAGAGGGTTTTAGCTGGCATTCATGGTTCCATAAAGAACCTTTAACAATCATGGAACCTTTCAAATGGACAAAAGATTCTTTTGGAAAAGCCTCTTCAGATTATTATTACAAAACATAACAGGAATGTGGTTCGCTGAAAGGTTCTGCATGACATATTTTGGAACCTTAAAAATTTGCAGTAGGCTATTAATCTGGCCTATTTTAATGAAGAATATAGCCTATAGGCTACTGTATAGCCTAAAAAAATGAAAACAAAATAAAAACAAAACCATGCCTAAGTCAGTTGTAGCCTAGATGTGTGCAGATATAATTCTCTCTTTAGGACATTCAGTGGGTTTAATACCAATCAATCGACCCATCATTTTCGTCAGTTTTGCGTGAAACTCCACGACTAAGCTGCTATCTCAAGTTATACTATGCATTTTAGCAATGTTTCTTTATCACGCAAATGTACGTAGTCTAAATGCACGTTTCCTTATATTCAAAGAGAAAACAGACACCCCATAATTATATATATATATATATATATATATATATATATATATATATATATATATATATATATAATAAATAAAACGAAATAACTGGTTTCTTATTCTTTGATATTCTTTTACTCTGAAGATATAGCAGTTTGTTAGTTTGTTGTATAGCCTATTTCTGCTGATATTTCTTTGTTACACAACACGACGTTATAGATATAGATTATGGATAGATTTCATACCCCACCTGCAGTCAAGCAATAGCTACTGCCCTGCTTGAGCAAAGTTCTTGAATTTGGATATGAACTTTTGTGCATCAATCCAATTAGCCATTTTAATCAGGTGTATGCTATTCCTGTTAGCAAAAACCTTCATACACCTCCTCAACTGCTTTGCAGCATTGACATAAGTTTCTGCATTGACGTGTATTGTTAATTTCTATCCCGTGCCGTGTTTATGAAGTGAACGCCTCCGTCGTGCTGTTTCGTCATCAGTGTAATTCAACCAACCCTGTTCGGATGTGATTTCACCAAAGAGCCGCCCCTTTTTATACGCGAACCCGAGAAAATGAATGTTACAATAATGATACACAGTTTTATTGGCTTTGAAATATATAAACACGTAAAACTAGCCATTTAAAAGTAAGCTAATTATTTGTGATTTTTTCGAAATAACGAACTAATCTGTTTTTAAATAGACGGGAAGTAAGACTTAGAGTCAGAAGACCATTGGCTGAAACAGCTGTCAGTTGACAGGAAGTATCAAGTTAGTGTGCGCCTACACCATTTCCACGTCAGTAAGTTTGCCTGTGGTGGAGATTACCTACCGGTGACAGAATATCTGTCTAGTGATTTAACAGAAAAACATCAGGGCATGACAACTCTACGTGGAACTGTCTAAGATGTAAGCCTTTATTCAACGCAGTCATTGCTGCATTATTACTTGTCTGTACGCTTTTTGTAGCCTGCTAAACTAGTTAGCCAAACGAGTGGAAATGAATCTGAACGCCATTTTGGATTCGCTGCCACAGAGTCAACAGCAGTGTTTTCATGTTTTTCTGTTTTCCGACAGACGAGTCCACGCAGAAAGAGACACGAGCTCTTATAAAACAAAACGAGGTCTCATTTCACACCTTTATATGTGCAGTTTAGCGGCACTAGTCAGCATGACAAACCAATTGCTAGCTTGTTGACAGGTTGGTAGGATGCATCATCAGCTCTGTTGATTATTCATAAGTCTTTTGTTTTTCTCATTCATAGTCGCACATCAAAGTAGAAGATATATGTTCATATGTGATCATTTGCAGGTCGCTGAACACGGTGTACTTTGCCATTGACAAGCTTTGCTAGCAAGCTCGCTAAGCTTATTGGCCTACTGATCATTTCAGCTATAATCAACTCCCACTCCTCGTCAACCTTTGTACAGCGCAGTGAGACAGATTGTTTGTTATCTAGATGCTGTTATTACTAATACTGTTCAAAGTTACTGATCTATTGCTGTGTACCTAATGGTTGTCATGAAGATGTGCTATAGCATCATGATGCTGGTTGTTAGTACCTTACGTGGCCATCGTCACTGAATGACGCGGGCCGTCTTGTAAGAGAGCATTCAAGTTGTGCTTCATTAGTTGGGTTGAAGTTTATGCTAAGATGTTTGACTTTAGAGTTACATAATTTCTCTTCATTATGCGTAGGTTCAGAGGAGGATGCTGTATGTACTACACAGCAGATGCAGTGTATATAAGTTACACTGATATAAGAGAATATGAAACTCATTATGGAACCCTTTTTTTACACAAACTTAGCTAAAATATGCAATTTTGTACAGTTACTGATATTTATATCATGACTAAATTCGGATAGCTTGTAATGTACAATCAATAAGGTTTTTATAACCATACAGAAGACTTCTTTCATAAAATGTAAATATCAGATGACAGACTTGACACTTAGTTTTATCATCAAAGCTCTGTTGTGTTATTGTGGGGGGCAAATTATGTAAATCAGTGCAATGATGACTGAGAGATGTACTTATAAATGTTCCTCAAAAAAGCTTAGTATTTTGATACTGGCATTTTAACATGACTTTTCTAAAAAAAAAAAAAAAAAAGTATGGATATTTTGATATTAATTATGAAATTAATGATTTCAAAACCCCGCATATAGATAGCTTCTTTCTGATGACCAAACATTCTTATCTATATACTAAGGTGGCCACTGGTGAATTACTTCTGGGTTTTGACGTCATCCCTGCACCACTCTGTTGTGAATCCCATAAAACCATGGGTTTGATGGGCTTAAGTTTAACCTACCAGTACATGAGCCAAACATTTGTCTTTCTGCATAAACTAAACTAGTAGATTTTTTTTAGAAGATACAGAGGCTATTGGAAATACTTTCTGAAGTTTCTGTAAGTACGTTTGCTTGGTTACACAGAGCCTCTTTGATCCTGAAAGTTGTATGGATGGTCTGATTTCTAATATTATTGGGGTTGGAGACATTAAAATTTTTTTGGACTTCTGTGCTGCCTTTCTTGCCCCCACAAGACACTATATGGCATAATGAAGTCTGAGCTGATTCTACCTTTCTGCTGCATTGCCTGATGCTTTAGTTTACACAGATATTACCACTAGCTTAAGCTCTGGTCTAGTTGAGCTGTCCGACTAGGATGATCATATATAACAGTGTTTACCCTACCGTTGTTTGAGGGTGTGTATTCTAACTTCATTCCCCAAATTTTTCGACTTTCTCGAAATATTCAGACTTTATTCTCGAAATATTCAGACTTTATTCTCGAAATGCTAGAATTTTTTATTTATTTATTTATTTATTTTACAAATTTTTGAGATTATTACTTGTGTGTAATTGCATATCTCTAATTGCACTCTAGATTCACTATGGTGGACAAGAATATATACATCGTTCAAGGGGAGATTTCTGTTGTTGTGTCTGCTATCAAGAGGAACTCTAGATGGAGTACCCATACTCCATTGGTAAGTAATTCAGTTTAGATTTATTTTAAGAACATTGTAATTATCTGAAATGGTCTGATGTCCCATTATAGATATATGAAGTGATATTTAGCCTGACCATATACTACTGATCTTAGTCACTCCATCTATGATGATTTGTAATATATAAAATCTGTTGTTATGAGGACACATTCTCAAAATTCATTTAATGGCCATATGTTTCTCAATTCTTGAATATATAAGTTATTGGGATATTAAAGTTATTGCTGAAATTGATACGGCAATACATATTTTCACGTTACAAGCTAGCTGGTAACAGATAATTCTATAGCTTTGTCTAAAAGAAAAAAAGAAAACATTGAAATCAGTTGTTTAAATGCTAAAAGTGAGTTTAGGCATTAATTCAATTCACTTTTATTTGTATGTTTTTTTTTACAATACATATCGTTTCATAGGATCTTTATAGAAAATGCATGTCTACATTACAAAACTTGATTTTCATTTTGAGATGTGCTAAAGATTACATTTAACAGTGCAATGTTAAATGATTTTTAAGGGTGCTGCTTTCACACTTGGTTTTATTGCCTGTTTCGAACCCGAGTTCAGTTGCCCCCCCCCCCCTCCCTCGGCCCCCGCTGGACTGTGTTCAGATAATATTATTTGGGTCAGAACTGCGATGTGTTTGCGTCATCAAAGCAGAAGCTGTTTTTTACCCCATTGCTTGGTAATGACTGTGCAGGAGAAGCCAGCAATATGCAAATGCACAGTGTTGCTAACCTCAGTTTAATATTTTAGTTTTTGAACCATTGGTTTTGTTTCCAAAGCTTCAGCATGTAACGGCACTTGCGCCGATCTGCCTCGAATATACTGCAAATGACCTAAAAGAAAGTCGAAGAGAAGCAGAAATGAAATATGCAGCTTTCTGCTTGCAGTGCATCAGTTACGCTCGTCTGGAGAGTTTTTATCTAATAATATATCATTAATAGCATGTTCACTTCTGCGATTTAGTGCGATTGTGTTCATATCAGCAGCAAACTGTACCAGACTGCTCAGAGAACAGCGTTCACATCATCCAAGGGAACCGAACTCAAATTTCAATCAAACCTGGGTACATACAGTACCAAAAGTGCTAGCGTGAAAGCACCCTAAGATGAAGTTTAAGTGAGTGTTAAAGGTAAATGTAATAGTAGTAATAATAATAATAGGAGAAATTTGCATGCAGAGTTAAATATCCAGTACCAACCCATATAGAAAATCATATCACCAATCGATGAAAAATCTCTAATATTGGTCAATAACTGATAAGGGATCCATACATAATGCATCCCATATTTAAATAACATATCAATTAGTGAAATCATATGACAAGTTGCTAACTGGAATGCTAAAATGTTCCTCATTCTTTGACAGGATGAAGAACAGGACCCACTACTCAACAGCTTCAGCCTCTTGAAAGACACCCTCAATAACATAAAAGGTTAGATTTGATCATTTAATTTTGAACATATCATTTTGACCAAACTCCGGATTGCAGTAAATGAGTAATTAACTAAAATGGTGACTAGACTAGACACTTCTGTCCTTTTGGAGTCCATTCATCCAGCCTCTTCATTTTGTAACAGTAGCTGTTGAAATGCCCCTTTCCATCTAAATCCTCATAAAACAGATTTTTGTTGACAAAGTCCTAAACGTAAGTATTTTGTGGCATTTTGACACAGCACCATTTTTTCGTTTCCTTTATTTAAGACTAGACTGAACCACGCCAGATGGGATCAAACTAAACAGACTCATTTATCATTCGCCAAAGTGCCTCTTTCCTGCTACAGAACCAAAGCATATTTAACCAGGTGTATGCTAAATTTCCTTTGAGAAAAGGCATGGCCTTTTCAAATCAGTCAATATTATCTTTCTCAATGTCTTATTATTGGGCGTTTATGCCACCTTATCATTTTTGGGGTCCCATGGAAACTATGTCAGTGTTTGTTCATTAAGTTATCCAAATACCTCTTAATGAATAGGACAGCTAAGGTAAATGTTATGCTATGTTTTTATGCAATTGTTCCTCTGTTGAAAAAGACAAGAAAATTCATTCTTACTGTGACGCTGTGTTGTGGTATTTCCACAATTCCACTAACTTTATTTACTATAAAGTGCTCACTTATGTCCACAACAGTGACATCTATGGCTTGTTTACAGAATTACACTAGAATCTTAAGAGCTTTTGTGTTCAAGTAACATTAATGTAACTTTAATGAGTGTGATGACTGATTAAAACAGTCTTTTAGGTAAGAGGACACAAACTATCTCGAGTCTCGACTACCATGACTTCCATTTGGTTGCTAAAAGTCCTGCTTAAGCATGCCAGCCTGATTCATCATAGTGAATTTCTGTGTATTAATGGAGGGGTGCGAGTTGATGAGATGTGCAGCAGCTCTCTGCTCTGTCTGTATGTCGTCATGCCTCTGTAATGGAAGCCCTGGACAGGAGTCCGCTCTCTGGAGAATACTGCTGCTCTGAGATGGACAGGAGCGGCTGTGTCTGGAGCGGACCCAGGCAGAAATCTACCAAACTCCCCCTCAGACCCCACAGCAAAGGCCTTGTTAGTTCTCTTGTGTTGTTGAGCAAGTGCTGACTTTCATTCACCTACTTCATCGTGAATAAAATGGGTGATGTTAGCTTGTTTTCCAAGCTACACTACTGGGATATGTAGTATTTGTTGTGCTCACCAAGGCTACATTTATTTGATCAAAAATAACAGTAATATTGTGAAATATTATTACACCTTAAAGTAATCGTTTTCTATTTTAATAGATTTTAAAATATAATTTATTCCTGTGATGGCAAAGCTGATTTTTTTATCATCATTACTCCAGTCTTCAGTGTCACACGATCCTTCAGAAATCATTGTAGTATGCTGGTTTGTTGGTTAATTTAATGCATCCTTGCTGAATATATCTTAAATTCTTGCTCACCCCTAACTTTTGAACAGTATTGTAGGATGCAAATTAATGTGCGCCGTTATTTCTGGAGGAATCAAACAAGTGGCTGTAAGTTATGCCCATCCTTTGATCACTGAAAAGCTTGAAGGCAAATAACCAGCCTTTATTTCACTGATTGCTTTGTTTTACTAATTGTCTCTTAATAATAGATCTAAAACCATAAGCACTTAGTGAGAACTAAGTGTACAAATATTGCTCAATGCCTTTTCAAGATTGATAAAATGGGTTGAATGGGATCTGGTGTTGCCAGTGTTTTGGCTCAGTGGACTGTGAATTAAATTTATATATGTATCTCTTAAATAGCCCAGCTGTCTTCTTAATGAAAGCCTGTAATTCCATTCACATTGTGGCCATTTTATCTTAGCCAACAACAAAAGATACCGCCAAAGGAAATGTGGATTAGCTCCAAAGGTTTACTAGCCACTTTCACTGACTTGATAAAGGTTTCATTTCTCCTTCCGCTGCACCAGCCGTTTGATTGGCAGGCACATGTGCCGTATGGCGGCAGAATGCAGCTGGAAGTATATCATCTGCAGTTTAGGTTGGGTAAATATAGCAGGGAGACTTGTCAACCCGAGAGATGGATTGTTCTGGGAAAGGAAGTGTTGTCTCTCCCTCCACAAAAAAAGTGTTCTTGTCTTGAATGAGGCCATTTTTGTATTTGTGAAACAAAGAGTTTCCAGTCTTGAGTTTAGTACATCAGAAACATGTGTTGGTACTTAAGCTACCTCTCTACACTTGATTCATGCAGTGTTTGTTGTAGGCTGGTTTTAGGTCAGATGTGCTGAACAAGACAAAAAAGTTTGCATGTTGTGAAGTGTGCAACCCCCCCACAATTTGGATTTGCATGTTGGAAAAATTCTTTAAGTAGCAGATTAAATAGAAATGTACCTATTTCATTTGCACCCGTATTCATAAAGATCGTAAGAATCCTCTCAAAAAACTCTTAATTTAGCTTAAAAAACTTTTATGTGGGAGTCTTAGCTTAAGAGCGATTCGGGACGAATCTGAGAACAACTCTGAGTAGAAAACTTTCAACTTAGTGAGGAGGCGGGGTTGATCCTGTTTCTTTGTATGACACAATCTTTTGAAGACTGTGATTGGTTGGTTTTCCAAGCAGGAAAATTGTGATTTTAATGATTGGCTTTGAATGATAGAAATTGTTCAACACTTTCCAATTACACTGAGTGCTGGCATGTCTATTTAAGTGGTGGTTTGAATATTGGTTGGTTTTAATGTAACAAACATGGAATCAAAACCAAGAAGGAGAGAAAGCCCTATTAGACACAGAGGAATGGTGTTTACCGTCAGCCCAGTTAGTGGATGAACAGAAGGCCATCCTTAAAGAAAAATTTGGGATGGGTGTCAATCTATAGCATCTTACTAACTCACTGTCATCCACTCTCTGCAACACATTTCCTCTCCCTCTTCATCTTTCTTCCATTTTCTCCTCTGCTAACGAAACTCTTAAGACCTCCAAGATTCTCTCTGAATTATTTTTTTCTAGGATTTTTTCTTTAATTTTGAGAGTAAACGCCCACGTTTCTAAGAATTTTCTTAGAATTTTGTCACTACATTTTAGAAGTAAAGGTTCTATATAGAACCTTAAAAGGTTCTATCCGCGCTATGTATTTGGAACCGCTAAAAGGTTCTATACAGAACCCTTTTTAAGGGTTCTATAATAAGAACCCTTTAGGGAACCTTTTGGGTTCATTCATTATCATTTGTTTTGTCCTTTGCGGATTAAATATTTCATATTATTGACAAACATCAAAACCCTAAAATGTATTTGTGAATGCATGTGAATGATCACAAAATTCAAGATATGGGAGTTAGAAAATGTATATGTTTATATAATTTTATATAGGTAATCAATATCACACAAAGAGTGCCATTTCAGTTTTCTCCTCAAAAAATCAACATAATTAAAATGTGATATTAAGTTATTACAACAATTTAATAAACAATAATTTAATTACCACTACAAAATGTTGCAGAATAATGTAATATATGAATGAATAATAGTCTACAAATAACCTTTGTGCCAAAAGGGTTCTTTCTTGTCATTATAGAACCTTTTTTTAGCATAAAAGGTTCTTTGGAGTTGAGTAAAGAACTCTGTGCTTCATAGAACACCAATGAACAGCACTTTATTCTAAGAGTGTAGGAGCTACTCTTTGCATTAAGATTCTTCATGAATACGGGCCCAGATATTTAGGTTACATATTGTTATAGATACCATAAGTACCCTACTTTTTTTTTGACTGACATACTGAAGTCATCGCTGAGTTTTCGATTTGTCTTTTGTCTTGGAATCTCAAGCATGAAGGTGGTGACAGCAATGATCTATTTCATCTGGTGTTATTTGCACAAGACTCTTGGAGTGAGCTGCGCTTAGTTGCTGATAAGCATGCCCAGACCGAATCTGCAGACTTTTGCATTTTCCGTCTTGATTTGAGGGAAAGTTATATGGAATGATTTTAGCTGTTGTAAAATGTGTTAAAGGGACATCAAAATCTGACTAACTTTATTCTGTGGAAAGTAAGACAGTTGCCTTACTTGCATTGATGTCATGCATTGATAAGAAGAGTTGAGAGCCTTTTGCTTTAAGTTTTAATTGAAAATGGATAGTTATAATTGCCTCCAGGACCATTATTTTAGTATATAATATTTACATTTTTGCCAATTTATAAAATAAACATAAAGTACAATAGTCCTCTGTTGGCAGCAGAAGCCAGTCAGATGGTCTTGTTAATCCGGAATCCCTCTGGAATTACAAACAAGCAACTTGGGGTTGCAAATGGATGTCAGTGTATTCTGGGGTTTGTGCTCAGACGCACTGTTTTGAAATCCAAAAACGTACTGGTATTGGAGAAATAAGGTTTAGATCTTGTGTAGCTTGGTGGACAACTGCTAAAGGAATCTATTGGTTTTGTAAGGGAGATATTCTAGCTATGAAACGTGGTCTGTTTAACATCAAATTGAGAACTAGGATTCAGTTTGAGGTCAGGTAATTCTGTGGGATGTTTTTGATATCCGCTCTACATCGAATCTCGAACCATTGAAGCAAATAGGAGGGGAGGAAACGACTGTTGGAATGAAGATGTCTCGCCTTCTCATAGTATTCCCTTTTTATACACTAGTCAGCCCAAGCTTTAGTCCTTTAGAGCTTTGAATCTTCCTCCAACCCTCCCCCCTCCCTTCGCGTCAAAGGTCAGGTTTTTGACAAGTCTGTAGAGGAAGCCGACAGACTAAATCCTCTCATTTTTATTCATACAAATACAGGTTTAAAGACGCCACCTGGTAGATCCAATTCCAGAGCTTTGTTTGACTGACAACTCTCTCACTTACCCTACTGTACCCCTAGCATTTCCTCCCGTTTGGTTTTCAGGTACTAAAGAAAGTCCTCCTCTAATAGGTCAGACCACACCATCCGATGATTGGATGTCGACTGAGTTTTGTAGTAAACACTACAGTGATACTTTGATCGCTGGTTCTTTTCAGGCACTTTCTGTAATCTCTTCATCTCTTGAACAATGGGCTGTGGAGGAATCCTTTGAATGTGTCTTCTTTATTAAGAAATTTGCAATGCCTTTGACAGGCCTTGAGTACAGTATTTTGTAGTTCTTGTCTCCATATGCAGGGGCGTAGCCAGGACATTATTTCTGGGGGGGCCAGCTTGTGCCAGTCTTTTATTTGGGGTGGCACTTGATTGTCAAAAACTACTATTACTAAAACTCACACGTGGCTCGTCAGGCCATAAACAATGGATTGAACTCCCTTATGACACTAATAATGTCTAATTGATAAATGTGCGAGTGCAATGCGTCATCATTATGGGAGGGGTTAGGGACCTTAACATGAGACAGGGATGTTTTAGTGCAAATGACAGAAAGACACAATATGAATTGTCATATTAGGCGATAATTTCTTTAGGTAAACCATTGCATTTTAAGTGCAACATCCAATTTATTTGTGATAATACAACAAGTTACAACGGTTGCACAAATCATGACTAGATCATGTAGTAACACTTGAGTCATTACTAGTTAGTTCCAATGATCTTCACTTTATAATACGGATCTAAATAATTAGTAATTCCCACAGAAGTATCTAGTAACACTTTCATCTGTGAGCTATTACTTACTAATTCGTTAATAAGAGTTTATTTTAGTTAATAGTAGTTACTAGATTGTTAATAAACTTTTTCAGTAGTTCTCTGGGAAGTATTAAAAAATAGAAGTTATTGATTACTTAATAGTGAACTACCACTTCCGTCTGTGCGCTATTACTTACTAGTTTGTTAATCAGAGTTATAATAGTTAGCTACTAGATTGTTAATATTGTGTTACTCATTGGTTCTTGTGTAGTTATTCATTATCGAAGGAACCGTATTTTAAAGTGTTACCCTGAAATGTTCTGTTCGCTTTGTGTCTGCTGTAACAATTACACTCTTAGAAGAAAAGGTTCAATATAGAACCTTAAAAGGTTCTAAAGCGTTACGTATTTGGAACCCTTAAAATGCAATGCATGTGAATGATCACAAAATTCAATATGGTGGTTAAAAAATTTAATTAATCAATATCAGACGAAGAGTGCCATTTCACTTTTTATCCTCCAAAAATCTGCATGATTAAAATGTGATATTAAGTTACTACAACAGTTTAATAAACAATAATTTAATAACAACTACAAATGTTGCAGAATAATGTAATATATGAATGAATAAAAGCCTTTAAAAAACATTTGAGCCAAAAGGGTTCTTTCTTGTCAGTTTTGAACCTTAAAATGTCCTTCGGAGTTGATTAAAGAACCCTATGCTACATTATAGGGGCCGTTTACACCTGGCCACTTCATGCGTTTTCGATCGTGAAAAGACCTGGTGTAAATGCCCCCCGAAACGCATTCGAGACGGATTTGAATCCAAACGCTCAAACCACTTCAGAAGGTGGTCTGGGCCGCATTCCAGACGAAACTGGACAAGTGTAAATGCATCTGGTTCTTGAAACCACATATGTAAATGTTAATACTCCCAAAAATGGTAAAAAAAAGAAACGCGTGAGAGCGTGTTACAGGCTACATGTCATGCTATTTTAGTCAGATATGACGACGCTACTGCGACGCGCATCACCTCAGATGAGCGGCTGAACGCAAGCCAACGCGCCGCAATCGCTAATCAAAGTGAAAGTAAGTCGCAGACGATTAACACTACCATCTTCATTAAAAGTAAAGAAACGAAATGATCTTACCAGTTCTGTTGCCGCTCTCTCTTTTCACCGTCTTTGCTGATTTTGAATATAGCCGATGATCAATAAAATCCAACTCATATCTGTTGCTTTCGGTGACGTGCACTTCATTAAATCCGCATATAACGCGGGAATTGAAGATCGGATTTATATCCATTTTGCAAAAACACATTTATGTGACCAGGTGTAAATGGAATCGTTTTGATAAATCAGATAGCTATCCGATCTGAGAAAACGCATGAAGTGGCCAGGTGTAAACAGCCCAAGCGCTGTCAGAATGCAGGCACGTTATGTCTCGCACTGTTGATGGGGGCGAGACCCAACATGTTGCTAATATGGGGCTTATAGCGTAAGTGACAAATCAATGACTTGATTAAAAAATGCATACATTTCAGCTTCCTTTTTAGACCGTTACTGGAGTTTTTATTTTTTATTATTATTAAATTTATTTTCCCGTGAGGTTGGGAGGGGGGGGGGGGGCCGGCAGGGGGGCCGAGCCTTGACCAATGGTGGCCGTGGCCCCCCCTGGCCACCATGTAGCTCCGCCCCTGTCCATATGTATGCATATTTGAATCGTTACTTGACATATCATACTACACATATATCATGTCATTTTTGTTTGGATGGTTATGAGCTTTTCCCCCAAGGTTGCTAAGCAATTTGGGACTAACAAAATGAACTGGATCAGTAGCAGGAAATTTTTGTTTGCTTAATATTAAAAAAAAATAATAATAAATTCACCATTTATAATGTGACAGGCAGCTATAACGCACGTGTGTTATTTGTATGTGTTTTTTTAGAGGTTGAATTCAGGTCAAAATCTGCCAAACTTCCCATACTACTGAATAGGATCTCTATGAAAAGTGTGTAAATGATGGTTCAGATCACTCAAAACACATTTGTAAATGGAGGCGCCCTTATATTGGGCAGTAATGGAGTCTGGTTGTGCACTACTGAAAAAGTTTGGTACTGCGCCCAAACAAAATCTCACAGAAAGCTCATTTTTTGAGATATCAAACTAAAATTTTAAACACAACTTGTTCAGGTTTTTGGCTTTGATTTTTCTGCGGTTTTAGAGTAGCCCGGGTTTTGAAAATATATATTTTATATAAAATTCATCTTAAATTCTTGCACATTTCCATAAACTGCTATAGCTTTTTTGTGTCCCTTTCTTAATTTATTTCACTTCGACAAAAATCTGTCAAATGTCTTCTTTAAAACAAGACCAATTTTACGTCTATATTCCAAATCATTCTTGAATTACAACCATTTAAGTTTGAAATGTGCATTTCCATGTCTATTTAAAAAAACGGGGTGACAGTTAAGAGGTTAAAGTAAAAAGCAAAGATTTTTAACGTTGTGATATTGTTTTTTTGACACGGGATAAGCATAGCCACTTCAAGAATGTGTCTTAAGTACTAATTAATTTATTACCCCTTTGCTAATTGCTTGTTGCTCATCTTTTTGGATTCAAATTAGACAATTTAACTTTTTATCCACCTTTTTATGTAACTGTAAAAAAAGTTTTGAAGTCTAGTCTAAGCAGTTTATGCAACTGGCTGCTGGTGTCCTCTGTTTCAGTCTTAACACACACATGGATAGTGAACTATAGCTCAAGGTCAAGTGTGAGCTGTCTCAGGCCAACAGCTGTGCCTGTGCTGGCGTCCCAACCAGGGTTTCTCTTGGGGCATGTGGGAATATCCTGCTCCTTTGAGACCCTCTGGACTCTCTGCCATTTAATTTGTGCTTGTATATCATACCTACATGATCTGCAAGAATATGATCTGTCAAACAAACAGAAACGAGCATGGTCATAAGTCTGATCAGACCAAAACATCTGCAAATGTGTTTACTTATGATGGCACATGGTGCAAATAAATTCCCTTTGCCCTTCAAGGGAAGTGAGGGGAAAAACATGAGTGTCTGCCACTCATGTCCTTGGTAACATCATCTGAGATGGCAAACAAATAGAAAGTACAGTGTGAATGTTCTCAGTATCAATGTGATGAATGCTCGGGCAGGGAAGTCACTTCAGGTTTAAAGTTACCGAATAATACAGACTGAAAGAACATTAATGACTTACAAGACAGATATTAGGAAATCATTTTATCGCTTCATTTCTTTATACAATGCTTTGCTTTTTCAATTGGTTGTCATGTTCTGCTTGAGCTTTTGTTCTTTATGCTCCACATTTGTCTAATTTTTAAAATGGACGTTGCCAGTCTTTTCTTCCTTATTTTGTGATGTATATCCGAGTGAAACCACTTCATGAATAATGAAAAAAATGTAGGATGGGATTTGGTTTTGTCCATTGGCAATTGATTGGATTATTGGATGGTTGTGATTTTGGTATTGCTGTGATGTCATGTTTGTGACGGGTTTCCCCGCCCTCGTGCCAGTAAACGCATCATTAGAGAAGAAATATCACTGCAAGTGGGAGGGGGATTACTTGATTTAAAAAAAAAAAAAAAAAAGATCTGCACGGATAAATCAAATATTGCAAAATTCCATAAAATAACAATTGTCAAATTTGATTTTATGACAAAGTTGTGGACACGGGTAGTTTAAGGATTAATTAAAGTTGTAAAATGCTACTTTTGCATCTTACCATTGTGGGACGTTTCTCATTGGTATTTTACACAAGATGTATTCTTGCATTTCAGAGTACTCCATGTATTCCATGAAACAAAACATGCTAGTTAATTGAAGCAACGATATATATGGACGCAAGTTAGATGATAATCTAGTCGACTTCACTGAATTCAGCATGAGGGATAGGTCACGATGGACTCGTGGACTCTGAACTAGTCCTATAGTTGTGAAGTGTGACAGAACGATGTGACAGACTGTCACATTTTGTCCTAGATCTAACAAATTGACCATAATTGTTAGAGCAGACTTGATATTTGCCTTGTGCTGACATTGCACCATTTTGTGAAACATACGTAATGTCCAAACTACTTATCATTAACCTTTAATGCTAAGCTGAATGTTTAAAGGTAGGGTTACTGTCCGATGTGAATGTCAAAGAGATGAGATAGGAGCCTAACCTGTTGAATAACGAGAGGTTCACTCGAAGGAATTTACAACTGCTGTCCCCTGAGGTGGGAGGCCTTCTTCCATTACGCCCAATCTGCTGTCCTAGGTTTCCATCACAAAACAATTCTCAACTGTCCCTGGATCCTCTTTGCCCTTTCTCGTCTTAATGAGAGCTAAGAAGAGAATACTTGCTTATGTTTTAACCTTGTAACTGATACCGCAGATTGCTAATTTCTATGATTTGTTGACAAGTCTAAATTGTCATGAGTAAATTTTTTTTTTTTTTATGATTGATTGAGAAAACTTGGGGTTACTTTCCCCAAAAAGTGCCAACATTGTTAACATTGATCAAGCCAATGATCAAGGTTTCATCATCTTGATCATTGGCTTAAACAATGGCAGAAGTTTGCATCTAAACAGTATGCCCTTTTTCATGAAACTTTCATAAATATGAGCCAATTCTGAATAATTTGCATGTAACAAGGACAATCCCATAAATTCTTCAACATTCACACATGCATAATAAAACTTAGATTTTATTATTACATGCATGCATGTTAATGTATTCCAATTATTCGTAAAAAAGGTGCTCATTCACAATTTGCATAATCCCCGCCCATGAATTACGTGTGCAGGAATGCGGTGGGATCTTCTGGACTCTTTTCTCATGGTTCGTCTTCAAATTGCATAAATGCAAAAGAGACTCCTTAGCCATAATCCTAACAAAAATGATTTTAATGTCTTTAGCCTCCAGACAAATACTACTGTACTAACTTTTTCACACTTAACTAATTAGTTAACCAATTCTATATTAATATGGTAAATAGCATTATCAAAATGCAGTGTCATTTTTTTTGTGTAAAAAAAAAAAACTTGGATTTACTCACCACTTATGCATGTTGGGAGAAGGAACTAACATTTTGAGAATGCAAACACTTTTATAAAAATAAAAAAAAAATGAAAATGTCAGAACAGCTGTGCAAATGTTCTACTCACAAATTTATTTCACTCATGTTTCACTAATGTGGCCCGATGTGAGACGGGGGAAGTAATGTTATGTTCATTTAACTTATCTGAAAACCGTGTCAATTTTGCAATTTGGTGAATGTATGTCACTTTTGATGCAGTACTGTTATCTAGAAGCCTGAAACAAACACCAGGAACAAATATATTTTGGTTGTAACGCATTACTGTGTACCCCCATTTCATTGTGTGGAATGCATCATCAAATGTCGATGCGTAGAACAGTCTATTCTCTAGCTTAAGCACTTGGGCTTGAATAATGAAATGCTTGAAGGTGTGTTGAAGTGTTACTTTAGCTCTGTAAATCCACAGTACATGCTTCATATGCAAGTCATCCGTCCCTGTGGTAAGTTTAACACCCACCGCATTGTATTGGTGTCACTCGGGGTGGCAGTGCGCTCATCATGGCCCCGTTCCCGCTGTAATAAAACGCTCCATAAGTTGTGATGATGGATGCTTGTCTCCTCTTTGCCAAGCAGCAACCGAGCACTGGTTAGTAGCTGTAAATCTGGCCAGTTAACAGTGCTCTAACCGAGGACTGACAGTCAGGGCTTAGGCCCAGTGTTAGGTGGGGATGCAACTGTTGTCCTGTTTCAGAGCCTCTCAACAATGTGCTGAGTGCACGGAGGGGCCCTGCTCACAACTATTAATCATGCTCTGTGCTATGAAAGGCTTACGGGGCAGGGGTATGTGTGTATGGAGGAGGTGGAGGTGCCGTTGGAGGGGTGGTGATGTTGACAGGAATAGAGGACAAGAAGATGGAGCACATCAAGACTGCCGACTCCCTGCAGCTCCACACCCCGCCCTAAACATCTAACCCCACCAACTCGTGCTTTAAAGATGAAACTTTAAAAGGTGTGTGAGCAGCCAGGTTAAACAATTATAGGGGCCTGAAAAACTCAACCTCTTGTCTTTTTCTAGCTTTCATACAGTGTGCTAAGGGTTAAAATCTGTGATTCGGAGGTTTGGTTATACAATATACATTTTATGCACAGTATTTTAGTACCTTAAGCAGTACTGTACCATATCAGACATTTATATATTTATTTATTAATTGTTTTTTTTTTTTTTTGCAGTTTACCAGAATTGATTAAAAATGTATATTTAATTATGCATGCTCAAATAATTTTAACTTTCACCTAATCTTTAAAAACACTAATTTAGATTTAGAACACTAGTTTAGACACTTTTAAATGTAATCTCAAATATCCATTTTTACACTGTACTTATCAGGCGATAACAAATAATTATCAGCTTATCATTATCAGGATTTTAATAATATCAGTCTATCCGTATTTTAAATGATGTAAAAGTAATCTGTCCATATACACTATCCTTTAAAAGTTTCGATTCTGTATGAACTTTTTTATTATTTTTTTTATTTGTATGTAGCAAGGATGTATTAGATTAATCAAAATTCACTATAGACTTTTACATTTTCTTTTTCAAATCCTGTTCTTTTGAACTTTTTATTTATTATCCTGCAAAAACATATATATTAAGCAGGACAACATTGATAATGAGAACTTTTTTCTCTTGTGCAGCAAATCAGTATATTAGAATGATTTCTGAAGTACTGATGAACGTAGTATTGATGCTGAAAATTCACAAATTACATAAAAAATAAATGATAATAAATTACATTTGTAAAATATATTAAAATAGAGAAGTTATTCTAATAATGTTTCACAATATTACAGTTTTTGTTGTATTTTTGATTTAATAAATGCACCTTGATGAGCATAACACTGTGTCCTAACCAGATGCGATGCAACAAATGCAACACAATCAATTAAATAACACAGCCAATCAGAGGAATGTGTGGGTGGAGTCTCTGCAAGCAAACTGCACCCCATATAACCACGGAATCAAGTTTATAAACGTTGCACCATTTTAAAATGCATGACTGAAAAACGTGCATACACTTGATTGTTCACATTGAGTTCACAGTTCTGAATGTTTTGGTTTCCTTTATCTTCATGATCTGAGGTGAATTATCTGTTGTTGATTCCTGTATGGCTGTGAAGGTCACGCAAATTACATTAAAGCACATAATTCTCATAACCTGAGATATTTAGTTTCAGCTCTGACATTGCAGAATTAGAAACCGTTTCTTAAATAGAATCTGTTGGTCACGACAAAAACTCGGATTAACTTTCGTGAAATATTGCATCGTGTCTGATTAGGACACGGTGTAAGAGACTTACATGAAATGTAATATCGTTACTGACCCCAAACTTTTGAATGGTGCTGTATTTGGAGCACATGCTGCCTGGAGCAATAGACAACGGTTGTGATGTGGTCATGTAATCAAAGTCTTTTAAATGGGATTCATGCAACTACTTTTTATTTGCAAAGACACTGTCCACCCTGGAGGATCATAGTGATTCTATTTGTTAAATGTAGCATTTTGTCAACAAAACCATTTTGGTCTGCATATTTGTCTAATTTCCTGCTTCATTGATAAATCACGCCGTCACCTGGTATCATACTGTTGTTCTACATGGCACCGAAGAAAAATTGATTTGTACTCGAGGCTCTCAAAATAGTCCAGCTCCTTCTGTAGAGAGTGGCGAAGACATGCAAATTGACTCAAGTTACACTGGCAGCTTTTGTTGTGAGGTCTGCAGTAATCCCTCATCAGCACAGCAGATGATGATTAGCAAACAAGACTGCTTAATTACTTTCTGCCTTCTGAATTAATATTACTCTCATGCAAACAGGCGTTCTGATGATTTGAAAGCACTGTTTGTATGCACCATAAAATGTCCTTCAAACTGGCTTTGAGGCATGATGGGGAGTTTTCTTCATTGAAATGATAGACAACATTTTGCTCAAAGAAAATGACGGCCCTTTTTGTTCTCATTACAGTCAGTGGTGATTCTCATTACACGCATTACTAGAATGCAGTTTTTTGTTGCAGTTCAGTCTGTTGTATCCTCCTAATGTGACATGGCAGCTTTAATTGGCAGAAGGATTGAGTGTTTTTGTGTGGCTGTTTTGGATGGATGGTTGTTTAATGTTCTGATAAGGATATTCTTATGAGGTGGTAATTGGTCCAGGGTTGAGAGACTTGTGCTAGACGCTGGCTCACTTTGTTACAGATGAAGGAGAGGGCACTGGCCCCTAATAACTCAACATTGAGAGCTGAAGACATTCTAAAACTGAGGGGTATTAATGTGGGTTTTGGGCCGTTTCAACACCTCTGCCTTCGTCCCGCGACCCTTTGCGTGGCGACATGTTGACGGGACAGTCTGCATTTCCAGGACTTACAAAATGACCAGGTATCTGCAGTTTCTGCAAGTGCCATGTGTTCGTTTTTGATGTGCAAATCGTACTGTTGCTATGTTTAACCAACAGGAGGCCGGGTCAAATTTAGCGACGGCTGGGTGGCTCAATTGTGTTTTTAATGGGTTGTTTTTATCAGCTGTATTGCTGGTGTCTCCTGCCAGTGTGGTTTCAAATGTGATCAATCATTTTGGAGAAAGCTTATTTGTCATAATGGAGAATGTCCATCAGAAATGCTTTTGTTTCCTCTGGTATCCTAGTAAACCACTAAGGTGCCAAGTTAAGACTATGAGAATTAAACCATTTGTTAGTTGTTGTTTTTTGAGTCAAGTCTAAAATTAGATGTCTGCTCTAAACAAATTAAGACGTTCTTATTCATCTTAAATTCATCTTGAAATTATTGAAATCTAGCATTTCAAATCTCTGTCCTGGCATTGTTCAATTATCTCTTAACAATTTTCATAATTATTAAAGAATGGCTCTTCTATTCACTTTATTGTAATGCAAAAAATAAGTAATGGAAATAAAATAAAGGTATTTAAATGAGTACTACATGTCATAATATGTACCGTTTAAAAGTTTTGGTTCATTGAGAAATTACTTCTACAACAGCACATTAAATTGATCATAAGTGACAGTAAAGACTTTTACATCAAGATTATATTATTTAAAATAAATGATGATTTAAGTTCCATTGATCTTTAAATTCAACAGACACAGTTTTTACAAGAATATTAACTTATTATATATTAATATGAACTTATTTCAACTTTGATAATAAGATGAAATGTTACTTGAGCACAAAGTTGTAACCCCCTTTTTTTCCACCCCATCATCAAGGGGAAAAAATATGGAAGCTTGTTTCCGCCACAGAATGAAAAATAAAAAAGGTAATTGCAACTTTTTTCTCACAATTGCGAGTTTACATCTCGAAAATCTGACTTCATTTCTCGGAATTGCGAGATCTAAAGTCGCAATTGCGAGATCTAAAGTCGCAATTGCGAGATCCAAAGTCAGAAATGCCTGATATAAAGTCAGAATTGTGAGATATAAACTATTCTGAGGGGGGAAAAATTGCGAGTTTACTCCTCACAATTCTGGTAAAAGATGTCAGAATTTCGACAAACTCACAATTATGCATTATAAAGTCAGAATTGTGACTTTTAAACTCGCAACTGTAAGAAAAAAAAGTCGCACTGATGTCATTTTTTTCTCAGAATTGCGATTCAACATGCAATTCTGACTTTATATCTCGCAATTCTGACTTTATATCTCGCAATTCTGACTTTCTTAAAAAGCTACAAAGCTACTGTGAGATAAAAAGTTGCAATAATTTTTTCTCAGTGGTGGAAATAAACTGTTCAGGGAATTCTTTCTATGGAAGCTTATCATATTTATTGCTGACTCTGTTTGTTACCAGTGGAATTTTTTTTTTTTTTTTGCATATTTAGTCATGTCAACAGCACTTTGTCTGTTTTCAGTGAGTTTACCCATCATCACCTGAGGCTAGATGCAAGTTACATGCAGGAGGCATAACTATTGATGTCGGTCACACTGAATCTCACTAAATCTGGATCATATGTTGGCCAGGCTAAATTAGTTCTGACTGAAGCTATTACCCTTTGATAGGTGTAAAACGTATATCTGGATTCTTGCATTTGGGCAATGTAAAGCTAACCAAAATTGTCTGTAATGCCAAAAGAGGAAAGGTGCTCGATTACCACTGTCCGATTTCATTGAGGTTTGTAACATTAGAGCAAGAGTAGAGGTTACTCGGATTTTAATGACAATGGAGTGTCTTATGATGTTGAGAGAGTTCTCTTTTTTCAAGTCTGTTAGGCTGGAGAAATCAAAGCGCACAGCAGACCAGCAGTAGACTAAGCCCTGGTAGAGGGGGAATGGTCTGGGATGGGGGGTTTGCAGAAATAAGGGCCAATATTAGTATTTCAGAGGCAGCGCCTTGCTTGTGTGGCGTTCAGATCTTAAGCCTAGGGCGTCCCTGTGCGAATCCCAGACTGCCTTTATGGACTGAGCTAATAAACCTCTCCACACACACGCACACACCCTGAACACAGCTGCTTGTTATTTCATGCCCCATAAGGACCCTGTGACCACGAACATTCTAATACACATTTCTAATTAAATAGGCATTGGTGTGTGTATATGTGTGTGCATTCATGTCCAACTGTCTTGTTTCGCTCTTTGCTTCACACACACTCATACACACACACACAGAGATTGACAGGCTTATTGGCAAATAAAATTCAAACCACTCTTGCCTTGTCAATGCTAGGACAAAAACTCCCTCAATGTCACACATACAGCATACACGCAAACGCCATAGTTTTATGGGCATGTGAGATTTCATAGTGAATGTTGATTTTGTCAATTATTTTCTCCACTTTATCCAGGCCTTTCATATTCATTTTATGTCTTGTAGTGGTACTCGGTTTATTTATTTGAAAGACAATTGAGTGAATCCCTGTTTTATTCTTTTTTGAAGAATTGTATATCACTGAAGTATTGTATCATGAAGTCAAAGCTATATTTGGATAGAGATTAAGTGCAAGCAGAGGATACAGGAAAATCATGAATATTTTTCAGGACCGATCAAACACCCTATGCCCACATACACACTGCAGCTAAATGTGGCTGTCATTCATCTATTGAGTTGGTAATCCCATTCTGTAACCGTGCTGATTTGGATATTTAGAGTAGTGACAACCATATTATGCAATTGTGACAACTGCGTAAATATTAAATACAGTTCATTTAGTGTGTACAAAACTTAACAGAACATGCAACTCATTCACAGATTTCGATACAATTCTTGTATTTGCTCTCACCACCCATTAGTCTAGCTGTAATCTGTACATTATGGCATAGAGCAGTTGTTCTTAAGCAGGACACCGGGGTCCACTTGAGGACCTCAGCAAACATCCAAAGGGCCCTCAAGGTGACTTAAAATAAGACAAAACAGGCATTCATTAAAAATCAAGATATTCCTTATTGCAACTCGCCCCAATTTTTGTGTGTGGTGAAAACTTTGGTATGAGGAAGCCTAATTTTAAAAGTTTGATTTCTATGTAAAGAAAAACATAAATGAATAAAATAGTATAACTTTTTTATCCAGAAGAAATTTGAACTTTCTTACCTACTTAATCCTTATCCTGTAAATTGTTATTCTGTAAACCATTAAAAAATGGAAAAGCATTAAGTAAGACTTTCAAATATTGTTGATGACAATGGGTAGTCTTGAGAGGAGCAGCTTAACAAATGTAATCATGTCGACACTGGTTTACTAAAAATTGCTGGATGTTAATAATCCCCGGTTGCTAATATTTCTTTAATCACAAATAGCTCACACCCAAATGGCATCAATGTTTCTTATTTACAGACACGAGACACCAAAACATGGTTATTCTGCGGTTATCACCACGTCGACCAAGAGCAGGTCCTATATTTCGTTCACGTACAAACTCATATGGCCTGATGGGTTTGTGAAGGGGGTCTTTGGAAAGTTATTTAAAACAATATTATTCATAGTTGAATGTTATAAAAAGGTTTGCTTAGAATCAAATGTTGTAATATTGTGGTTCCTCTTTGCATTGGTTGTTTTGTTTTAGGGCTGAGGGGTCTTTATTTAATTATTTATTAATAATACTTATGGAGAAAGTGAATGGGGGAAAAAATAGATCTCTACTCAGACAACAGAAATTGTTTGGCTAAATAGCACACGTTTGGAGCTCTCCGTGCTAAAGTTTTGAGCCTCTGGGTCTCTTATGTCAAGCTGGGGTTGTCACTCATTCCTTAAAGCATCTTCTCACTCTCTTCACCCAATGAAAATAACACACTCTTTATATGATGGGGTTTGATGGGGTTTTTCTTATCGTCAACTTGAGTTTCTTTAAAAAGACTATTGTAAAATATACCGTCCGTCCGTGTTCGATGAGCCTGTGTGTTACCGTCACTTCATTAATCACTGTTCATGGAAGTTGTCCAGTGACGCCCATCACTCTCAATTACTCTTCATTGAAATGCTGTGACAAAGCTCAACCGTACGATTAAAGGCCTTATGCCCGCTGCCCGCTGTCGGCAAAGAACAGAACGCTGGCAAAGTCAATAACATTCAAGTGGCCTGGCATTAAAAACCAGCTCCTATTTTAGGCCAGCAGCTGAGTTTAGAGCAGAGCTCGTCATAAAGGTGACATGGGTCAGAACTTTCTTGTCGCCGTCAGGGGGAGAAACAGACACTCTCAGATGATTAAACAACTGTCAGCCATTCGTTTGAGGGGGCGGCTGCATAAATATTCAATCGAGGGAGGTGACATGTGCGGCCATTCTTCTAAACCTGTTGACGAACCCTTCTTAAATAGAATCAGATCAGCGCCGCCGATTACAAATTTTGACAAAAGCCGTCATGCTGACAGGGACAGGAGACACTGTCTCGGGCCGAGCCCCTACAGCTGACCGGGGGACATGCTAACAACCCAGGACAACAAGGAGGTGTTGACTGCTCTTGATGCAAAATAGACCTGCTGGTACAGTGGCATGCCAACGGCCCTCCCCACGCGCTCATGCTTCTTTTACTGCCTTGCATGGTGCTATCCAGGCTTTGCAATTTAGCCTTCCACTCATAGACCAAGACTTAACAGCATTTGAAGATCTGGACATAATGCTGCAAATATAGGGATGAGTGAGACATAATATTTATTATATACAATACCACATACATAGGTTTTAGAATAGATGTATAGATAGATATACTCATCAATCAATCAATCTATGCGTGTATGTATATAAAGCAACATAAAAGTTTTTGCGCCCTATATTCCAAGTTTGCTGAATGTGAGGGAGGGACTGACAAATATTCACATTGTTAAATCAAAGTTCACAGAAACTTTTCCCTCTCTGGTGGCTGTCATTCTCAGCGTGTCATGTTCTGTTATGACAGTCAGCATGTTAAAACGCCCTCCTAAATGATTCAATATTTCCATTATTACTCTTGATCTGTAGATAAGTCTATAAACGACTTTATCTTGCTATAGAATTTATTGCTGTTTCTAAAAGATGTAGCCTACTCTGGGTGTCTGTTAGATCACAACTTTGGAGTAGAGAGGACTATGAATTGGGATAACACACACAGTGACTGAAATTTAAAACTGTGAAGAAAAAGGCTTAATAAACTGTTGGATAGATCTAATACACTAGGAGTTGTGTGCACCATCTTACGTTTTCAATGCGGAGCGCTGCTGCTGTGACTCCATGTTGCTTTAAAGCTGCTCATTCTGTAGCAGGGATGTGCATGAGTGATTTGTGTTGCTTTGTATTGGAACCTTTTGTATTATGATAGTTAGATTAATATATTTTATTAATCACTAATTTTATTTTAGTGAATTGTAGGGCTGGGGTAAACGATTATTAACTAAACGATTAGTTGGGCGATTATTTTATCGATTAGTCGACTAATCTAATGACTAATTGGACGACTAATATAAAGAATATTTTTTTCTGCTGCTCAATTAATAAAAAAAACAATATCTCAAATAAATACTGGCATACTGAATCAAGATACTATAAGCTGGTTAACCTTAGTCTAATGTTATGTATTTGAACACCATAATTATAACTCTACAACCGCCAAAACCGTGTTATTAAAATATTTTTTACAAACATTTTTTATCATAGAGAATGTTTAAATATTAATATCAGCTGAGGAGGGAAACGGAGGCGGAGTTAGTGGTGCGATCGGAGGCTTCTACTACTGGAGATGAATCGGGAGAGGTTTGTGCACCTACTGATCAGAGCGCGTGCTGACACGGAGTAAAGCCTTGTTTATACTCGACACGTCCGCACGAGCGCGAATGTGCGCACGGCAAAAATGACGCGTTGGGTGCGCGAGACCAGGAAGACTGTGGCTGGCCGTGTGTACGCCTTTTTTGTAACAGCGCGCCCGGCGCCGCGTCCGGAAGCGACTTCAAGCCGAATCTGCCCGAGCTTGTACGTCTCACCACACCGGCACCCAGTTTGCGCATCTAAATTGCAATTGTCTTTTCTTAAGGGTTTGTTTACTGTGTGTGATTCATTTAATGGATAGCACATTCACTTCAAGTTGTCTTCGTCCTCTATTCTGAAATGTTTCGGTCTTCCACGTGTGTGTGGCAAGCTGTACCGCCGGGAACATGCAAAAAATAAATAAATAAAGAAGCGTCGACGCAAAAATATGACGTCGACGCAATTTTGACGTCGAATAATCGACGTCATCGACGCGCCGCTACAGCACTAGTGAATTGTGCTCTAGGCAATAATGTACACATAAGAGTGATCATCAGTCCCCCCCCCCCCCCCCCCCCCCCACACACACACACAGAGGTATTGATATTCTATTCTACAATGATCAATCAGCACTGGTATCAGATTGGTGTCGGCTGATACTCAGAGTTTGTGTAGCGGTATCGATTTATTGAAATTAATAGTTTAAACTGATTAACACTTTTCATCTTGTATTTATTGCCTTTTATGAATTGAATTTTGAAATGCGTTGAAAGTATGAAGTTGACAGTTTTGACTGGCAGGCAGGGTCATGGATCTGCTCTCTGTGAATTTATACTGATCCAATACGCTCCTTGAAATCACTTAGGAAAGCCGCGTCTACCGAACTCGCATGTGAAAATGCTTCATAGTATCTTTAGCACCAGTCCGTCTCGGTAGCAATTGGTGGTTGTGTTTTGACTGACATGGCTGTTCTCTCACGTCTCTCCCCCCCCATTGAGCTGCTCTGGTATGTGCAGGTCAGACTTTAGCCATCCCAGTTATGCACATAAGCCTGTGTTGGTTTTAAACTGTAAAAATTCCTGCTAAACTGGCAGTGCTGGCGGTGGTTATGAGTGATGAAATCTTGACCCTGAATTTATGACCTGGGAACATGCACCGCTGTCTTTTTCTTTTTTCTTTAAAGTCGGCTCAGGGGTGATGGGGGAGGGAACAGTGGACTGAACTTGTGAACCAGTCGGCTGCCTTGTTACTGTTTAGTCAAGTTTAGGTTGGGCTAATCCTGGGCTCAATGCTCAGATTCCATCAAACTCAGCAGCACAGTTATATGGGCCTGCTCTCAATATAGCAAGCCAATAAACAACACCCTTCTTTTCGCAGGGTTGGGGGTATTTGTGCACTGAACGATGTAGAAAATGGCCCAGACTACTCAATCTTTAAGGTTCTGTCATCCTGTAGAATATTTTTATGTACTCACTGACATTTTGGTGTGAATTTCTTAACTGTCATTTAGGGTTTGTTTACATGTGGGTAGTCTGCTTAGATTAAAAAAAACTCTGATGTGACCAAACAAGGGAACCAAGTCCGTTTCCAATACTTTGCCATACTGTTTCCGTACTCTGGTGTTGTCCCATCACAAAATATACACCGTAAATCCCTGTTGTTTTTAATGTATCTTTAGGTTCTGTCTTAATGACAGTGTGAACGCCAAGCGAACCAGGACTAAATGTTTAATTTTTATTTTTACTCCAGACCGAAAGACTCTCAGTTAGGGTAAACTGTTAGATTCACCTTGATGAGTAGTTGATCTTATGTCAATGAATCAAAAGAATCGTGAGGAACCGATCACCCATGGTAAAAGTCCCATAGTATTTGTCAGATCTCCATTTCTTCTGCGTATGATTGGCCATCTCTTCCACAGCACGCTTTCGGCCATTTTCTTTTAAGGTGACAAAGGGGATAGCCAATTGTTTTTCTGTTTATCAGAGGTGACATGACCATTGGCGCAAGTGGGCGAGGAGGCCCACTGTTGCCATAGCTAAATATACATCCCTGACAGCTTCATAATAGGTTCCAGGAAGTTCAGTTGAAAATAAAAACAAAGCAACATTTCTAGCTGATTGGTTTTGAAAGGCCGTTTTTCCTTGCTGAATGGGAAAAATGTGGACTTCAGCATTCCATGGCAGTGATGCCAGTCGGATTGGATAGGCGCAGCCTTGCGTGTGCAGAACGAACGGGCTGAGATGGAGATGCAACAGACTGCAAAAACTCGATATATGGGAAAGTGTTCTGTCACAAGGCTCAAAAGAAACAAAATAACACATAATAAATGCATGGGTTTTAATGAGTTTGTTAAAGTATGGGGTAATTATTCACAGTACTCTTTTACGTAGTTCATCTACAGAAAAAACAAACAAATAACATCAAATATTCCATACAGAGTCGTTAAAGTGTTGGTGAATAATAAATCCATATCAATGTCACCCTTTTTATCTCGGGACTGGCTAAAAAAAACTTTGCTAGTTAACAAGTGTGAAAGGGAATGAGGGTCTCAATTATGCACTTATAAACTAAGCCTAACAAAGCCTGTAATGTAAGCAACATTGTGTCAAGTTTAGTCTGAAATCTTCAGAGCATTGTTGGCATGTGGATTCTGATAACTTTTAAACAATGTGTTCTTCAGTTTTTCAGACAAATATGTCATATGACATTATTTTTTTTAAAATGTGGAAACCTTGTCTACTGTAGAATTTTTATAAAATGAATTTTACAATGTGTTGGTCAATAACGAATAATAACTTTTTATGCTTTGATAATTTAGTGATTTTCTAGATTTTCAAGTTTGCTTGCCACTAGAAGGGCATGACCGATTGCTTGATCAGCTTGATCTCCATTTGTTCGAGATGTTCTCATGTGAAAACGGAGCTTGAATGTTTACAAACACCTATCTTGCTGTTGCTATCTAAGAAGAATTTTGTCATGAATTCATAAAGATAATGCACTCCCTGGCCAGGGGCCCATGTGCTCAGCTGTCCCACATTACCACACAGTATGGTGGAAGAGCCACTTAACGCCGGGCGGTTTAAAATTACCGCTCTGCTGGCAAACGGCTGCAGTATTCTGGTCCACCACCACTTCTGTAAATTGTGTTTGTATTTCTTTTTTGCTTCTCCGGTTTGGGGTAAATTATGTGCTGAGAGATGTTTTATGACAAACAGCAAGCCCTAGGGAAGTGCACTTTAGACATCACTAGAAAACTTTGAGATGGGATGGGAATTTGGCTCGAGTACTTTTGCTCTTCAAACTCTCAGCCCATGAATGGAAACTAAGAGGGAGTTGAGGCCACGCACGAGTCTTCAAGTCCTTCCGTAATTTTTCTTCCCCGGAACGGCTCTCCCAGCTTCGTGTGTGTGCGTCTGTGCGTGGCGCTTTTTTTTGTTTTTGTTGAGGGCTATGGTTATTGAACTGGGCAGTGGGCATAGCTGATGCCAGTCTTGGGCCTGTGGATATGACTCTGTAGTCTCTCACCCCTCTTTCCATGCAAGACTGCTTACAGTACTGCAGACATGCTGACCCACAGGGGAGTAATTTATGACAGTTGTCGCCTTGGTCTGCTAAGCTGCGCAGGGCATTGCCCGCCACTCTCAGCGTAGCATTTCAACATCCCGCTGGGAGTACACCCGATAGGCTTTAATGTTTGCCCACTGTGGAGACCCTGTGGTATCACTGCACAGAAATGTGGTCCCCGAGCCTGTGTTGTTCAAAGTCACCAGCTGTTACCATGGAGAGAGATACTGGCACTAACAGAAGTTTAGTTCCTTTGGTCTGGGTGGATGATTACACTCTGATTGTTCCTGGCAGATTGCTTTTGTTTTCCCAGTATTACAATGTCAATGGATAGTCATTGTTTTTTTGTTGTTTTAAACGTCAGGCATTCCTTTTCTTAATCGACAATGTAAAAATATTGAAAATGTCTTTTAAAATTGTTGCCCACATTTCGGCTTTCATTTGGTTTTGTTTAGTTGTGTATCATGATTCCTCTGTTTACACTCTATTTAAAAAAAATGATTGCAATTTACTCATGTCGAGTAACCGTATGTGGCACATTCCACGGACGAGAATTCATGAACCACACTATTAGACAGTTTTCTAAGGCTGCATGGTGTATTAAAACCATTTAAAAACCATACTAGCATAGTGCTATTGCGTCTTCACAAAGGCATATGCCCCATGAGTTCAACGTATTCCCTTTATTTACATGCGTGTAGGTTACTTGCGTGCGTCTCACAGAAAATGCTGCTCCACATGATCTGTTATCATTTATATGTCTCAAACTACTCCATCTATATGTTGTAAGTTTGGGTTGCTTATAACATTCATCTGGTTCAACTCAGATTTGTAATGTACATCGTTTATAAACCTACGCCAACACAGAAGAATAAATCTGTTTCTAAATATGCAAACTGATTATCATGATTTCAAAATAATTTTAAACCCTTGCTTGATTTTGAATGTTTTGATGTCACATATTTTTTTTTCAAAATGTTGGCTGTTTAATTTCTGTCGTAAAGAAGTGGCCAAATATTAAAGATTAAACATTTGAATTAAATGTCTTTTGGCCAAAATTAAACAAATATTTGATCTGCTGTAAAGTGTACAGGCTGTAGGGGCTCTCTGAAGGATTTTGGTAATACATAATGTATAATATGATTATTTATATAATGTATATTATGTTTTTTAACAGTCAGTATGTTTACATGGACAACAATATTCATAGATTAAGCCGATCAAGACAATACTCTGATTTAGAAACTACCATGTAAACTGGGATTTCTGATCACCTTAATACGGCTGAAGTCATACTTGAAGTAAACGCAAATCAAATTAAGACTTGTGGAGTATTTCTATTGTAGTCGCATTATCAAAGTGCGTTATAGACATTTTAATCACACTATTAAAGTCGTGTGGGAGTTTTTGGCTGATTTTGCGGCAGTGGTTAACCATTTTACGGCAAACAAGACAAGACAGCATGGCTTTAGACTTTGTATCTGCCCCGCTCATCTATTTGCACTGATAGAATGACAAATAATTTACTGCACTTGAAGCTTTCGTAAAATTAAAAATGAATGTATATGGTACCATAACGAAGCCATATGAAAACTGTATGGTAAAGAGGGAACATTGCACGATCATGTACCATTAATGTTCTATATCATTAATATAAAACGTGAACATGAACTGAATATTCTAAAAGCAACTCATGTAAACACCTTATTCAGAATATTGTCTTATTCTGAATAAGGCCGTGTGTCCACCAAAGCGTTTTTAGCGAGCTGAAAACGCCAGACGCTCTGCTGAAGACGCCGTGCTTTGGGCGCTTGAGAGCGTTTTGTCAGCGCAGTGTTTTTTTCCGTTGAGACGTTTCGCTGCTATGATACAGAATATCCGCAACACACTTTGTGTGAAAGATTGTTGTGACAGTTGGTCAGTGTGGTATTAGTCCCGCCCCTCCTCCACTGTGATTGGACGGGTGGGTAAAAAGTGACAGTGATGAGCGCTGCATTTTATCCAAAGTTGAACATTTTTCAACTCTCGGCGAGCAGTAAAAACGCTGGGTGCTCGGCGCTTCAGTGTGAAAAAACGCTAAGCGCCTCGTTACACTCATGGCGTTTAAAAAACGTGGCGCTCCCATTGAAAACAATTGAAAACATACACCAGGCGCGTGGAAAAACGCTTTGGTGGACACACGGCCTAAGGTCAATAATTAGATTACTGCCGTCAATGTAAACGCAGTCAGTGTTATTCTATGAAACCATCTGCAGTCGCTGTGGATGGAAGAAAGCAGAAATATTCTGATCCACGACTAATCAACGCATATATCTCAGTCATTAACTCTCACATACTGTAGGAGTCCACACTGGACTGATCAGTTCAGACCCTTCAGAGCTCTTCATTAATGCTCTTCTGCTGTGTTTGGGTTGTTCCTCACTAGGTCCTCTGCCCTCTCACTCGCTCACACACAGCAAACTGAAACAGCTCAGATTAAGATTAATCCTCCTTAATGCACCGGCTCATAATATAGTCATTAGGTGACTTGAGCCTAATCCAACCCATCTAACCACCGTGCTTTATAAAACACACACGCAGGATTTGCTGTCAATGCTTGGAGGCTGGAAACACAGCATCACATAAATACTGGCCGGTCTGACACTTAATACTGATTAAGGATTCGCTGAATGGTAAATGTAAATGAAGAGCGTGTGCAGAGTTTGAGTGCGAATGGACAGAGAGGCCTTCACTGCATCCCTGTTACATTAGGTGACTTCATACTGACCAGAATAGTTCATCCAAAAAGGATAGTTCGCTCATTTACTCATAGCTGTTATTTTTTGCAGTGGAGAATATGATGCAGCTCTTCCCCATCCAACAACAGTTTATGGTGACCCCAACATGATGAAGAGAAAACAACTAAAACAAAAGTTCTCTATATTTTAGTTTTTATCACTCCTAATTTTCAGTGATTTAAGTTGATCTGCTTCAGAAATTCTCGATTTAATGGTCCACTGTAGGGTAAAACTCAGTGAATAACAACAAAAATGTTGGTCTGTTCACACTACTTGGCATTTTATGGAACAGCCATGATCACACAATGCCCTTTTATTGTGTCTTTTTGCTCTACAAAAAAGGAAGTCAAGGAAAGTTTAGAAATAAGAAAAGACATGAGGTGTAAGGAACTACAAAATTTTAATTTTGGTTTGAATGGCTATGTATGAATCCCTTGCGCTCTGGCTTATGGTAGTAGTATGAAGACAGGCTGCAGTAAGCGGCAACACAGCTGGCTTCTGTTAAAGTGAGAGGCAGAGAGAGAGAGTTCAGCACCTTTGAGATTAGTCAGCTGTACTCTGCTGCAGTGAAGAGCTCTTCTTCGGCCTTGTTGCCATTTTTATTCATAATGTATTTAAACACTTCGATTGATCAAGTGAATCAGTTGTTTACTTAAGCCGGGGACGCACTTAATGATTGTAAGGCCGATTACGAATGTAACTTGATGCGTACGACTGATCATGCCCAAACGCGCCAAGTCTGGGACAGTTTCGTTTAGTCCGTGTTCACCGTTGCAGTCGTTGAAAAGTCTGTTAGTGTGTTCAGTTCAGTCGTTTCAGCTAGTCATTAAGTGTGTTCCCGACGTTAGTGTGACAGCTGTAATCTGTAATTAATATAGTACAGTGCATTTAGTGAATGTACCTGTAAAAAAAAACC
Source organism: Pimephales promelas (assembly GCF_988280905.1). NCBI lineage: Eukaryota > Metazoa > Chordata > Actinopteri > Cypriniformes > Leuciscidae > Pimephales > Pimephales promelas. Next base: position 6,284,016 of record NC_142779.1, on the reverse strand, counting down.
CAAAGGACCAAGCAATCAAAACAGATATGAAATAGCCTGAATGTTTGTCTGTGTTTAGTTATTTAATTAGTCACAAAGCAAACGTCTGGAGTTCACACATTTATAAACTAGCAATCGAAAGTTTGTGGTGATTACGTTTTTTTTTTTTTTTTAAGAAAATAATTTATTCTTCAAAAATGTGATTGTTCTACAATGTTTCAAATAAATTCAGTTCTTTTGAACTTCCTGTTGTGTTCATCAATTAATCCTGAATTTTGTTTCAATCACACTTCGGTGTAGTGTTGCTTTCGTCAACGAAAATTATGACTAAATATCATCGTCAACGAACCTTTATCACGTGACGAAAACGAGACGAGACGCAACGTAAATGCTGGTCGTGTGACGATGACTATAACTAAATGTATAATGCAATATCGTTGACGAATAAAAACGAGACTAAATGTGGTTTACAAAAATAAAAACTATGCTAAAATGTCTTTTCATTTTCGTTGACCAAAACGAGACGAGACGAAATGTTAACGTTATCTCGTCTCGCTTAGCCTACTTGCATTATTAGTATGCAGCATTTCTGTTTCCTGTGTCACTTCAGGGGCTGCATTAGATCGCACTTTGCAAACGCATGCGACTTCAGATCCTCAAGCCCCACTCGCGGCATAATTTAGAAGAAGCAGTTGCGTGAGTTACAGCTGTTCCACACACACTCCGTGTGTAGCGTGTATGCAGTGCGTGTTGCAGTATGCAGGAGCAGCGCGCGTTATTGCTTTCACATGTGCTGCGTTTGCAGTGCGCAACTGATCTACGGCTGTACCACAATCACAACATTTATCCTCTATTTTTTATTTCAAATCAGTATTTTAAATTAGCCTACATCCATTTTGTCGCGTTGTTGAGGTAGTGTAGATCTCTGCTCTGCTGTTATGCACGCACCGCTCCCAGAGCGCGCGGTATGAGCGCTAATCATAACTGTAACATGGGTGCGGGAAAAACACGCACTGCAAATGGGTATGTGTGAAACAGGCTTTAGCATAAACGACAAACAAAGTTAAGTCTGTTACAGAGAAAGGGATTCGTCTTTGGGAGAAAAAGAAAAAATGACATTTGGAAAAACTTTAATTTCATCATGTGTGTAGGCTACTAACATGTTTGGTTGGTAAAATAAATATGTTGTAAATTCAATTCAGAGCGTCTTCCTGGATGCATTCTTGAGTCTATAAGGTAACACTAATATAAGAAGATAACTATAAGAAGATAAGATTGTTTGAAATGAGTTTGGCTAAAAGAAAAAAATTGGTTTCGTCTATAGGCTAGCCTACTACTAGGTAGGCTTCTTATATATTGACTGGGTTAAAGAATTGCCAACTAAAAAGAGACTAAAATACAATTTTCATTGACTAAAACTAGACTATGTCTTTCGTCGACTAAAACTAGACTAAAATGTCATCGGTTTTCGTCGACTAAAACTAGACTAGACTAAAAAGAGTATGAACATGACTAAAACTAACAAAAACTAAAATGTCAGCTTAACACAAAGACTAGACTAAAACTAAAATTAAAACAGGCCGCCAAAAACAACACTACTTCGGTGTATGAGAATGATTTCTGAAGGATCATGTGACTAATGTAATGATGCTGAAAATGAATTTGTGCTTTCACAGAAATAAATTACATTATAAAATGTATAAGTTATTTAAAATTGTTATACTATTTCACAAAATTACATTTTGCTGTATTCTAATCAAATAATGGAGCCTTGTTGAGCATAGGAGAGTCAAAAAGCCCAACGTTTTGAGTGGTTTTTATAAATCATGATTATGAAATATTGGCATATTGTTGAACACTTTTTATTTATTTAATATAAATACCTTGAATATCAGCTCAAACCGTGGTCTAATTGTTGGCAGGGCTTGTTTTAGTATGCTTCACAGTGTCTTGTTAACACAGTAGCCGAGGCCGGTTGTCTAAGTCTGCAGTGCGTGTTTGCAGGATATGCTCTCACACCCCATGGGAATGCTATTAGTGTGGAACTGAAGGAACACAGCAGGTGAAACAAATAAGGCCCAGATCTCTCCCCCTTTCTCCCTCTCTTCACCTTGCTTTTTTCCTTTTCTCTTTCCCTTGTTCTTTTTTCTCCTTCCTCTTTCAGTCTGCCCTTTCTCCCTCCCTCATTCTTTCCATGCAGTTGTGGATGATAGTAGTCATCATGTGAAATGAACTCCGAGCCAGAGCATGTGTGGTGATTTATCCTGCCGAGCTGACCACTCTCCCAGGCTTAACCCCACGGTGTACACCAGTCAAACCCCCTGCGGACACCCATACCCTCACTCGAGACACACAGGAGGGTATCTGCAAGGGTACACGTTCAAAGGATGCGACGGAAACAGCGGGTCTCATATTGGCTGTTTGTTTTTCCTCTAAATAGAGGTGCTAATTTGGGGCTGCCTCGGCTGAAGGACACATTGAGGGGATGTCTGAGCTCTCCATTTCTAAATAAAAAGAGTAAGGATTGAATTTAATTAGAAAACCAAGCGTGAGTGGATTTAAATTATTATTGGGCAAAGAATGTTTTATCTGTAAATTATGTTAAAGGAGTAGTTCACTTTTTTAAAAAACACCTTGGCTGATAATTTACTCACCCCATGTCATCCAAGATGTTCATGTCATTTTTTCTTCAGTCGAAAAGAAATTAAAACATTCCAGGATTTTTCTCCATATAATGGACTTTACTGGTAACATAACGGTTCAAGGTCCAAAAGACAGTTTCAGTGCAAACTGTTCAAACGGCTTTTCCAGACGATAAATAAGGGCCATATCAAGCAAAACGATCGCTTATTTATTACAAAAAATAAAGTTTACGTTTTATAAGCTCAAATGCTCACCTTGCCCTGTTCTGTGTTGCTCGTTCGTGACTCTCCTGTTCGAACTCGTTTATCCAAATGAAAGAATCTTTTTTCGTGTCATTTGGTTCATTCAATGAACGAAATGAACGAATTGACTCAGGAAAAGATTCGTTCATTTTGATGAACGACTTTGAACATAGAGTCAGTGATCATGTAACCCTTCCTGTTGTCTGATAATGTTTCAGAGCCCCAGTTTGTGGCTAAAATAGTCGCAAATGCCAAAAAAAAACAAAAAAAAAAACAAACAAACTTGTAATTCCATTGGTGGCAGTCATGAAAACTGGTCTGCGTCCATATGTGGTTTCATCAGACATCGAAGAGTGCATTCAACAACAAGCACAGCGAGCCGTGATGTCTGATTCACGCATCAGTTCACTTTTAGTTTCACAACTGACTCCCTTACTGAATCGTGATTCATGTTCTTAGAAGTCAGAGTGATATTTATAAGGATTTTTGTTTTCCTAGTAAGTTTTAAGAGACATAGATGTTACCAAATTTGAACCGTCATACACTGAATTGCATCAGAAGAAAAGAATGTCTAGATACATCAGCCAAGTGACATTGTAAAATTTGTGGCAGCTTTACATGATGAGTAATGTATCAGAACTGAAACTCTTGCCATATTGTGATGGCCACATCATTCTGCCACCATGTCACGCAGTAAATCAACTCTGAACGCTACTGGGATGCTTCCTAGAGACTTCCCACCACAGACTTATGGAACCCAGGAAGGAACACATTCCTCAGGAAGCGCTCGGTGGAGACACACTCGCACACACACGCACGGCGGAACTGGAATCCGTATGCTTGCCATCTCTCAAATGTTTTAATTCAGCATGATAAAACATCCGTTATTTATAAGGTGATTGAGCGTAAAGTATTTTGGAGCACAAGTCCATCCATCATGAGCAGACAGCAAGCTGTGAAACTCATTACTGTACGCTCCGGCCTGCTCTTCACTGCCCGGCTCCACTCCGCTCTGTGGTCAGCCGGAATAATGTGACTTCTGTTCAAAGTATGCAGCATAAAAAATACATTTTATTTGCTGGATAACAGGTGCTGGCCAGGCAGGGACTGTGTACTAATGAAGTCATGGTTTATGAATGCATCATGTTTGGACCGGGGCCTATTGTTGTTTCCCAGTAATATTAAGAGAAAAATAATATTAAAATATAAAAATAATATAAAATAAGTTATCACTGCTGTTCAAAAGATTTTTTGAAAGGAGTCTTACACTCACCAAGGCTACATTTATTTTATCAAAAACACAGTAAACGGTAAAATTGTGAAATATATTTAAAAAAAAAAAAAGATGAATTTTCTGCATAATTACTCTAGTCTTTAGTGTCATATGATCCTTCAGAAATGATTCTAATATGCTGATTTGCTTATTATTTTTGGCTAACTGCTGATTCTCTTATCACAGTTAGACTGTGAAAACTGTGATGGATATTTTCTTTTTTTAAAATTGAATATTCAAAAGAACTGCATTTATTTGAAGTTTATAGATGTATTTACTGTCATTTGACCATTTAATGTATTATTATCGAATTTAAGTATTTCTTTAAAAAGCATCTGTATACAACATGTATACTGTTTTTATTTTTTTTTCAGCATCTTTAGATTTAAAAAAGTTTTTATGTGCTGTATTGGCAGAACCCTTAAATTCTTTATCGTATCTCCCACCTTTCCACATATAATCCCTGAAAGTAGAGTTCATTCTCACACTAGCAGCATTTCACCTCTGTCAAAACTAACAGCATTTGAATCTGCTCAAAATGACTGGAGGGTGATTTAAACAAAGCCCCCCAGGTCAAAGGTCGCCTTTAGCCCTGCTGTTTATTTGTTTGCCTTTGTCACTCAAAATCTCTTCTGCACTTTATTTTTTTTTTTTTAATATCGGCCTCAAGGTGCAGCAAACAAATCCCCGGCTGCCCCTCGAGTGCAGGGGAGAGTGATGAGGTGGAGGAGAGAGAAGAAAAGGCCGGGATTAGGGTTGAGGGCTAGCTAAACAGGCCAGTTGTTTATCTTTGTGCAGTGAAGGTAGTGCTGTGCTGTCACTTTCTCATTCCTCACATAAAAAACCGCGCTCCTCCAAATGCTCTGCGCTCCCGGTCAGTAGTGCTTAAATGTTAGACCACTGCTCATGAGCCCCTTCTCATTACCTTACCTAATGTTAAGAGCTTTGATCTTCAAGAACAGGCCTCTTGATGCATCACAACAATTAACATTTATAATGGCCTACCCTCTCTTTCACTCTTTCCCTCTTTTAGGCCTTTTTCTTTTTTTACTTTATGCTTGTACACATTGAAAAGTGAGTCTTTGAGTTTTGTTGTTGTAAGATGTGTCTAATGCTCAACAGTGCTGGATTTATTTGATCAAAAATACAGTAAAACTGTCATTTCTATTTTATTATGTTGTTACATTTTTAGCAGCTATATCACCCCAGTTTTTAGTGTCACATGAACCTTCAGAAATCACACACAGTAAGAAAAAATTCTGTAGTAAACCAGAAAAGCTAGGTACTGTTAATTTTCTACCAGGATATTATCTGTTTATTTTACTGACATTTACTTCAAAATGTATTCAAAATGAGAGAAAAAAACTTTCATATTACCACAATGCTTTGGGCTCTATTATTACAGGCTTACTTGGTGTATTATTATGCTGATTTGGTGCTCAAGAAACATTTATTATCATTGGTGTTAAAAACAGTTGTGCTGCTTAATATTTGTACGGAAATTCATGATAAATTTGTTAAAGCTGCTGTTCTGCATTTTACCTCTGTCGCCATCTCTGTTCGAGATCTGCAATTTCAGTTATTCGCCGGATTATTAACTTTGTGCGGATTCTGCCTCGGCAGATCACAGATTCTACTTTTTGGAAGTATGACCACCATAAGAATTTTCACCAGAAAATGTTATCTAAGGGAAAACATGCATTGCAGTAAATCGCGCTGAATAAATCTAACGATTGCTTATCATATCACGTCAAACCATTCAAATTATACTTTGTTCTCAAATTGTTAATGTTAACAACATTACGTGACTACATTTAATGCCCTTCCGATATTATCCTTGTTTTCGTGTGGACTCGGTTGCAGTCTCTCTCCAAAGTCCGAGCGAAGTATTTTGCATTTTACAACGGTTGAATTTTTAGTTGTCACTGGTTATTGTTGTTTGAACCTTCCTGGATCCGCCATCAAATTGGTAAGTTTAATTATATCAAGTGCTGTGAGAAAAGCCTATAAATCTCCCCCTCCAGCATCCTCACTCGCAATTTAGCCTACTAGCCGAGACTCCTTCTTTATATGTACAGATGTAACGCAAAGACAAGCTCGAATTTCTGATAGTTTTGAACACTGGCTGATTATGTACTTGCTCAAATTTAAATTTGGGTCATTTTTAACCCAAACAAGTTACAGAATGCAGCTTTAAGGATTCTTTGATGAATAGAAAGTTCTAAATAACGATTTATTTGAAATAGAAATCTTTTATACCGTCACTTTTGATATCTCAATAAAGCAGAATGCAACTTTTTAAAATATAATGATTTTAAAAAGTTGGTAAAAACTGGTACATTCTGCTTTATCGATTGCTTTACGTATGTGAAAGTGAAGATATGCAGTAAAGAGAAAATATAGAGCAAAACGTGTCCTAAATGTTAACATGTCATAAAATTGCTTATTCCTCGATCTAGATTTTGGTCTGCTCACACCTAATTCTCAGCATTATGTGTGTGTGTGTGTGTATCTTTGCTGAATAAAACCTTGAATCCCCTTAAAAAAACTTACCCAAAAAAAACTTACCCAATTTTTTTGGGTAAGTTTTTTGGGTAAGTTTGGGTAAGAAAAAAACTTTTATTGTAGTTCAAATCAACTAAAGTTGTTTAAGAGAATTTTTTTTTGTTGTTGTTTGTGTGGGTTTTTTTTAAGTTTAAAGCAATTTTTTTCGAAGGCCAGACGGCAAAATGAGACATTTGGATCCTGTGCATTATAAATGCAAACAATATTTCATCCCTTCATTTCATATCACACTGTAAGGGGAAATATTGTCAATGAGTTACTTTGGAAGCTTTTAGAAAAGTTTTAATTTCTCTGGGGCTTTCAAATTGCCTGTTTAGGTTGTGGCGAGCATTGTTCGGCGCATTTATAAAACACCACTGTGGGTTGCACTGAACGACCGTATGGAGTTCCATAACATTGTTACAACCTAATTGCTCTCTTCGACAAGTGCCAATTTTCTTCAAGAGGCAGGAGAGAAAAGAGCGGACGGGCGAGAAGCGCGTTGACATGCGTCAAACTCCTCCCCGTAGATGGATCAGGCTGTGGTTGGGGCCTGAGATGAGAAGTCTCACTGGGTTTGCTTTAGCCGTGCTGGCCTTGTTAGTTCGTCCCATCTCTTGCAGCATTAGAGCAGGCTACTGGAAAGACCCGGCTCTAATTCCACTAGCAGATCAATAACCATCAGTGTTTGGTTTTGGGCTGCTGGCTTGGTCACGGGATGCTCCACCCCCCCACCTCCCCTGCTCGCCCCCATTCGCAACCCTTGTAGGCTGAGGGTCGTTTTGTTTTTGGAGGTAATTTACACTGTGGGCTTGTGAACTCTCTCAATTGAGTCTCAATTGGCGCTTATCTGTATGGAGACTAGAGAGTGGGCCAAGGTTTGATGCACATATATTTATTCCTTCTTTCGTTCAAAGAGTATATATTATCTTTTATCACAATATGAGTTTTTATTTCACGATAGTTATTTTTGCTAAAAGAGAAACCATCTTTCAGACAAACGTGCCCATATACGGAAACGAGTTGTCTTTCACTGCTTAGTTTGCAAATTGCAAGTATGAGAGCATAACTGCGATAGAGTCTCTACTACAAAATTTCTACCAGTTAATCATATCTACTGGTATATCGCCTACCCCTATTCATTGTACTCTTGTAAAGGGTTGCTAAACATACTGGTACTAGTCGGTACTAAAATAAAAAGTTGATTGAACTGGTAATGCGGGAATGCTGGTACTCAGTACCAGGTATATTCAGAACCTGCTGATAGACGTTGCTTTCAAACGCTCTCGTTCGTGTTTGTTATGCGCTCTCTGAACGTCAATGGTTTCTATTTTGAACGTTATACCCTAAAAAAAAAATACCCTGAAATTTTAGTACCCTAACTACCCTACTTGTAAAGCAAAGAGGATAGCTGTTTTCAGTCTGACAAAAGACACTTGGGCGGCATGATTGTCTAAAATATGTGACATAGCGGTCTGACAAATTAAGTTATTCATTCTTTTGTGATTAGATTAAACAAACACAAAGGCCCAGCGGGTCTAGTACTGAGAGTCAGCCACTGTTTGTATTACTGCTGCTGTAGCCTGATCATTTGCTTCTCTGAATAGCTGTACTACACACACACACACACACACACACACACACACACACACAGACACACAGGTCTATAAAGTCTGGTGGAAAATTGCCTCCTCTTGTTTGTGTGGTGTAACGTTGCTCCTGTGGAATTCTGATCTGTCAGTGATGCTTTAGTTACATTTACTACAGGGGGGAAATCTCAAACAGTTTAGGAAACTGGATACTGGATTATTTGGGTAGTTTTTATCTCTGTTTGTAGTTACCTTCTCTTATTTTTAATTCCTGTGAGTGTAGGAATATTCAAAGTAATCACTTATTAATACTGTATGGCGTGGGTGGCAAACCAAAATGTTAATGTTATCACTATCACATTTATATCATGGTACAAATTTCACAATACAGTTATTTTGCTAATTCAACAAAAAGGGCTTTATATCATCTTTTTTTAAATAATCTTCTTTATTGCTTTTATTTTGAGCTTGATTGATTGATAATATACCTTTTAAATTATAAATAAAAATAAAATTGAATTAAAAACAAGCCATGTTATTTAGATAAATACAATATCTTACATTAAGCTATTATTCACATCTGCTAAATGCATAAATCAGTAGAAAAAGTCTGGCGTCTTTTTAAAACAGATTCACATAATGTAACGTCTTTTAGGAAACACTGACTGAGCTGTATACTCTGTAAACTCTTATTCCCCTCAGTAACAGTTCAAAGAGTTTGATAAGTGATTATGGGTCTTAAAAGCAAAGGGCGGCATAAAACAAAGGACCTTACTTTGCAGTGAAATGGAAGTAGCAACGTTTTGAATAAACACAAGTTCTATCAAAAAAAAAAAAAAAACACCTGCATGAATGAATTGTTCACAATTAGATCTATAACTTGTATTTAGAAAATAGGGTGAATCTGAATTATGTTCGAAAACCTGCTTTTTGTGCTCCTCAGGATGCATTTGGATCAGTGTAACGCAGTTTTAATGCTGTTCTCGACATTGCTCTGCTGTTATGTACATTTATAGCTCAGACCCTCAACCGCTTAAACTGTGCTCTGTTTTAAGCTCTTTCTGCACCAGTGCCAATTGATGTGCATGTGTAATGTGTGGCAGTGGCATCTCCTCTAGGTGCTCCCAGGGGCCCCGGGGTCCGGGGATATTTGCGGAGGTACCAGTCACACTCGGCTGCACAGGCGGCTGTTAAACCAGACTCAGTCCACTCATCAGAGTTTAAACCTACAGCGAGCACAACAGAACACACCATTGTGTCGTTTCCGATGCGGTGGGAAAACTTGATATCTCGCGAAACTTGAAATACAATGAAAATGCCGTATTTGTGCATTATGAAGCAATGAAATATCATGGAGATGAGCCATAGCCTGTGTTTTTGCGAACAGCTCCTCTGCTAGTTATGTACAGGCACAATTGAATCTTAAGGGAGATTGTTAGGAGCCGTGCCGTGCCGTTGCTCAATTTTCTGAGCTTGTTCTCCAAGGACACGCACATACTTAGAGACTCAAAACCCTTAGCCGTGGCATACATGGATGGGTGACCGACTTTAATCCCTTTTTTATTTTGGCCAATGTCACACAGAGGTCACCCTGGTTACTGTGTGATTGTCTCACCATCATGGTCCAACACCTCAATTTCTTTATTTCCCTGCATGGCCCCGGAGATTGCACTGAAGAACCGAGTCATATTTAGCCTTTATTTAAGAAGATAGGCGCACGTGGGGGTAGGCAGTGCGACTAGCCGCCGATGGCCGGCTGGATCAATAGAACACAATTGAGTTCTCCAATCTGAGAGACTAGCTGCAGTGAAGGTGGCACTTATGGGGTGATCGCTTCTGATGAAGACTTTATTAGCTTCTATTGACAGATTCATTTGAGATCCCTCTCCCTTCATCGCCACCACTTCACTCCTGACTCTCTCTTCCACTGTAAAGTAATATAGTCTAAGCCCACCTTTAAAAGTTTCTGGGTTTGAAGGAACGCGCTAACAGCAGAGTTGTTTGGTCCTGTGTTTTCGAAGCTTGGCGACTGTTTCTTCGACTTGATTTCAAAGCAACTTTTGTTATTCTTCTGCCCTCCACAATTTCTTTGGCTTTTCTTGAACTTGGGTTAAGTGGTAAGCACTTGAGACCCTTGTTATCAGATACTGCTGCACCGTCAAAGAGTTTTCACTGTAGGAATGGAGCATTACTGAGCTTTTCCCCCACGAGAATACAAAGAAAACATCAAGTTCCCCAAAGAAACTGCGCAACAGAAGATTTGCTTTTGGAAGAGAGTCTAGAAGCAACCTGGCTGCGGATAAGACAAAGTGTGGAAATTTTCAAATGATTTAATATTTTATCTCCAAACAAGCCGCAGGCGTATTAGATATCACAAGCTAATACTCGGCAGTCATATGTGCGCTCTGTAAAATTGGCTGAGGCTCGACTCGGGCTTTGAAGTCACGAGTTGTTTTTTTGCGTCAAAGTAGCTGTTCGGGGGAACCCTAATCCGCCTAGTATTGCTATGGCAAGCTGCGCCTCGGCTCGACACTCGCAGCAGGTTTTCGTGACTCCACTAATTTTTCCATTGTTGTTTTACCTGGTTTGTATTTTGTAACCCTCGCCCCCCTCTCGCCGGCGTTCTCAGAGGGGCTGTTCCCCGCGCTCGGGTGGATTGGCCCGAGGTGCTTTCCCATCCACAAATAAAGAGCTTGGCGAAGATAATGAAGTATGTTGCATCCTGCAGCTGTGTTTTGTTGGCTCTGTTAGATTAAGGCTTTATGTGTGGTGCTTATTTCTTATAAAAGCTCATCAATAAACTCAGAGCTGCAGGCCTAAATTTGTATCAGGCCGTTTATTTCTTGGCCTCTGCTGTTCTCATCGGGAATTCTTGTATGGGACGCACTGTGTAGAATGCATCTGATTTTTCAACTTTGATACAAGCAAATTGTATGGTCTTTTAGTTTAGCATCGGGAGGTCAGCACATCTATACACCCTGGTAGTATCTGTTTTGGATCTGACTGGGGTAATGTTTTTGTGCTAAAACCAATACCAAGAAGCATACAAATGCATTATTAATGGTCCTTTATCAATATTACCAAGATGAAGTTTGTGATGTGAGTTTTTGTTTTCCAAATGGCTCTTTCTCTTGTCTATTTGTTTTTACAAATTGAACGGTTTATTGAACCTAATCTTTAAAAAAATGTTTGCATAGTTTTTTTGTTTTTATGTCTCATAGAGTAATAATATATGATAAAATTGGAGCTTATACTTGAGGATAGGTCCAATTATTCAGAGGTCCAAACTGAGCAAAAATATTCAATTTGGTGCAGTTGCTGATATATATGACAGTTGTCCCTATTATTTATTTGTAAGATGGTATAATTTTAGTAAGCATTTTCAATGTAGTTTTTAATGTGGGGGAAAAATATGTAATGCAATGTGATACAATGGTAAATGTTCATCAAAAGCCTGATATTTGATACTTAAATTTAACACGAGTTTTCTAAAAATATGATGCATGCATAACCAAGTAAATCTAAATTGATCAACAACATACAATCCTGATTTTTTTTTCCTTCCCGTTTGAAAAACTCTTTTATTTTGCATTTTTTGTATTTGCATGTACCATATTGCATCATTGTTCATCCTTGGTAATGGTGACCCAGAACCAATCTCTTACGTAAGAGTTGATTCATGAAAATATTAAGCAATCTAACCCCAAATCATCAATTTTACTTTACCTAAAAATTGTAGCATTACTAAAAATACATGTATCAAAGTGTGCATTACAGAAAAAAAGTACCACTCTTACTCCGTTTATAAAAAGCGGTATCATCCCTAATGATGAGAGAGAGGCTTTAATTTTCCCAACAGCTGTTACTTCACCAAGCTAGCAGCAGAGTCCTCCCACCCCAACGAGTTCAGTCATTTTCATTAATGCTAAATCCTACATCCTACACAGCTGCTTTAAACAAGAGCTTTTGGAAACAGAGTTGTAATAAGATACTCCACTCTGCCAAGGTGAATAAGAAACAGCCTTCTCTTAACCCGCTCCCTGGCTGTACCTTTCTGCCCTGTTGCATCTTTTTTTACATGTATGCAACACAGGTTCGTAATTTCAGCCTTGGCACATGTCTTATAAATCATTGTTCATGTATATCCCAATGATTTATAAAGAACACAATTATTTTTAGCAATTGAACAATTTGTTCTACAAGCTGAAAATAGTAACTGACTAGTGTCTTATTCATCATGTGTTTGTCAGTAGGTTGAATTGCTCTCTCCTCTGAACTAAACTTGTTTTTTGTAATTCTAGATCTTTCCGATGTGGAACCCAATGTGTTTCTTAGACCTTTCCTGGAGGTGATCCGCTCAGAGGACACAACTGGACCAATCACAGGTCTTGCTCTCACATCGGTCAACAAGTTCTTGTCATATGGCCTTATAGGTAAGTTTTTATTGTGTCTGAGAAATAAGAAACTGTTTCATGTTTTTTTTTCCTTGCTCCAGAATATTAGATGCTAAATTAAATGTAATTAAGATTTTTTTTTTTTCCATATTCTTTTGGTTATCAGAGGTTATCCAATTGTTAATGTAGAAATATGAATACATTTAATATACATACACTAGTGCTTACATTTGGGGTCAGTACGATTTTTTTGTAAGTATGATTTTTATTCAGCAGAGATGCATTAAATTGATCAAAAGTGACCGTAAAGACATTTTTAATGTTTTGCAGCATAGCTGTTTTCAGCATTGTTTCAGTTATTTTAAATTGGAGTAATTTACAATATTTCTGTTTTTACTGCATTTTTGATCAAATGAATGCAGCCTTGGTGAGCACAAGTATGAAGCCCCGCACATCACATTTAGAGAAATATATTGTGGCCATGAATTAAGAATTCATGCCACTACTTAATTCATCCCCTTGTTTTTAGTAAATTGTGGCCACGTTTAACCAATTCGTTTACTAGCTAAAACAAGGGAACAAATTATATCTACGTGGTGATTTAGTAAAACGAGGGAATGAATTAAAATATGCTGATGTATTAGTAAGTCATGTTAACGAATTGTAGGCCTATATTGTGGATCCACAATTGTAAAAAAATAAAAATAATAATAATAATAAAAAATTCATGCCATGTCATGTGTGGGGCTCCGTACATGAGAGACTTTTTTTTTTCAAAAATAATCAAAAACCTTACTGACCCCAAACTTTTAAATAGTAGTGTATACTATCATCGATAAATATTAACACAAACATTCATCATTTTAAATTAATATTTTATTTAATAAATAAATAAAATATATATTTAATATATAAATATTTGTAATATATAATATATTAATATATAAATAAAATATAAATTTATTTAATAAATAAAAAGATATAATTTGTTTTTTTTTTATATTTTAAGTCTTTAATTGTCCTTCTAAACCTGTCTAATGATCTTTCATCTGTGAAACACAAAAGAGACGTTCAGCAGCTGCTTGACCAGGGGCTGGCAAGCACCAAAAATGACAATTATTATTTTTGTGTTGTAACTTAATCATAAAAATGATGAAAAAAAAGAAAATAAAATCATTACATATTTGTGTTTTGTCATACAAACATACACCGTCGGTGTACGAATGAGTGAGTGAATGGGTGAACGTGAGGCAAATTTAAAGCGCTTTGGTGACCATTGGGTCTATGAAAGCGCTATATAAATGCAGTCCATTTGGGTGAGAGGATGAAGTATTAATTTTTGGTTGAATTTTCCCATTAATGGTCTTTTAGTTTTATTCATCGCATCTTAGCCCACCAGTCAAATAATCTCCAAAGAGGTCAACGTCATCTTTGAATGCACTTCTCAGCAGAAGTCATGATGGATGGACTCTATTTTCTCTTTGACACAGGAGACCTTGTTTTTCAGCAGTTGTGATCGGCACAGAATGTCCTCTTCCTTGTTAGGGAAATATGGCCAGATGCTGCTAGTGCTGGATCAAAGTGTGAAACCAGCACCCCGTTCAAGATACAAGCCGTCTCTAGTTTTTCTCCCCTCTCCCATAACTAGTCAGTTGTTTGAAAAATCTACTTTGAGAGCACTTGTCAAACAGCTGTATGGTTTGCAAAACTGAAGGATGGTTTTATTGATGTTACAGGTGCTCTGTCTAAGCCATAACATTATACAGTACTCAGTGGATATCTGGGATGTAAAGCTTTTGTATGTATTTTTTTTTCATTAAATATTAATTCTAAGAATAAAAATCTAATGTAAACCTGGAAATAAACAAAATATCAGCATTTTTAAAAATCTAAAACAAAAGTAAAATTATGCCTTAAAATCAATGAAGACATTTTCAAGATTCTATAATATTCTTTGGTTCACGAAACAAATAAAAATTATTAGGGCTGTCAGTTAAACACGTTATTAATGGCGTTAAAGCAAACCCATTTTAACGGCGTAAACATTTTTTTTATCGTGATATTAACAATCTTTTTGGCCTAGCGAGCTTTGTAGTTTTTTTCACATGCTTTTGCAACAGGAAGCGGCATGCGCGGCGCTGCGCTATGAAACCCATTCATTTCAATGGTTCCATTGACAAGACCAAAGTGATCTATGTGTTTTGTCGTTGTGAACTATCATCATCGCAATCGCTGCATGTCCAGTCTGAAATGCCACTCGATAATGGCCACGCTCACACACAGCTGATGCGAATTCTCCGCCCCCTCGTCAATATCAGGACCCCGTCAGTATTTCTTTCAGCATTTTATTGATGGACAGTGTTACATTGAGAGATTATTTGCTTCAAGTGAGAATGTTAGTGTGATGCCAACACTGTATGCCAATTAAAAACATTTGCACAAAGCAAGCCGATCCACTTTTCCATGTTAATACGAGCATTAAAAGGAGAAAAAAATAATGGGACAAAAAGAAATTAAGAGACTTTTAGAATAGATAAAAATTTGTGATTAATCGCAAGTTAGTTATGATATTAATGCAATCAATCGCAATTAAATATTTTCATAATTTGACAGCACTAATATATATATATATATATATATATATATATATATGCACGCACATACATGCATACATACTATGGGGGCTGTTGAATGCTTGAATCTGATTGCCTGACGTGCAAGGTGTGCTATTGTTTTCAGGGAAACGCACTGCTAAACTAGTTCCTGGCAGGTCTTGACCACATTACAGTTCCATATCAATGACACTGACAAAGCAAATAAATAAATAAAACAATAGGATATTATTTCCATGTTTTTGCCACAAAATTACGTTTCATATGTACTGAAAGCTCATACTCTTTCTCCCACTCAAACACGCATACAGTACAGTACGGACACACACTCGCACAGAAACACGTTGTCAGTGCTGCTCTGACGAATTATCAGTAAAATAGTTTAGCAACCTAAAAGCCACATGAATTTCTCACTAGCGAGGTAATAAAGGCGCTGTTCTTGAAGCAGATAAACGTAGTTTCGCTATTAGTAGAGACGCTGCTGCCGAGCACCATTTGGAGTCCTACACACAAGAGCAAAAACCTGACAAATGTCTTGAAATACTTCATCTGAACAATGTTTTGAGGCATGGTAACTGTAGTATATGCATAATAAGTGACTCTGGGCCGTTGAGTTATTAGAAAAAAACAATGCACACTCGAGTGTGTGTGTGTGTGTGTGTGTGTGTATAGCAGAAGTACATTTACCATTGGAATGCAATAGATAGACACACAGATCAACTAAACTAATTCTGGACACCCTGCGAGCTGCTGTCACCCCAGATGCACCCTTGTTCCCAATCCCCCATGATGCCAGGATCTCATCAGGAGTGGTTGCTATGGCAACCTGCGCTGTAGATCTCCAAACCTTGGCCCGTTGTAGGATAAGGGTTAGTTGTCGCACATGCATATTTTCCTGGAGTACATAAGTGATTTTGTTAAACAGTACTAGCAGCAGCACACCTGGCTGTAAATGTATCATTTTATTCAAACAATAAGTGTGCTTTTTTTTTTTTTTTTTTAGATGTTATTGGCCTAATATTTATTTCGGTTTGGCCAATACTGTATAAATTGAATTTACACTGCACACACTGCATGTATTTTTTTTATACTTTCTTTTTTCCTGAGTAACATACATAATGTACTCTTTTCTTTCTCAGCAGAGCGTCAACACTCTTTCTCTTTTTTCTTCTCTCGCTCACACACACACAGAGCTGTGCTAATCCCAGGTGAGCACTCCTGACGAGCGTGACATATTAATGCACTCGTATGAGTGTGTGATTAAATGACCTTTAGGTATGTGAGAGGCTGTGTGCTGACTGATGGGTTATGCTCATTCAGACTGCTCTAATCTGCCATGAAGAGTGACATTATCATTACTCCCAATTAGCATTCCATAGACATACAGTACAGACACACATTATAGGTCTTACATTAACAGCTCTGATTGATTCACAACTCACTGTGATGCAGGGGTCTTAACTTTGGATTTTGGTTATAGACTATAATTGATCACTGACTCTTCAGACGTCAGATATTCAAATGTCAGATATGGTTTTATAGTATGGT